>NC_080593.1:29040804-29355590 GCF_027887145.1 Ammospiza caudacuta | reverse complement strand
TTTTTTTGGTAAAACACCCCATGTTACATGGCATGCCTCAAATGAGAAAACAGTCTTAATGTCTTAATTTACTGCAAGTATAAGCAAGACCTCTTAATTATAAAAGTTACTTGGGTACAGCAAAATCAGTTCTGTAAATATGCATTGGAACATATAAGCAAGTGTATCCTCTATTTTTGAGAATGGAGAATTTATGAGGCTTTAGATGATCTTTGGTGAAGGTTCTCAGAAGATAAAACTTCTGTTTCGTGAGGAAATATAACTTTATAATTCAAAATACAGCCTTTGGAAAAAGAACTTCTTATGAATTGATTTTTAAATAGCAAATTTAAATAGAATATTTTTCTCTTTCTTTTTTTTTTTTTAGTGACTTGAGTTTACCAAAATGGGATGATGTTAGTAAACTGAGCGACTTACAGATCAGATAACATAGCTGTGATATTCTTGTGATACAAAGAGGGTATAAGTAGAGCAAACTCTCTTAGGCTTATTTCATATGTAGAAGGATTCAATTGTTTATATTTCAATACAGGGCATGTGGAATGGAATGACTCATAAATAACAAATCACTTAATAAACAGATATTCTTCACTGTGAGGCTGGTGAGGCACTGGAACTGGTGTGGCTCTGGAGGCTGCCCAGACAAGTTGTGGATACTCCATCTGTGGGGGTGTTCAAGGGCAGGTTGGATGGGGCTCTGTGAAACCTGGTCTAGTGAAAGGTGTCCCTGCGCTTGCCAGGGGTGTTGGAACTGGATGATCTTTAGGGCCCCTTCCAACCCAAACCATTCTGTGACTCTGATTTCTATGAACGTGTTTTTAAAGTTCACACATTCTCCAGCTGATGGCAGTGAGTTTTACATGCCTGTTGGTAAGAGTAGACAGCACAAGGAACTTTGGAAAATTTCTTTGTTTGAAAACTTCCATGGATCGAATCAGAAAGGTAGAAAAGAGAATATTTCTTAATCCCTAAAAAATCTGCTTTTTAAAAAAATTGTTTTATATTCCTGTCTTGCAAGATTTCAATGGAATTCAAGCTCTGTAATATAAATATTTCATATGCAACCTTTTCATAAAGAATTTAGACCTTTAGTGATAACTTTGTAGGAGTAGATGGAAGAACTGTTACAATAGTTGTGAAGTACATACTGAGCTATACAAAGCAAATGTAAGGTGAAGAGGTTGAAAACCAATTTGAGATGAAATGGGACTTAAAAAGCTTGTTCCCATTCATAATTTACAAGTTTTTTCTTGGTAATTTCTCTTTAGTAATACAAAGCTGTGCATAAATATTGTGTGTAATTTTGCTATATTCAGGATCATATTGAAGTTCTACAGGATCATTTGCTAAACTCTTTTAGTGTTCAGTGCAAAACAAATTTTAAACATTTCTGTTTGAGACACCTTTGTTTTAGTGCGTAGACCTTCAGTTGGCTTAAGGTAGTTACACAGGTATGTTCTAAAAGTTAAGTTTTAGGATCATAAATTTGGAAGCAAGGGAAACAACTAAGAAGGACTTGAACACCTGACTTGCAACGCACCAGTTGTGGTGCATTCATCCCAGTGTTTTGGCTGAGAAATCAACAAAACCAGCAGAAGTGATTGCAGGTTGATGGCAGAAATAGATAGAAATAGTGCAATAGATACAGGTTTGCAATTGTTTACAATTAGTGCTGCTTCTATTCAAGTTAAGAATATAAATTCATGGAGGCAGTACATCTCTAGTTAGTATTACCAGGAATGGTAGTGCTCTTACCTGATACTTCTGTTCTGTGTGGGAGTGGAATCCAAGAGATTTAATCATGTAATTATTCCTCATATAGAAGCACAAATGTAGTGTTATCCAGTTGCCATCCATTTTATTATGCTTTTTTCCTTGTCATTGAAAAGGAATTTTTCAACAATTTAAGCACAGAAACAACAATGAATCATTGAGTTTCTTTTTCTGTTTGTGTATTTATTCTACTTTCCTCACTTTATTACCCTTTTTGATTTCTGGCTTTTCATTAGTTATAATATTCTAATATATAAGCTGTTTTGATGTAAAGCTTAAAAATATATTCGAAATAGACTAAATGTTTCATTCCTCAGTAGATGTATTTATTTATTTACTTTGAAAGAAAAGGAAATGTATAAAACATTATTTATGTTTTGCTTTTTAAAACTCTGTTAAAAATGAATTGCGCAAATATGATTAATGGTTTACATGATGATGTTTATGATTCAGAAGTAAACATATAGATGATTTTTAGTTTGTGGCAAATACAGTAATAGCAAAAAAAGGCAGACCTGCACTGTAAAAGTGTTCCAGCATGAAGAATATTTAGTAATTGTTTGACTCTTGACTACAATTTGTGGATAGGATTAAAACTCCCTTGGGCAAAATTGTGTGGGTCCCCAGGGGAATTGCGGATGATGAGGAAACACAAGCATCAACATTCAGCAAAGTCAGGGGAAATTGTTTCACATTTCAAGCTAAAGTCTTACTGAGCAGGTTCAGATTTTTTAATCCAACAGCTGCACTGTTAAGTGGAGTGGCTCACTGGAGTAAAAAGATTCTTCCCACGTGTTTATCCTGTGTCTCTTTTCAGGTCTATTTAGGTGTGGTTTATTACTGCATCTAAGCAGATTGTTCGCAAGTTTATCAGTCCTGTAGGAAAAAGGAAGTGGAATGTAGCAAAACTGGGCATTTGTCTTCCCAGGCTGGTGAAGACAGGCTATGCTGTTGCCCTCAAGATGTCAGGAGGGGCAAAGTCCCACCAGTGTCCTCCCAGCATGTATTTAGCAGTCTATAGACAGAGCAAGCAAAACTCCACCCAAATTCTGAAGGGCTGTGTGTGTATGTTCCAGACCTCAACAGGATACCAGCTACCCTTTTCTCTGAACCATATAATAATGTGCCATAAGTTAAAATTGATCTTAACCTTCACTTAGCTTGGAGTTTCCTGCATCTGTTCTGAGACCTGAGCAAAGGTTTTTTTCTGAAAGCTTCATGTATTAGAAAATACTTCTTTCTGCCATTCCAACTCTTCTTCTATCTGTAGAGAATCATACATGCAGTTCCAGTGATTTCAGTGTCAAGGACTGCTGTGTAAAAACACAAGCTGAATCTATGGAGAATTAATTGCCACACTTAAAGAGAGAAAATAATTAGGTAGAATTCCAGAGAAAAACATGCTAGAAAAAGAGAACAGAAATGCAGAGACTCTCAAGAGAAAAAATATATTTCAAATGCAAGCCTAATGTAAGCTAGTTCTGACAAAGGATTCCCAAAGGAAAAAGGAGACAGGATCAACTTTTTTTCTTCTTCCCTTTAAGATGGGAAAAGCACTGAGAAACTCAAATTAACAAAAGTAAGCTTTCATATTGAAAATGGAACATCATGGAAAAAGAACACAATTTTGTGTTTTGTGTAAAACAGTTTTGTATATAAAACTGTTTTATACAGTTTTGTATAAAACTTTAATTATGTACCTTTGTCAATTAATAGTGAAATCAGATACCAGTTTTTATTTGTTAAAAATTCTGTGGGAATATTGTCACTTTTAATTTTAAAGGATTCTGAGATAAGTAATACACTGAAGTCAGTAGATGGAGGAGATAAATTTCACTGTTGCTTTCTCATACACCTCTGAAAAAAATCAGAACAGTTAACCATGAAGATGTAGGGTTTTCCTGTCTGAAAGTTGGAGCAATGTGTTAAAGTCTCTACGTGTGTATGTCTGTCTGGGTGGGATGGACAGACAGCCAAACAAATGAAGGACCCTCAGTCAGAAAATGCACTCCCCTCTCTGACCAGATCTTAGTGTGTAGTTCTGCAAATGCTAGTCTCTGTCTCAGTTTACTCAATGGCAGTATATGAACTGCAGGGAAGACATTGAGGATATAAAAAGAGACTCAAGGTGTCTTTATGCTGTAGAAGGATGTGAGGCCAAGCTGCCTTTAAGTGATGGTTTCTGGTATTGAGAACTGAGGACCTGTGACAGCCTGGACTTGTGCATCCCTTGGATGCGTGCACAAGAGGTCAGGCAGAGGTGCAGAGCCTGCTCTGATGCTTGTGGTGCTGAGCCAACTTGGATTTTCCCTTCTTGCTTTGTTTCAGTAAAACTGCTCTCACTCATGCCTCACTCACGCTCTTGTGCATCGCCACGTCTAGTGTCAGTATGGACATGTCGTCAGAGCAAATTCTAGGAACATGCAAATGGCAATGCTCACTGATCCTTCACAAACTTGGATGTTATTGTCCTCTTAGAGCTGAATTTGAACGAGTCAGGAGTTTTCTGGGTGAATAGGGAATTGTACTTTGAGATACTGCTGAAACCACATTGTTTACTTTAGATGCAGATATGTGTCCTTGTAGGCAACTTTTGATAGCTGTCCTTTGGTAACCCATTTGGTATCTCACTATCACTGAACTTTTTTATAGTAAAGCTAATGAATGCATACAGAACCATTTGTAGTTGTCTAGAAGGCCCCACGCTATCCCAGTGGAGAGTGACAGTGCCAGCTATTCATATCCCAGGACTGCAATAAGTTAATCAACTTCTCCATGCAGCCCTCTCCCCAGGGGAAAAAATAAACATGCCACATAATATAAAATAACCTAGCATGAACTTCTCCTATGAAATTCTTTAACCTGCCTGCTAACTTATCTTTGTTCTCTGTACAGATTTCCTATTGATTAAATCAGGTTCGTATTTTCACAAGTTTTTGGTGAGGAATTCCATTGCCCTGTTCCCAGTTTATTTTAAAATTACACAAAGCATTTAAATGAGGACAGCGGTTAACAAATCTTTTCCTCTGGTGCTGTGGAACATTTTTGTCACAAGACTAAAGAACATCTCTTCAAAGACTTATTTCCAAGCATGAAATAGGAATTTCTGCCCCAGGAAACTATGGATCATTGGAATTCTTTCCCAGTTAAAAATTACCCTTTTCAGCTTTGCTCTCCTGTAATGCAATCACCCCTAGAGCACCTAAATATGGAGAGATTAATTAAATCCAATATTTAAACAAAAAAAACCCCTTTAGTTTACTGACAACAAAATTTAAAAAGTTAATTGTTAGGCAGAATTTAGAGGTCGCCCCATGAGAGAGTATTAGAGAAAAGAGGAAGAACGCGTGGCAGATATTAGTCAAAGACCTTAACCTCTGTTTATATGCACTCAGATACTTGTGGTGCTGGTTGTGGGGAGGTCTGTGTAGAGCTCATACCGAGGGAGGCACTTCTGGAGCTGGCTTTCCTGGGGAAGATGGCAGATGCATACTTTGGAAGGCAGAGGCTGCCTCAGGATGTCTAATCCAGGATTTTGGAGGAGTTTCAGAGGATTTATGGAAGTAGTGGTGGGTGATGTGGAAAGAATTGTTTGAGAGACTGATTCATCCTCTCATCAGAGAGATTTATCTAGTGGACAGCCTAATGTGCTGTATTCCACAGAATTTATTATAGATTACATAGATATACCTATAAAATCCAGGGCTTTCTGTTCCAGATTGCTTTTCTCTATTTATTAAAGAGTATCAGTCTAAGCTTTAGTGATTCAGCCTTCTTTTAAAACTTTTAATATTGAAATAGTATGTTTTTTTTTAATTCACCAATTTCAAAATGCTACCAGCTGTCTAGAAATCTTTTTGTCTGAACAGTTTATTTTGTACTTCTGTCCGGGTCAATTTTTTTTCTCTCTTTTTTTCTTTTACCCCTCCTAGTTTTATTATGTTTTTAATTAGTCACTTACAAAATCATAATATTATTCAACGTGATCATTTAGTCATAAAAAATGGTTTCAAATTTTAGTAGCCTATGGAAAAATGTTCTTGTTTAGTCATAAAATATTACGAAGGATGAGTGACTCCTCAACTTTTCTTTTCCAATTTTTACTTTTTAAATCTGTTGTTGTAAAATTTTTACTGAGACGTTTTTAACATTGGGAACAGTTCTATGACTCTCACTTGAAGGAGATTTTTGAATTATGTAGTACTTCTTTCATAAGCATAAAATAAATTCCAGTGGTGTGGTTTTTTTATTATTTTTTTAGTTTATTCAGCTGTATTATTTAAAGAAAGAAAAAAGACTTTATATACTTTTGATGAATCAGCAAAAGTATGTTGTGGTATTTCCTTGTTCCAGATTCTCCTCAGGTTTCATTTATTTCAATATTTCTTTAATTGAAGAAATGCTGAGAAATTTGAATATTGTTCTTCTGACTCAGTAGGTAATTAATGTAACAGCCTGGAAATAGCAAGCCTAACAGTTGCAAAATTTAAGATCAATCAGAAATTGCTTTAAATGAATTCATATGATGAAGTTAAGGTACATGGAGAGTGTCCTGGTTTTGGCTAGGATAGGGTTAGTTTTAAACTTAGTAGCTGGTGCAGAGCTGTGTTTTGGATTTACTATGAGAATGATGCTGATAACAGAGTGTTTAGTTGTTGCTAAGTAGTGCTTAACCAAGTCAAGGACTCTTCAGTTTCCCATGCTCTGCCAGTGAGGAGCTGCACAAGGAGCAGGGAGGGAGCATGGCCAGGGCAGCTGGCCAGAGGGATATTCCAGATCCTGGAATGTCATGCTGAGGGTATAAACTGGGAGGAATTGGCTGATTGCTGCTCAGGAGAGGCTGGTTGCTTCTCAGATGAGCAGTTGTACTGAGCATCACTTGTTTCTCTTGGGTTTTATTCCAAACTCTCCTTTTGGTATCTCCCTTTTTTTAACATTATTTTTCTTAACAACTTTGCTTCAAGTATTAAACTGCTCTTAAATGAGTCCTAACTGTACTCAGGGATGTTGCCATCTGTCATTCTGATTGGTTTTTATCAGTGCTCCATTTTTGTTGCTAATAATTTTTCCCTCTCACAAACTGTAGTATTGGTGAAATATTTTCACAAAGATTCAAGCATTCTGCTTAGCATGCCACAATAGGGTTTGTGCTGCATGTCTTCTTAGTGTTTACTGATATATTCCATATAAATAATTCAAGAAAGAGAATTTGAGTAATTGCTTCTCTGAGGAATACAGTCCATATCTTTTGTATTAAAATTTAAATGGATGCCTTTACATGTCCCAGACTAGTACACCTGGGAATAAAGTAGTCAATAGAACAAATGTGCTTTTGAGTTGTGCTGGTCACTTCTTTAAAGGAAGAGGTTTTCAGCTTGGTACAGAAACTATCACTGATTTCAGTGTGTCAATGTTTGTAGTTTATATTTCAGAATTGTATTAATTTACATCAGTAAACATCTCTTACTAAATTGAAGGAAAAAAGTGTACCACTAAAAAGACTCTATACTAAATTCAGTGCAAAACAAGGGATGTTTTTATGTAAAATATGCAATATATGTAGGAAAAAACTGTTGTGTTTTTTGTGGCTTCATTTTTTTCATTCATGCCATTAATCCGGCAGCAATTATAAGTAATTATGTTACTTCTGTATTTGAAAGTAAAGAAACCAGAATGGTGATTAGCAGATATTTTGGTAGAATTTCTTGCCCATCAGGCTCTTCATACTTAACTTTAAACCATGAAAATTTGGAGTATTTCTGACAGTAGAGACATTGTTCTCTACAAAGTGTAAAATCAATTGCAGGAACACTTACATATGTCTTGTATACCTGTACATAATGCCTAAATTTCCAGGGAAGAAATTCATCACTGTTAACATGTTTTGGGGTTTTTGGAAGAACAGAGGAAATTTTCAGGCAGACATTTGTGTTACCTGACATGTAAACTTCTCCTCTGGAAAACCCATTATGTCACCCACACTGAAAATCACAGGATCTAACTAACCATGGTGAAAATGGTTATTTTCCCCACTAAAGGAAATACCAAGCACATTCTGTACAGAAGAGTTCTTGATAGGCATAATTGCTGCAGCCTCCATAGCAAGTAGGGTATAAAATATTCTGTGTTATTTATTCCTATGTTTCAGGCAAAAATCATTAATCTGTTCTGTTATGGAAAGCTGGAGTTTCTGTGGAAGGAGACTTGCTATAGCTTCACCCTGTGCCCCTTCACGGAGTAACTGGCAGCTGTTGGACTGGTGTGTGGGGTGGACATTGTGGAAGGGCAGGTGGAAAGCAGAGCATGGCTGAGCGAGTCCAGGAGCCCGTTTCTAGGCTGTTCTAAGTGTTCCTGTTATGGCAAACAGAAATCAGTCCCTTAAGGCATGCATTAAGATGAGTGTTGTGCTTTCACACACGGCAGTGAGGTTGGACCTCCGAGGAAGCTCTCCTGCCTTCCAGGGAGTTGTGTTGGGTTCGGTTGAGAACCTGGACGTGTCTCCATGGCCGAAGTTCGAAGCTGAAATTGGTGTTGTTGATCAGTTTTGTGGGACTGATGTAATTTATTTTGCCCTGAATGCTCTCCGAAAACTCATCTTTCCTTACGGGGAGGACTGGATGAGGTGGAATGAGATTGAGTCGTGAGGTTGGCATATGGGGAATTTGCCTCTGTGGTTTTTTTCCTCCATCATATATTCATTTTTCTTTTGTCAGCCAGGCTTCTGAAGAACAGCTGAGGATTTTGGTGGCATGGGGAATTCCTGGAAATCTAAGTTGGTTAGCAATGTTGGCTGAATGCTAAGTAATTTGATTTGTATAGTTTTTAACAAAGCTTTGCTTCCTAGTTTGGATATGTGGCCTGGTAGGAATCCTGACAGAACACTTAATAAACTCTCAAATCCATAAAGGAAAACATGTTATAAAAAGGAGAGTGAAGTTCTAAGACTTATTATAGTCAGTGGCTAGAGGAGGAAGATTTTTTTTCTAATTCTTTTTGTGATTAAATGAATGGTTTGTTAATGTCATGATTCTAGTTTCTCTTATTTGTAAGGCCTGCTTTGTGTCTGGCTGAGAGGGCTGTGAATCTTGCCTAAGTGTATATTAACAAAATGTATGCACAAATCTGAGTTGCCCAGAATAGGTTGAACTCTTAGAGGATTGCTGGAAAGTTCCTACCTGACGTTGTATGTATTTTAACTGTATCCTGTATTGTATTCTTCAAAGAAATTTATCTCTGCATGAACAGGTCAGATCACTGTGTGTGATCTGTTTAGAGCTGCTGATCTTTATTTTGCCTACCAGAATCCCATTTGATTTTTGTTGTAGTTAAAGATTCTTTTTTTCCCATGTGACAGTATTAATGTTGATACTACTTTCCTCTTCATATACTTATCTATAGGTTTCTCACTGCATAGCCTTCCTGAAGTACTTAAATAGCGCTAAAATAATGTGTAAGGAAGTGAATTTATATTAAACACTTGTGAAAAAGATAATACAAAACAGCTAATACTTTCTTTTACAGAAATTTGGATATTTGAATAGTATATAGGTGATCTTCAGTGTATGCCTTAACAAATAACACAAATATACATTGATGACCTCTGTCATCAACATCTGTATGCTGTTTGTTTTCTTATAACCGTGGTATTATCTACATAAAATGGGAAAATGTCACTGTAAAGGTATAACTGTGAAAAACTGTGTAATGCAGGGATCTTTCCTTGTTTGGGACTCTTTAGCAGAACCTAACAGGAAACTGAAGAAAGGATGTATCTCGAAGGTTATTTTTCCTTTTGGTGAAATCTTCCCCAGTATGTGTCCTTGTATTTCTGCATCACATATACTGAGGTGGAGTCAGGACCTGGCTGCAGTCCAGAGACCAGTGAGCCACCCTCAGAGGACTGCCTAACTCTCCTTTCCTGTTCCCAAATTACACTGGGATTAATTACATTAATTAGATCCAGTCTGTCCCCCACAGGCTTCCCTTTCTAAGGACAGAACTTGCATTTGAGAGTTGTCCAGAATAAAAATGTAACCTTAAATTCTGTTGTAGTTCCATGATAGCTGCTCTCTTAGGCACAAACTACATCATCTTTCCTGTGAGCTGCCATGTCCATACTACTTCTCATTCCATTGCTGCCATCTCATTCAGGACATGTATGTTTTGTTACAACTCTGGTTCTTGGCTGTAGAGCCTGGGTGTCTGTTGTGGGGAAAGTATATCAGAATTGGTAATTTAGATCTATTTTCCCTGTTGATGAACTGTGTAGGCAACAAACTTTGTAGACAGTGGTCAACTAAACGTATTCCTTATGGATGGATTCATGGGACCAGAGTTTACAGCATCATTACCTTGCTAGCTGTAGTAATTCTAGTGGAAAGCTGTTTATCACAAATATACATATTCAATAATCATGATCATCTGTAACTTCACAGTATTCAGCAATGTTAGCTTTTGTAGGTAATAATGCTAATGTAGTTAAGGATGATGTCAATAGTAAAACTGGATGAAATTGTGGTAGAAAATTTTGGTTAAATCAGTTATGCAAATACAATTTAAGAAATCAGTAAAATCTCATCAGTTGCCAAGCTTATAAAATATATATGCCTACTTGAAGATACAAAACTGTCTTCAACACAATTTGTCAACTGCCAGAAATGAAACATCTCTAATTTGATTAAAATGACTCAATTGACCATAGTTGTTTTTTCTTGAGATCAATAAAAGTATTGAAGTTCAGGGGAAAGAAAGATATAAATAGCACATTTAGCTTTTGTAGTTTCTGACCTTTTTCAGGCACTGACATTGATTTAGAGATTTGAGGGCTGATGTGCCTTGTACTTGACTAGTTTTATTCACATTAATGTTTCCTTTTTCATCCCAATCTCCATGCTTCTGTAAATTTTTGCTATTTTTTCAATTATATTATACATTCGATCAGATTCTAGATCTTCCAAATCATCATAGTTTTATTTTTTTAACAGAGGAGATGAAGACCAGAGGAATCTCTTCTGGTACAAATTTTTTAAAGGCAAGGCAGCTGTTATTGTACTTAGACACTTGCTCATGGTATAGTCCATGCATACAAATTATTCACAAGGAAGGGCCTGAGAGCAATGAAAGCTCTGGGACTGAGTTGTCTTCCTTAGTGTCTGCATGAATTTCTTTGTCCAGTGATGAGACTCATAGTTATATAACAGGAGGAAAAAAAAAAAAAAGTGTTGTCTGATTAGGTTAATGTGGGGTTTTTTTAACCCCTGCTTCTGTTCCTCCTAATTTTTTTGTTTTTCCTTTCTTTTCTCTCATGACTCCTATTTCTGTTCTTTCTTAGCTACCAACATCTCCCCCCTTAGCACTCATTCCATTGCTATGTTGGTCTCTTTGGTCTGAATTTTTTGTAATTTAACCCTTATAAATGATACAATGCCAGACATAGGAAGAGATTCCACTTGCAGTCTAAATTTAGCTTTCTAGTCTAAACTGGTCCTCTAGGCAACCTCTGTAATCAGTAAAAGATAAATACCACAGAAGGCAATTCATCATGTTGAAACTGGAAGGATTAATTGCTGCCTGGGCCACCTGTCTCTTTGTGATGATTAAAGGGAGCGCCTGAGATGACAATCTCAAATGAAGTACCTGGCTCTCAGATGGCTAAAATTAGGGGAAAAGCAGCCTACCTGATAATGCATTGCTGTCAGAGGGCAGAGGGTCTGTCCTACAGAGGTAGAAACTGCATAAAATTGGGATGAGAAGGCACCCACAGTTTGATTTTTTTTTTTTCCCCTGAACTGATTTGTGATGATACCAACAGTTATCTTTGATTTTCACTCGTGACCAGCAATGCTGTGATGTTCTAGAAATCAAACCCCTACTATTTTGTTAGAATAGTTCATATTTTTATAGCTCTTATGTGAACTTTACAGCAAACTGTAGAATCTATTTTATTTTGGCATGGAGAGTTAGAAGCTTTGTAGCATTTCTGACGAGGCCATGCAGTGCTGAATAACAACATAACTGGGTAAAAATCCAGTTACAGCAATTCAATTTTAAAATCATAAGGAACTAAGTTTACTGATAAGATAATATCTGCTATTTCAGTGGTTGTTACTAAATCTGGAGCATCTCCATAAAGTGTGTCCAGATAAATTTGGTCATAAACAGTTGATAATTTTTAATGAATTCTGAACATAAGCACTTGGAATTTTAAAAAATAGTTTGGAAATACATATAAAACTATTTGCAGACAAATACGGTATGGAAATATTTTGAGCAAAACTGCATAGGAGAAAATATTTATTAGTTACATGTATTCCCACAGGAAAACTGGTATATCTTGGTATTTAGTGTTTTTTTATCTTATTCTATTTGGTATTTATGCTGAATTTAATATTTGCTCTTTTAACAGTGCTGTAACTCGCCACTGAACCAACACATTTGGAACAGTTCATAGCACCAAAAACTTCATCCACATGGACTGATGCCATCTTGGCACTCTCCAGACACTGTGAGCTGAAGTTAAACATCTTTATGGAGTTTATAACACCTGGGTCAAAAGGAATATTCTTCTGATACACAAGGAGCTCCCTTCCTGCCAGTATGACGAGCCAGGAGAAGTGGGTTAACCTTAGCCCTGGAGAGTTCTCTCAGCTTCAGAAATATGCGGAATGTAAGTAATTTTAAAAATATTTCATTTTATGGCTAAATAAAAACTAATAGTATTTTGAATGTGGAATATAAAAATTTTGTGTTATTGATACTGTTCACAGCTTAGAAAGAACACACCCAGGTTTTACATTGATGATTCATTACTTTCAGGGACCATTGTGAAGAAAACTCTCTATTTCTTATTTTTATATGAATAATCTTGTTTGTTTGAAATTACATCACCAAATAAATAGTAAACATAATAGAGCAGTTATTTTTTTAACTCCTGGAAACGTTTAGTGCTTCCTGGGAAAATATTTTCAAGTTATTTTTCTTTAATTTTTTCCAGTATCTGAATTTAAGATTTCTAATAGACATAGAAAGTTTTGTGTTTTGTTTTTTTTCTATGCATTCTTATAACTTAGGCCTCAGTGCAACGTTTGCCGAAATGTTTGCCTTCCTTGTGGGGGAAAAAAGCATTTAAGATATTTCTTTACTTTTGGCTTCCCTTTGCTTCTCCAGCACTTCTTGCACACACAATAGTTCAGAGCCATTGTTTTAGTAGAACTGTTGGTGTCAGGAAAACTGTTTGAAGATGTTTGTGTTCAGGTTTCTGTGTACATTAAAGAAAAATATATTGTCTTTTAAGCTTCCTCTGCTCCTCTGTAATGAAGAGATGCTAGTTTTTGTGAAATGTGATAAATTTTTTTGTAAATAGTTCAATTTCTGAGGCAGTTAGGAAAAAAATGTTAATAATATATAATTTTTGTGCATAATACTAAAGGAATAAACCCTGGGTATGGACTTTAATTTGAATTTCTGGGCTATCCAGTTTAATTTAACTAAAGGACCAAATAACAATATCTTTAAGTGCATGATCTAAGACTTTAAAATGCAATTTTAAAAAAATCATACCAATATTTTTGAATTTGATATATTTTTATGTAACATGGTAAGATAAAAAAGGTTGTGACAACAGATATCTTTACTTATTACTAAATAATAATTAAATTTTATGGAATTTTGTAAAGCTTGAATATATATTTGCTTTGCTATTTCATTGTCTTTATTGAACTTGGAAAGGCAATGAACTGAAAATCACCAAATTTCATTTAGTGACTTGGTAGAGTTTGATTCAGTTTAAAAAAATAGTATTAATAAAAACCCTAACCAAGAAAAGTCTTCAGTTTAAATAAAAATGCATTGCTCATTTTTTCTCCAGCATGGAACTTTGGAAGTACCAGTGGCCCTCCTGTGGGACAGAGGGCTGGTCTGGGTGTCAGAAGGTGACACTGTGGGGAGGTTTGACTTTGTCACAGGTGTCTGCCAACAAGTGGTGGTGATGGGCACCCAGCTGTGCCTTGTGCTAAGGAGTGGGTTTCACTGCAGGACTTTGGAATAAGTAGGGAATTCATGGAGAGGTCATTTGATTTGCATTTTCCCTCTGATATGCAGGTTTGTCATTTGCTCTGCCTTGGTGATTGGTGTAGAGATTTTACTTAATCTTACCTAAATTGCAATATTACTTTAACTGTTTAAGTTTTGAATTTAAAAAATACAGTGTTTATATATTCTATTCTAGTTTGCATCAAGCTGTAGTACTAGAGTATTGGAACAAAGAGTATAGCCTACCAAAAACCCATCTGCCTCGGATCATACTCTTAGAGGGTGATAGTCACTTCTGCCTAATAAGATCACTGGAAATCCATATTACTTTTATACAGCTGTGGTGGGTTGATTGTGGCAGGATGCCAGTTGCTCCCCAAACTGTTCTTTCCCCTGGGTGCAGTTCTTTGTTGATTCAGAGCAGATATGGTTAGCTGGTGAATGGGATCAGGGGATGTGCTGAGCTGCCTTGTGCTAGAATCTGTAGGAAGTTCTTAAAACAGGGGGATGTCTATTCCTGCAGAAAGTATTCTCTTTAAAATGCATTTCCCGGTGTTTCGCATATTTGACTTTTTGATCAGGAGAAAATTCATTGCACAGTTCTCTGTTTCAGCTGAATCTCCTCAGCCTGAGCTGGCTACGGAGTGAGACAATGTTTAACTTGTGACAGCCTCTGCTGAGGGCACAGACCACCTCACAAGTCTGCGAGCCTTGGTTTGGATCCAGTGTAGGAAGGGTGACATTGTTCTGCTGCACAGCAGGGCACACTTGGAGGAGTGAGGGATTTGAATTTCAGTCTTTCAAGGTGGAAGCTCAGTCTGAAACTACGTCCTCGGTCTTTCCCCTGTCTGGAAAGCAAGCCTGTCTTACATCTGCCTGTTTTATGAAGAAAACTTCGTGCTAAACTTTGCTGAAATCAGTCACACCTGTAAATGTTACAGTTTCCAAGAAGAATGGAGGAATGGGTCTGCGCAGGTTTTAAGAGACATTAGGTGACTCTTCTTATCTTTAAGAAGAAGTGGAGCTCAGGTGGCACCTAGATGAGCTGCTTCTCTTGGCATCAATTGACTTCAGTCATGCAGAGAAAATTTCAAACTATATTTAGATACAGACTGCACAGATAATAAGTACATCCGGAGTTGAGTCATATGTGCATATATAACTCGTGTAACTGTGGTCATTATAAACCCAGCTGTCTTGGACTTGGAGCATAAATTCCCTTTTTAGTCACCAAAGTAGGTGTGTGGATCTTTCACTGTATAAAGCCCTTTAAACTACTCCTGTGGATTCTAGTGCTCTTCACTTTCTGACTGAAAGACACTTTGCTCTAGTTCAGTGTAGTTTTCTTTTTATTAATCTTCTGTGAGCTTGATGATATTCTGTCTACTCTGACAAGTACTATTAAGCAAGCTCTGCTCCTAGCTCGGTGTGCAGCTACTGACCTTGTAATCACTTTGAGAAGTTCCTACCACATTTTGTCTGCCTGTTTTCTTCTTCACATAGTTATATTCAGTGCTTTATCCAACTGTACTGTTTGGTGAACCCAAACTCTGAATGCAAAATTTCTTTCTTGAATATGTAATAGCTTTTCTCAATTTCCATAAATATAACTGAACAGCAAAGGAGAATGAGTTCTCCATCATTTGTTCCTAATAAAAAATATTTCCATCTAAGCAGTACTCAGAACTTCATAGTAAGTGAATATCTTCCTGTGAATTAATCCAAGGAGTATCTGTAATTTTTTCTTACTAAATTATTTTTGAGCTTAATCAAGGGTATTTTATGCTTTCAATGTAGGACCCTTCTTAGTCTGCCTGCATAATAATTTGCGGCTTCAGCAAATTTTTGGAATTCATTGAAATTTAAATATTACTTAACAACAACAAAAAAATATTTCTGAAGTCTAAAGAGTATGTTACCTAATACTTGGCACTTTGCAGTTAATATGCATATATGTGGTTTTGGAAGAATAATTATTTCAAAGACAGTTCCTCTAGGTCCTTCTTCCCAGTCAAATTAAAAATCTCCTCTCTTCTTGTTCTGAAGACAGAACAGTAGAACATATTTTGCATTACATCTTTGCCTGGTTTTAAATTGCCTCTGAAGAATAGGTGAAAAAAAAAAAGGCAAAAACCAGGGATAACTGCTGTGGTTATTATATAATAGTGATAGTAATGACAACAACAATAATGTAGCCCACTCTAAATCCTGAAGATTTTAGGGAAATAAATGTACTTGAGAGAAGAAATTTTTTTCTCCTCTACATTTCATAATCAATGCTGGCTATGAGAAGGGAAGGTGAAAAGATACAAGGATTTTTCTGGATAACACTGTCATTGCTTAGAGTAAGGTGGGTACAAGATGTTTCAGGCAGAAATAGTTTCTTCTAAACTATATGGTACCAGATAGATACGTGTTTGTAAGTTGTATGGGGAGCAGCTGAGGGAGCTGGGGTAGTTTAGCCTGGAGGAAAGGAGGCCCAGAGGTGACTTTATGACTCCCTTCAGCTTCTTGAAGGAGATTTAGTCAGGTGAGGGTTGTCCTTTTCTCCCAGGCAATCAGCAATAGAACAAAAGCTGTCAGTCAATAGGACAAAAGCTTAAAAGTCTCAAGCTGCACTAGGGGAGGTTCAGGTTGGACATCAGGTTTTCCTCCAGGGAAGGATTGTTAAACACTGGAACAGACTGCCCAGGGCAGTAGTGGAATAACAAGTACATGCAGAGTTGAGTCATATGTGCATCTGTAACTGGGAGTGTTCAAGGAATGAATGGATGTGCCATGGTCTGGTTGACATGGTGGTGATGAGTCCAAGATGGGACTTGATGATCTTGAGATCTTTTTCAACCAGAATGTTTCTGTGATTCACTGATATGTGCCATTCTGTACTACTCCAAACAGGAACCTGAATTGTAAGGGCATTAGAGAGAAGCAATATAAATAGCTTCATTGTGATTATTATCTGTATGGTAAATTGGATTAGTTTGGACAAGGTTTTATTTTAATTCTTTTTATTAAATGAATTTTGTATCTCCTTTTTATTAAACAAAGTTTTATGGCTGTTGTAGTCCAAATTATATATTAAAAGGAGTTTAGAGGATCCTGCTCCAAAAGCAAGTGTGGAAATATTGAATGGACTTAAAACAGTTAAAACAGGACTATTTCATGAGTCAGCTAAGCATTAAAAAAAGAAAAAAAAAAAAGGAAGTTCTTGCCTCAGTAGGTGGAGAAAAAGACCTCTGAGCTCTGGCAGCAAGTGCACTCTGGGGAAATAGCTTGTTTTTTGTGTTGTGCTTTTGAGTTTGTCAACAAAACGTGCCCTGAGGAAAAGCCTGAAGAAAAAACTTCTTTGCAAAACTTTTGGCAGCGATTTTTTCCCAGGCTGGTGGAGTCTTGAGCAGACTGTCACAGACTGAAGATAGAAATAGATGTTGGAGTGCTACTGAAATGACTGTGAGAACAGAAACAGCATCAGCAGCTGCAGCATCTTTTGATGTAGCATCAATAGCTACTGCAAGAACTAGACAGTGAAACAATTTTCTAGGGGAACAGGAAGGAGGAATTTGTGAAAAAGATCACTGAAGAAAAATGGGAAGGTCAGCAAAAGTTTAGGTTCAAAGTTAAGTTTTCAGAGACTCTTTAGTGGATTTGGCTCTGTGCTCCTCAGAGAGGGAAGGATTATCTTTTACAATGAGTATAAATGATAACATGCAGGGGACTTCATATATGTGGTGGCTGGTTACGAGTAGCTATGGGCCATTACACAATCCCTCAGAGGATCCCAGGCTGCTAGTGCCACATGGAATTGTCTAATTCTAATGAGGGAATGGACCTCATCAAATACAATTTGACAAACACAGCTGTTTTCTACTGTGTGGCAAGTGGAGAGAGAATGTCACTGGTGATTATGGAAAATAGTTTTACCCCAAGTATTGGATTTTAGGATTATAGCGTTTCTGCTGCTATTAGTAAAATGGAGGTCATCAAGTTCTCAAAAAGTTTTGACAGAATCTGTTAGACTGGATGAAAGGTGGAGTCTGCCAGCTCTGCCTGTACAGTATCCCATGCACTTGGGAGAGCTTCATGCAGAAGGATAATGGGTCTAGTGAGAGATCCAGTCTTGGCATGCAAGGGCTCTTGGGGGTAGAATGGCCAGAAAAAGGGACACGTTGATAATTTGTAAGTCTGAATCCTTACCCTAAATCTTGATTTGTATCTAAAAATCTAAGTAGGAGAAAATGGAGCGGAGAAAACTACTCAGTGGTTTGGTGGGACACTTACTTTAGTTCTCCTGAGAGCTGAACTATGCGTATGGATATAACACCGTAAGTTATTTTTTTTTCAGATCTGTGAATTTAAATCCTTTGTACACATTCCTGTGCTGCACCAATTTAGATAAAATGGATTAGGAGTGTTACACATTATTTATTTAGTCTCTAGTTAGATTTACTCTTAAAAAGCCCTGAACTCTGTCCAAAGGAAGGCTGTTACATGCAGTCTTCACTAATGAGGATATTAGATGCAACTTTGACTTGTGTTAGACTGAAATCCAGAATACAGAAGGTGCAAAGTTATGAATTTCTTTTTCATTTGACCATTCATAGTTGAGACTTGACCTCTGAAGATGATATCACAGATAAAGTTGTCGTGGGAGATTGAAAGCTGGGCACCAATATAATCTGCAGAAATATTAGCGGATTTCTTTCCTTTCTATAGTGAGGATTTCTATTTTAAAGAGAATGTAAGATAGGAATGATGAGTTGAGCATTTCTGAAGAAAAACAAAACTGATAAACATGCAATAATACAATATGGTCTGGATCTTTGAGGTGGGCGTTCTAATGAGATAAATTGCTTAGTGTTTCTGCCGTGATAAATGCTAGTGGTGACTAGCAGTTGTGTTTTTAACCAAACAGAAGCTGATCAATTCTCCAGTTAGTCTGTCAGTGGTAACAGTATTATACTGACTCTGTTCATGATTGTGAGTAAGGAGGAGTCTTTTTGTATCTGTCAGGTGGGACACTTGTGTATGCAGAACTTTTTTCTTGTGTTCCACTGCTTTCACTGAGGAAGGGCATCCAACTTGTTTCAGGTATAAACTATTTAGGGAAAGGAAAAACTGTTCAGGGAAAGGAACGATGTAGAAGGGTTCTGAATGCTTAGCTTGGGTTGAAGGGACTGTGAAATTATTCAGGAGTTTCTTTGATTTTGTGACAAAGACAGATGCACTTAAGTACATTTTTGTCCCTCTCAGGCTGCTATATGTTCTAGTTTGAAGCATTCTTTTAGGAAATACTGGCTTTTGTAGAGCTTTAAATGACACCTAGAAACAGCACAAAGTATCACAATGAGTGACTTGGAGTATTTTATTACAGTATTATGTTCATGTCTTAGCTAATTACAGGGATCCTCTCCTGTCTTTTAAGTGTAAGAAACTTCGTATGTCAGCAGCAGGGAGACATGTTTCAAGAGCAGGAAATAGTGAATTTATAATTGTTACTATCAGCTGGCAAAATTGGAACAAATCTCCTGTTTATAAATCCCCCAGAATCATAGAATTGTAAAGGCTGGAAAAGACTCTCTTCCTCTGCAGAACAGAAGATGCTCTTGGAGTATCTGATTTGTTCAAGAGTTCCAATTAAAGGGATAATAGTCAGCAAAATTCAAAATCAGTGTTGCTTCTTTGTGCTGTTGACTGGAGACTGCTAACAAGAGATCATATATCATAACATGAAGAGACTTAATTTAGTAAAAGCAGAGAAGGCAGTAGGCTCATAGTATAAACCTGTATTTCAAAGATTTTGAAAAATGATGACAAATTGATCCAGAGTTGGATCAGTTCAATGACGTACCAGCTGTTTTTATCATCAATTTCCTTCCTAAAGAGCTGCCTCTGGTTCCTGAATAATTGATTGGTAGGGTCAAAATTATGATGGCTCCAAAAATTGTAACTTTCATTTAGGGGTAATGAAAGTATTAGGAAGCAAATGGTCTCAGTTGTGCTAGTGCTAACACATTTGATTTGTCTATTTTAGGAAAGTTAGTGGAAGTGTCAAAGCTGTATATCTGTTTGGGTCTCATATGGAAGAAATGTTAAAGGAATTGAAGAAGGAAAAAAATTGATTCAGGCTGTTCGATAGTACCAAGTTGCATTGATCGCAGAATCCAGAGAGGAAATTCTGTTAGAAAAGGCTATCATTATTACAAACATCATTTGTGCATGGAGAGGCACTGGAGATGCTTTCTGGGTGATGAATAGGACACTGTCCCATCATCAGAAGCATTTGGTGGTCCCACTACAAGATGATAATTTACCTGCAACCTTCTTGCACATTGGCTTCATCTGGGAGAGTGAGGAAGGGACAGCAGTTGCAACAGCTGGAGAAGACTGCAAGGTTTGCTCAGCCTTGCTGAGCTGTGAAACACAGTAGTTCAATACAGATGTGGAATTTGTTGTGCTGAGACTGGCCATGGTTAGGCCTTTATTTTCAGGAAAATCATATTATTTTCTAGATTATGCTGCTAAGTTTCCAGTGTTTCTGCTGAGGGCACAGTGGCTGTTTCAGTGCCTGAGGAACATTAAGTTAATCAGAACTCTAGCACTGCCAATAGGTTCAGAGCCTGTGTTAACTCTTAGACATACAGATTATTATTTAATGGTTCTTAAATAATACAATTTTAATAGAAGAAAATTATGAGAAAGTCTTCAGGGTAAAAGTTAATGACTTTGCATTTCCATTTTCAAGGTATCATTGCAAGAAGCAAGTGTAAAGGATTCTAACAAAGTCCAAAACAGAAACACTTGTTAACAGAATCACAGAATGGATAAATAAGGCTGAACAGGGCCAGGTCCCCATGTCTTCTAAGAGGCATTTTCAGGTTTCTGTGGCTAAGGGTTTCTTGATGTGTGGTGGCTAGTAGCTGGTCTTTGAGTTCTGAAAGGCAAATGGTGTCATCTCAGCTTGCTCCTTATTTCCTTGGTTAAAAATAATGACTTTTTGTGGAATTGAAGCTGCATAGGTACATGGTGCCAGTCAGTAACACCTGGTGTTGCAGCATCAGTTGTTACTGGTGTTGAACGTATATTGTGTCTATTACAGATCTGACATATGGTCATCAAATTACTGAATGTCTATTTATACACTGTAAAATATGTAAACATTGATTATGCCTTTGTTATATTTCCTGTGTTTCTATGTATCTTCCATATTCCTTTTGCTTTGTTGTTTGGTTGTTTCTATGGACATTTGCATGTAAACAGTAAGAAGCTTTTGTTTCTTATGAGTTCATCTGTTCCTGTTGCTAATTCTTATTATAAAGATTTGGGGGATAATTCAATTGGTTGCTGTGGAAATGAGCCTGATGTCACAAACAGAGAGTTACAGTTCACCAAGCCTTTCAGAAACAAAATGAAGGGAGAATGGGCTAATTGGAGAGCCATGTGACTGTAGCAGAATCTCAGCTCTTATTAAAAGCATGTATTTTTAGGCACTGTGTTTCTGTAGAAGAGCTGGAAAGTAATTCAAATGGTGACAATCCATGACTCATCAGACAAACTCTGAGAGAAAGGATGATGCCACTTCACCTTCATCAGATTCACACTCAATAAACCAGTAACACATGGTAGGTCCCTTAAGCCCAGCAAAACCTCATATGCTTGAAGAGAGAAGGGGAAAGCTGCTAGTCCAGCTTATCCACTGAAAAAATATACTTTGCTATTAGCTTTACCACTTCTGCTGCTCTGCCTCTCCTGGGTGTCTGAAAAAAGGAGAGCCAAAGCTGCCTTCCTTGTTCCTCTGGAGAACAGAAAATAGGTTGGTCTTGATGTCTCAAATTGAGAGTCAGAGGTGTCTGAAGAAGAGGGGACTTAGAGCTGTCAGATAGTGTCAGGAGACTTTGCTCCATCTGCCATTAATTGGGGTGAAGGGCCCAGGATTGTTTTCCTCTCTGTTGTTTTCTACCAGTTACAAGAAACAAAAAATTAAAATGTGTCCATAATTACATATGTTTTCATTGTGTTTTTAGGCACTAAAAATATATTGCTTTTTGTGTGGCTCTGGAACATTTTTAGGGGATGCTATGCAGTGTCACTGCATAGTTTTGTTGGCTGCATTGCAGAATTGAATGGCTTTTTGAGGGCATTACATATTGCTAAATTTGTCTTTAGAACTGTCCAGATTTTGTGTGGGTCATAATTTTACTAAAACCAGTACAGAATATGGACAAAAGAATTTTTGATTAAATTCCAATGTGAATTGCTTTTGTATTAATTCTGAAAATAGGAATGCTTGATTTTATTTTAAACATAGAAGTTCCAAATAGGTTTTGTAATTGCAGATGATTCTGCCTTGGAACAGGGATTCTGCTAGATAGTCTAGAGAGATCCTTCCAACCCTAACAATTCTGTGATTCCGATACTGAGACACTCAAATTAATGGTAGCAGTAATAATAGAGATAAAGAGTTTGTTTTGAAGAATGTATTTCCTAGAATTAAGTTGCCTAGTAAATACATGTTTTCATTCATGAAGGCATGCTGAAGAGCTTTAAAATGCTTTGTTAACTGTCGTTTCTTTGTTGTTAGTTCTGGTTTTGTTTGTTGTTTGTGTTTTGGGTTTCTTTTTGTTAGTTTTTGTTTTTGTTTAAGTAGAATGCTGTTTCTACTTTTAGTATGTTCTTTATGTTCGAAATTCACTACAGAGGTGGAATAGACTCCCGTATCCTTGCCTGTATCAACATAAACACTTTGGCAATCCTTGTAACTGCTTTGAAAGAATGCATAGGCTGTATATTTGTTAAAAGCCTATAGATAGTGCTAGTTGAAATGAATGGAAAGAAACAGTGAAAATTTTGGAGATGTTTATGAGAGGAGGATGGGAAGATGGTTCATGTACTAAGTGTATGTCTGAATTCTTTGTTGAATAGTGGCACTTCAGTACTGGACAGGCTTTAAGAGTTTGATAAATTGCTGAAATTATACTAGAGATGAGGAAAGCACATTGAAGATGTATGAAGAAATTGAATGAGTGACAAGAGTTCCTGGGATAAAAAAATATAAAAGTCTTGAAAGGGAAAAATTATTAAAAAATGAAAAAAGACATAGAAAACAAAGTAAAACAAATGGCTTCAAATAAAGTTGGAGTCTACCAAGTTTTGTTACACCAAAATTTGTGTATCTGTGCCATTTTTACAACCCATAGGTAGTGCTATGAGTGATGTAAGAAAACAGAGAACAAAAGTTAGGAATAGCTTGTTAGGACAAAATCCAAGTTGGCTTTTAGAGAAATTGAGCAGCAGACAGGAGCCAAAATGGAACTCAGTGCCTAAAACTGAATGTTTGGAAAATTTTGATTTACATTTGCTGTTTGATTATGAGAAATAATAATAGTACTTAAAAAAAAATAATGGAATTGAGAGAAAATAGCTGCAGCAGAAGGAAAAGAATTCACATCAAACCTTGGTGGCTAGCCAAAGTTTATCTTGTAAAAATGATTTAAATTACTTTATCATAATTATTTTTTATTCTGTAGAGGGCCCTCTATCAGTTTTTGAATGTAAATTCTTCATTATTAAAATCTGTGAAGATGTATACAGGCACTATTATTTTTGATTTGAAAGCTTGAGTACTTATTTAGCTAATTTTGGGTGAGGGTGAATCCAAGCAAGTACTCACTCTGGGATTTGAAAAAAGCCACTTACAGTCCCTTTGGAGGTGCTCTTATTCTGGAGTAACTCAGAAATGGCTGTTCATTCAGATTTGTTTTAGTAGATAAGAAGTTAGTTTAGGAACTGGCTAATACTTAGAGAAGTAATGACTCATTTCATATGCCTTAAGAATGGAACCATATTTTTGTATTTTGTGTCAGGCACACTGAACATTGTCACCTTGTTTGTCAAGTCCAGGCTTGCTGTTTTATCTGTGGTCTAACATGTGACACCTTCAAAGAAGATCATGCTGTTAAAGATACATGACATTATGATGTAAATTTAAATGCTCTGGACTTTGAGCTCTGGGAGTTTAAGGGATTCACAGAAAGAGTGTCAATTAAGTTGTCCCAAATGGTAAAAAAGCACATTCTGAAGTGCTTCCCACTGTATGTGCTTAAATCACAGCATGGACTGCAGTTCTTCTGGATTAGTTTCAAGAAGCAAGTGTCAGAGTAGCTGCTCCTTCTAATAGCAATCTCGAGATGTAATGACTGACGCTGAATGAGGACTACTGAACTGCTCTTCAAACTACAAACTCTTCAAGGCAGACTGTACTCTTAAGATAAATACTCTGTAGCTCTGTGTAGATGTTGCAGCTTAAAGTTATCCAGTTTGACATTTTTAAAAATAACCTGAGTAAGTTTACATTGGATCTCAGGGTTTTTCTACCAGTATCACATTTCAGAAGGGCTTGGTTTTCTTTTTTTTTTTCCTGTTCCCCCTCTCTTTTTTTGGTTTTTTTTTTCATCCCTACTTTATCCACACAGCCTGTGTAGCATGTTTGGCTAGCAACACCTTCTCAACCCCTTAAACAAAACAAAGAAAAAATACCCAAGCAAATCTACCTCTACAGCTAGGCATCTCTACAGGTTAGCATCCTATCCCTGGGAGGCATGCATCTCTAAAATTTTGTAAGTGTTCCAGGTATAAATATGTCAGTCTTTATTCGGGGTCTATCTGGACATAAAAAGTAAATATAAATCTTGTGTAATTATGCTGAGTGGGTTATAATCACATCTCCATTTAGTTATTTTAGTGGAAACTAGTAATAAATATAGTCTCTGCACTACAGTAAGTCTTTGGCTTGAAGCTGAGGTTGACCTCATTAAGTGTTGCATCTAGTGAATCAAAAAGCTGCATAAACTGCTCTAAATAACTTGGGTTAATGAATAAGGAATATGTCATGTTACTGCATTTTTGTTATGTTAAATTTGCTGCTTGCACTTCAGGTTTTATGCTGGAAATTTTTATTCAAGGAAAGAAATGGCATCATTTTCTTGGATGGGAATGCCCACCTGTATGTTCAGCAAGTTGTTCCGTCGTGTCCTGTTTTTCCACCTGGGAGTTAAAATACCCAGGCATATGCAAGAGCTCTTTTCATATGGATTTGTTCCTCATACTGCCAGTGACAGAAAAGTTGTGTTCTCTTTCTGCTGTATGCTTCACATATAGTGCCAAAGAGTAGAGGTGGTGCTTGGGGCAAACAGAGTTTTTAAATGTGATTAATCCTGTATATAGCAGCAGATGAGTATTGTAAGTTCTTCTCTTATTCAGACCACTAATGCATAGCTATGAACTTATCTCTAATACATTCTAATATTTTTATACCAAGCCTCTTACTGACCTCCTACTCATACAACTATCTTTCAAAAACAAAGAATGATAATAGTGAAAAGAAACTGCAGTTGTCAGATAGGTTTAGTTTGAAAGAATTGATCATCTGCTTTGTTTTAAAGACTGTGAAGCATCTCTGGGGATTTGATTTCTGCATTGTTTTACTAAATGTCTATGTTAAACTGTGCAGTGTTTCTCAGAAGCACTCTCTCAGTGCCCTTTTCTGTTTTATGAAGTGGATTCCACCTCATTTTCTTTCTCCTTTTCTGAAAGGGAATGAAACTGTTTCCCATTTCTTCCATCTGTTTCATTTATTCACAATAATTATTGGTTTATAATGACTAAACAGGTGGAAGAAATAGAAAATTGTTTCCTCCCTTTTGCAAAAGGAGAATAAAGTCCATTATCATAGCAGATGTTTGTTTCCACTATGGGTTTATTTTTGTAATAGTTTCTTAGTGTTAAGAATTAGACAGGATGTCAATCTTGTCCTAATCTTTTGTGAACACTTGACAGGAGAGATTCCCACTTTTATTGATAGACTTCCAGTCTAATATAAATAGTATTCTTCCATATAATTCAGAAAAAAATATTTTCTTTGCATATGTATTCTAAAGTTGTGATTTGTTTTCTCCCCCATTTAGCATATTTAGTCTTAGATAAAAGTCTAGTAGCTTATGTTGCACAGCTTTAGTGACTGATGAGCTTTGTAAAAGTTGCCAGAATTTGGGCAGCCTTGCCAAATGACCATGACTAGGTAGCTTTGGAGCTTGCTATCAGAACTGAGATTTTTCAAACTTTTTTGGTTGACATTCAGTTGCATTTTGAAATTTTATGCATTAAGGTTGTTGAACTAGTAACTCTTAATAGTCATTTTGGGGGAATGCAGAGTGTTCTGCTATGCATTCTTCTTGCAGGTCTGGAAATTCAAATAGCATCTTAAAACTTGTAAGCAATTTTTAGGAGCCTGCTTTTTGAGTTTTGAAAAAAGTGAAAAAATCAATTTTAAATCTTCCTGACCACAAAAATTACATTTTTTTAACAATGTTAATTTGTGCAGTTTATGCATCACTGTTTTCTATGAAATTAATCTGTTATCAGCATTTCTTCTGAAAAGACCTTTGCATTTAATTTCATCAGGCTTTGTCTGTTTTTAACCATAATGAGAACATAGTAGATTTTTAAAATTACATGAAACCTTTGCCTTAAAAGATGATGCAAGTCAAGTATAAACATGGAGAGAATGAACAAGGAGGCAGATAAGATTTTTTTCTTAAAGTTATTTTGAATAAATATACATTTTTTTATTGTGAGTACATAGTCATCAGAAATAAAGGATAAGCAGTTAGGAGGCAGTGGTGAAAAATGTGGCAATTAACATCAGACAAATTTTGGATAAAATCAAATAAAAATAAAGAGGAAAAAAATCTTAATGGCAAGCCAAGTAGTATGCATGAAATAAACAACTGTTTATATGAGGGTTGAAATAAGGACAGAAGCTACAGAACCAGGAATAAAGCCAGGTGAGAATAAACAAGCATACAGTAGTTCTTCAGTGGAAGAATTCCAGGTTTTTTTTTGGCAAGGTTGAAATGTTAAAATTAAATATAAAAAAATATTTTTTGTTTTTCTGTATTCAGTTTATCTACTGAATTGTATGCAGGCTTTTAAAAGACTTGAATTCTAGCTGTTCTCTTTAAAATTGGACAGAAGTCAGTTCCTGATCTTGGTAAAGCGCTCAATGCCTTCACAGGACACACAGCGGGCTGAATGAGAAGCCTTCATTCTGATTTTGCAGCTTTTATGTGGCTACAATTAACTCCATATGATCCCCACTGTTGTCTTAGTGACTGAAGTTTCCAAGGAATGACTTCAATTCTGGTAGCAGGAGTGTGGTGCATTTTCTGTGTGCCACGTGAGTGCAGCACGGGCAGCCGCGTTACTTTGCTGAGCTTTTGGGAAGCTCTGGTGGCCTGCAGGCTCTGTTCCTCCTTCCTCACCCTCCCAGGAGCAGTCAGCAGCCAGCCTCCTGCCCTTCTTGGGTGGGCGTCCCCATTCCCACCCCCTTCCCTCACAGGATTCATGTCCTTCCCTCTTCATCCTCTTGAAGCAGTGCCATGTCCAAGCAGCTCTCAGCTTCTGCTCGAGGCCATCCTTACAATGCTGTTTGGCAGGGAACGAATGCTCATGGGTGTGAACTGAGAACCTGTGTAGAGCTGGGAGGGCCTGTCTGTGTGTACCTGTACTGGGGACACTGGCTTGGACTGTCTGACAAGAATAAAAGTCTGTTATGTTTGGGAATTTCCCAGAGAAGCAACGTGCTTTGTGCTGTGCTTTGCAGTGTAGTGTAAAGATTCCTAAGCTAGAAATGAGCAGTAAAGTGGTGCAGCAGCACAGCTGGAGTCTATTTTCAGTTTATTTCAGGAGCTCTAGAATTCCTCCACTGCCTGATTCAAGCTAATCAGAGTCTCTTTACATAATAGTGCCATTTGTAGGCACACAAAACAACACTTTTTTTTGGAACAAAACACTGCGGTGTTCCTTTTGAAACATTTGGATGCTTACAGAATTGAGTATTTCAATATTTTATTTGGGGGAATACAAAAAAGGAAAGTTAAATGCAGCTGTTAAAGAACATGTCCTGGGCTGCATGAAAAGCATGGCCAGCAGGTCGAGGGAGGTGATTCTGCTCCTCTGTTTTGTTGTTGTGGGACCCCACCTGCAGTGCTGCATCCAGCTCTGGGGTCCCCAGCACAGGAAGGACATTGACCTGCTGGAAAAAGTCTAAAGGAGGGCCTCCAAGTTGTTTGAAGGGATGGAGCACCTCTCCTCTGAGGAAAGGCTCAGGGAATTTGTTTATTTCTGGAAAAGTAACTGGAAAGGGTTTTGGGTTGACCTAATTACAGCGTTCCAGTACCTGAAGGGAGCCTACAGGAAAGATGCAGAGAGACTTTTTGCAAGAGTGTGTAGTGACAGGATAAGGGGAACAGCATCAAACTGAAAAAGAGTAGGTTTGGATTAGATAATAGAATGAAATGCTTTACTGTGGGAGTGGTGAGGCGCTGGAACAAGTTACCCAGAGAGGTTGTGGAAGCCCTATCCCAGAAAGTGTTCAAGACCAGGTTAAATGGAGCTCTGAGCAGCCTAGTCTGGTTAAAGGTGTCCCTTACCCACAGCAGACGGATAACTAGAAGATCTTTAAAGGTCCCTTCCAAAACAGGGCATTCTCAGATTCCATGACTATTAATATCAGGTTTTTTGGAATATGTTATCTACTCAAGCATTTCTTGTTCTTTTCAGATGAGGAAATTTCAACTAAAAATTTGTCATTTTGATGGGAAAAAAAGCAAATTGTTTGCACAGCTTTTTATTAAATGTAAAATTGACTAAAAGTAAAATAAATGTGGAGAGATTCCTGTATTGTCTTGAAATTTTGGTTTGGGCAATCAGGTCTCTGAAGGCAACCTCAACAATATTTACTCTGTTGTCTAAACCAAGTTATTTTTATGATAGCCATTTTATTTGTATTCATATCTTGGGTGTTGGGGGATTTTTCAGTTTTAGAAAGGAGGGATAAATTGTAGATTATTTTAGATTACTTCTCCAAGTATAACCTCTTCTTTACTCTTTGTGAGTGACCCTAAGATTGAGATATTCTGACCAGGGTCTGGCATATATCTTAACGGTGCAGATGATTGTGCGTTGCTACTTTCAGGAGACTGGGTCTTCATTTCAAATTTCTTTTACCTTGAAGCCATGATCTCATACATATTGAAACTTAGTAAGCCATTTATTTTCTAAGGTTTTTTTAGTGCACATTCTGAGATAAGCTTTATTTTACTGATGGTACACACTGTTTGGAAAGCATTAGAACAAAACCAGGTCTTTGTGAGAAGCTTGAGCATAAATGTAGTGACAGTTTTCTTATATGTCTAATTATGTACTACATCCAAGATTAAAAAATTACCTTGTAAGAAAATTTACTTTGTTAGAGAATGAAGAATATATGGGGTTGCAGAAGGAGTAGGAGAGGCTAGCTTGGGTCATCCCTAGGCACCAAGTGAAAATTGCATCTCCTATATTCATTGTTAATTGTGTTTGTTAGGGAAGCCTGTTACCTGCTAAAGAGTAGTCAGTGAATTCTGATTTTATAGTTGTTTTATGTTTGTCTATACAGTGGTATTTAAAACATATAATAGGCTCCAATAAAGTGTGGTACCATTGCTTAAGAAAAGCCATACTCCCAATGGTCATTAGAGTTTATCTTTCCTTGAGGTGAAATGTCTTAAAATTTTATGAAAAGTTTTAAGTGAAATACTGTTTATTTCACTTACTGCATGCCTGACAAGATCCAGGACTTCCAATGTCTTTTTAGCCAGAACAGATTCCTTGGGTTACACTGTTTTAGAACAGTATTTTGTACAACATGTTTATTCAAATGCTTTCCTTTGTCTAATTCTGGAACATGAATAAAAGAGAAAAGGGAAAGCCCATCTTCAAAAGCAGAGGAAAAGTCTAAATTGTTTCCTGTACCATCCTTTGACAAAGTTTTGAAGTCAAGTTTTGTTTTCCTTTGCACTTTTGGAGGTCTTTCACTGTCTCAGCCAACTTTCCTTTTTCTCATTTTTCCTCAACCAAAACAAGCTATGTCTATTAAGCCTGATCTCCACAAGCAGGTGAGTCAGAAAGTTCACAGATGGTTTACTCTTCCATTTACTTGAAATGTAACTCTGTTGGGGTTGGAATGGAGCTCCCTCACAGCTAGGCTGTTAGCTCATGACTATTATGTTGTCTTTTGTCAGTGGCAACATTAAGTTGATGAGTACTGGTGTCACATTACTGTTGTTTTGCTACTAGGTTAGAGAATTTAATGTTGTTATAATACCTGTATTTTAGGGTTACACATTCGTAAAACATTTGAATACATATGTGTTAAGTTTATGTTCAGCTTACAATAAATAGACATTTATCTTTTTCTTTTAAATATGCATTGAGTTTAGTTTAGGAGCGAATCTTTGGAGTTTGAAGTGTAGGTGACAGAAAATATACTTTACTAAATTGATTTGTTTATCTTATTTCTATTTATTACCCCTAAAATGTGGGATAAAATTATGGATTGACAAGGTAGATGTTTGCTGCGAAAGTTATTGATTGTTGTCAGGATTTGTGGCAGGAATGATTTAAGGAAGGACCCACTCAAAGATGGGGAACGCATTTTTTATTTGGAAACAAAGTTTGTTGAGGAAGTCAGTTGTAAACTTGCCAGAAATTGCTAAAAGATATTGTCACCATAATAACAAGTAAATGGCAAAATTACTTTATGAAATGTAGTGATTTGATCAGTATGGTTCTTACAGCAACTGTCCATAGTGGTGCTGGCCTCTGAGGAGGCCTTGGAATAAATTGAATAAATTGGTACAATCTATGCTCTTTAAGCTATTTCTAGATGTATCATGTAATTTTATAATAGACCTTTCGTAGGGCTACAAGTTTCTATAGAGGAAGAAGATAAGAAGTTGGATGATACAAATAAGCAGATGTAAAACTAACACAGGGTATGATGACATTGCAGTCAAAAAGTGTGTGTGTCTTACACAACTTTAAAAACACTGGCTTTATTTAACTGCCTTTTATACCTCAGAAGTAAATTTTTGACACAGGTACTGATTCCTCTCCTCTTCCCAACTCTTAGTTAAATATCCAAATAAATTACATAGATCACTATTTGATGGATTTAAAAAGCTCTTGTTTATGTTAGAAATGCAGTTAGGATGACATACTGTCTCGGAAATATTGGGAATGAACCCCAAGCTAACGCAACTTGATTCTGAAAAGTTTGTTATTGTTTAAGCAGTCCTTTATCTTACTTGTCATAGTTCTTGGCATTCTTGCGGGCAGGAAGCACTGTTGCCATTTCATAGAACTCTGTTTTACCATCTTCCTGGTAAATTGTATGCTTTTATAGTACAAGCTGCATTTTTCACTGTTTATTTGTTAGGTCTTTGTTTTGTGGGGTGGTTGATTTATTTCGTGATATCATCATGTAGATCTGTCACGGACACTTGTGACTAAACTTTCATAGTAAGTAGGAGTCACTTGGCTTCCATCCTTTTCACACAGTGCCTTCATAATTATGTCTTGGCTCATTCACACAATCATGGCATAGTTCAGGTTGGAAGGAACCTCTGAAGATTATCTAGTCCAAGCCTCCTGCCAAGGCAGAGTTACCTAGATACTCAGTCAAAGATATTTATCCAACAGTTCATCATTATTGTTTTAAGGCAAAAATCAGTCTAGATATGTAGTACTTGTCATTTCATTCCCTGTCTTCAGATTCCCTATGACTCAGATTTGCTGAAAACAATCCATTTTGTATTTCCCTGAAGTCAAGCACAGTGATTCTTAGAAAGGCCATGGGGTAACCTATAGAACAGGACAGACAAGTTCTAAAATGTAGAAAGCTGTGTATTACTGTATGTGTCACACAAAAACTGGTAATTGGTGGTAGCGCACAAAAGAGCAACCATCTATCCTGGGAAATAAGCTCAGAGAAAAATGAAGTAAGTGTAAGAAAACACAAATGAAGAACAGATTGATGGGATAAAACCATAGAAAACAGATTATAGGATAATTTTAGGATTGAAGCTGGTTTTGAATACTTGAACAGAGATGGCTGAGAATTTATGTGTTCTTGTTCACTTCTTTTATTAGGTGAGTAGGGAATTGTAGGAAGTGATAGGAGAGTAAGAAATAAAGCTTAAGAGAGAAATGGGCTCTGGCTTCTAAGCCTGTAGAGAACAAGTAACCCAACTGTATTAAACTGCTTAAATTAAATAGTCAAGCAGATATTGTTTAGGATGATTAGAGATCTTTATAAGCTTCCTTGTGGGAGCTATTTATCTGAATAATGTTATTACCTTGCCGAGTAAGTTTCTGTGAAAATGCAGTTTTCCTTAGAGTATCTCTCCCTGATATTCTTGACACAAAATGTCACTTGATAAAGTCACAGATAATCCTGGTAGTACAGTTTAATGCTACCTTTGTCAATGTACTATATTATAAGGTTTATTCTTGCTTGCTGTTTCCTTAGAATCTTGGAATGACAAAGAATTACCCAGTTCCAACTTTGATATTAAATTGGAAAAGCAGAAGATGAAATCTCCTTGTACTAAAGCAAATACAGAGTTCAGGTCTAATGTTTTTGTAGGGAAACAGAAAAGATTTGAGATGCATCAAGCAAAGATCAGTAGAAAACAGATCTCCAGGAGTGTGAACTGATCTTAAGGGCTTTCCTTTCCTTGATGTACTTGCATGATATCTCTCTTCTATACACTCTATATCTCAAGTGTTACCTGTTATGGTCCGTGTTGTCCATAAAGGTACATAAGAAATTAGTTAGGTAAAGCAGTTAATTTTCTGATGGAAGTATTTAATGATGAAAAAAAAAATACAGCAAATCATTAAAAATGTTGTTTAACTATACCAAACTTGAAAACAGCTGGCTTTGATGGAAACAGATTTTTTTAAAATTTGAAAGTCTGCATCTAGAAGATTTACAGAAGTAGTACTTGAACCATTCATTTCTCAGAGCAATGAATATAAAACACATTTCCCAGGAAGATTTAAAATTACAATTGTTAAGATAAATGAGCATATATTAATATTTAATGTGTGGAAGTGTAATATAAATACTGAGCTGCTTTGTTGTAGTAATGAAAATAGGAAAACTCAAACACTTCCTGACATACTTAAGGCATAGTTGTAGTCTCTTATCAGTTTATTTCATTAAATTTCAGGTTACAGCAATTAGGAGAACAATATTATCCCAGATGTTAGGTCTTGAACTGGAACTGACTTCTTTATTTTAACTGATAAGTCTGTAGCATTTTTTCTTTGACTTTTATATTTTAATTCTATCTATTTAGCAGTAAACTTTTTCAGTAGCCTTATAAGGTAGCTGGATGTCTAAATACCACAGTGAAAAAAATCTAAATCTCTGCATCATACTCTGCCTTTGTAATTAAGCAGAGCTTGGAATGCTGTGACTTGTAGGCAGATGTTAGCTAGCTGCCCATTCCTATGGACAACAAAGCTGTTGCTTTTTCAGTGATTAACTTTAAACCTCCTATAATAATGTTTCCACAGGCTCAATACATGTAATGCTATAAGTACTCAGAGATTGATTCTAAAATTTATATGGCAAGATTCTCACCCACAGTGGTGATAAATGAGAACTGTTGTTGTCAACACTTTCAATATATGCAAACTTAAAAATATTCTAAAGGAAATAGAAATTGGAGAAACTTTATAAAAGCAATAATGATTTTTTTAAAATTATTTTTGTCCAGGAGTATGAACCTTTAGGCAATTTCTTATTATGTAAACTGGAGCACAATTTTAAATACTAAATACTTGCCCCAAGAGGTCAAATCTGCTTATGCTATCGAAAGAGGTGTGGAATGTAAAGGATAAGTGTTCTGTTTCCCTTTCCCAGATTGTATATGGCCACCTTCCACTAATTTTTATAGAGATTTGATAGATTAGATCAGGTAATGTCTTGGTGATTGTAAAAACTCATCTGAATTCACTAAATGGCACATATAATGTCTATGTGTTTTTTTATATATAAACTAAAATGCAAGGGCTTGGCAACATCGTATTTAATGATGAAAATGTGTATACAGGGTCTATATGTCTTCATCATGTGAAGTCTCCACATGCAAATGTAGTCAGGCAATAGAGAATTTTGTACATGCCAAAATACCAGTGGCAGTACTGCTCTGCTTGATAGATTTGCTGATAGTTTTGATAGCCACTAAATGATGAAAAGCTTGTCAAGGCTTGTTTCTATAACCTGTGGGGAACAGGTTATAGTGGCCTCTTTTTTAGCATTCCCTCCTCCCTGCACTAAGCATGAGATCACTAAGAACAAAAGCTTAGGAATAGTATTTAGGACAGAAAAAGGGCAATCCAATTTATACTGGTATATATTCACAGCAAGTGCAGGAGCCTTCATCATTTGTAGTTCGAGATCCCGATTCATGTGTACTTGTGTTGTTAATGCTCTCGTTTTTATGGCCTAGGTATGTGTTTGACTTTAAAGGCTTTGCTCCCATGAGAAACTGTAATAGAGAATCGTGATTGCAAGAAACAGATTTTTGTGATGTCAAGAATCGTCACTGTATAAACATTTAAAGCTTTGTAACAGGAAGGGTAAAATGAACTTAATACTTTGGAAACAAGAAACATGATAAAGCAAAATGGGGAAAATAATTTGTACTCAAGAAGAGGAAAAAATTAATTTCAAGAACTGTCCATGCTGTATGGAAGAATGGAAGGACCAGATGGATCTTTAAAATTTTTTCTTGCAATACGTCCTATTAAATAATTTTTGAAGCCATAATTGAAGTTTGGGTTAAATAAACTTCAGCTTTAGGTTAAAAAGGTTATGAGATCAAAGCATACAAATATAAAAATTCAGAGAATCACAGAATCAGTATGGTTGGAAGAGACCTCCAAGATCATAAAATTCAAACTTTGACTGAATGCCACCTTGCCCATTGAAACATATCATGAAGTACCTTGTCATTTTTTGGACACTTGTGGGGATGATCAGTCCTCCAGTTCCGTGAGGAGCTTGTTGCAATGCTTAACCACAATTTCAGTGAAGAAATTTTTCCTTCTAGGTAACCTTAACCTCCCCTGGTGCAATGTGAGACTGTTTCCCCTTGCTCTGTTGCTGGTTGCCAGGGAGGAGAGGCCCACCCTCATCTGGCTACAGTCTCATTCAGGGAGTTGTAAAGAGTGATAATGTCTCCCCTGAGCCTCTTTTCCTCCAAGCTGAACAACCCTGGTACCCTCTGATGCTCCTTGCAGGACTTGAGACAGACCCTTCCCCAGCTCCATTGACCTTCTCTGGATGCACTCTAGCACCTCAATGTCCTTGTTGTGAACACAGGATTTGAGGTGTGGCATTTTGGGGAAAACAGAAACAAGTCAATTAGTGTATTTTTAAAAATGTGTGTTTCAAAACCTGTAGAAATATCCTCAAACTTACAATGCTATTTCCCTGTTCCCACTTAAAATCAGAAATAACACCAGCTGAATGTCTAACCAAACTGGTTTAACTCTTCGTTACTAGTTAGTGCTTAGGTTTAGTGTTTGGAATGAAATATGTTGTCAACAGCATTCCTTCCTTAATTTAATAGATAGTTGTTTCATTCTCATTCTAACTGAAAAACTTTTGAGGTGGGAGCCTCTATTGGGTGATATGACCATCAAAAAACAGAAAGGAAATCAGAAAAGGGAGATGAGAAAATGTTTGTATAACATTTCAAACTCAACTGTGATGATGGAATCTGAGGACTGGAGAAGCTCCCAAGCCTTCTCCTCCTTCCTGGTCTCAGTGCAAGGTGTTTTTTAGCAGACTGACAGGCTCTTACTTGCCCTGACCCCAGGGAGATGCCCTGGGGCTGCCCACTGCCAGCTGTGATGATGAGATGGACCCTGGTGGTCAGGGCCTGCCCTGCTGACCCAGAGGATCCATGGGGTCTTGGTCTCACAGTGCCCAAATATTCACAGCAGCCTGATTTCCTGAGTCTTCCTCTCAGAGATGCACTCTGAGGAGCTTTCAGACTGGAATAAAGGAGTCCAAAAGACACTGAGAAAGTTATCCAGAGTGATTTTAAAATGTAAAAATCTGATGCATTCTTTTTCTTATTTAACATTTTTAACAGTTCAGTCAGGACTTAGCTGCAGTTCTGCTCAAGTTCTGCATTCTCTTTTCATCCTTTACTTATTGCTTCCTTGGAAAGCTCATCCTTCTAGCAGGCTAAAATTAAACCTCCCCGACTCCCTGTTGTTTGCCATATACTTTTCACTTGAACATCTGCTAAGGGAAGAGGGATTTGGTGGACATTTTTTATTAATATGGACTAAAGATGTGTTGGCACATGCAGCCAATATTGCTTTTTTCACAAAGTCCTTGGCTAAGTTTCATTTAGTTCACAGCAACGTGTAAAATGAACCTGTCTTGCTCCTTGTGTTGCTGAGCCCCAGCAGGGAGGATGGGTGGAAGAGGCAGCTCCTGCTTTGGGTGTCAGGAGAAGGTTTTCCTCTGCAGCAGGAGCTACTACTCCTACCTCTCTCTTTTTGTACCTCATCAGTAAGGATGTAAGCCACATCCTTACTGAAGCAATCAATTTGTGAACGGTTTTTACTGTTTCACAATTTTACTGGATGGTGCTGCATACAGGTTTGTTGGTGGGCTTGGCCTTTTTATTACTGGAATTTCTAAACCAATAAAGCTTTAGATGAAGCACAGCTATAGCTTGAGTAAAAGCATTGTCCAGTTCTCTGAATAAAATAAACTAGGCAAAAAGAAAAAAAAAGTTGTGCGTGTAAATTTAGATACACACGTGTTACTGTATTGTTGTATCTACAAAAGAAAGTCCATAGAATAAGAGGCTGTATAAAAATTGTAATGCCAACTGATTGCTGGATTTCTCTCAGTGCTTCTCTTTGGTTTATCTGTCAAGAAGAGCTTTTGAGTTTGTGCGAGGCTTTGTTGGCATGCAGGAAATTGTATATGTGTGGCTGGACCTTTTGCTTTTCTAAGTCATAATAAGATGTATAGAAAACCTCTGTGAAACTTTTTTATTTTGTATGCCTGTGATGTGTTCTATATTGTGTTAGGTTTACAAAAGGCAAATGCACATAGAAATGGTTATTACTCTATATGGTATTGTAGGTGATAAAATTAGTTATGGCCCAACAAATATGCAGGTTGTTATGACTTTCTGTTGAGAATTATAACTCAGAATCATTTTTTTCTAATGTTTGTTTCCTTTAAATTGAAAAGCATTTCTGTGTACATAGCATGTGAGTTTTACGTAACTTGTCTTATGAGTCCTTTTTTAAGGAAAAAAATATTTTGAAGTAAGAGGATGAAGATGAGGAGAAAATGTATGATCTGGGCAAGTTTTCCTTATGTTTTGTGTATTCTGATTATAGGAGAAATGGTACACAAAATTCCAGTCTCAACTGAGTGCTCAATTTTCTTCATCCTGAAGTTGAGTCACTTTAGAAAGTGAATAACAATTTTTAATGTGGGCTAAACCTCAAACAGTTTTGAACTTAGTATGTAAATTTGTCTTCAGTTATAAAAAGTACCTTTGTCAGGGCTGAGAGATAGTTAAGCAAAAAACAAGACACTTTGATACTTTTGCTTTTATATATGCAGGTTTCATATTTCCAGTGTCATTATTTTAATTGTTTGCCTTTATTTTTTTATCCCAAGTCACATCTTTATCATTTTGGAGTCTTAATTTAAAACAGAATTTCTGCAGCATCCAGTGTAGAATCCAGCTACTTTTCTCCCTTGTACTTGTAATGGCTTTTCAGTCTTTCACACCATGCCTTGCCCATTTATTCTGCCCCAAACTGACTGGGGTGTGAGGTAAGAAATGGCATCTCACCTCATCCAAGGCAAACTGAATCCTGGGCCATTCCCTTTTTCTCCTTCCACCCTCTTGTCTAAATGCAAATTGCAACAGAAGATGGGTTGAGCAGTGAGAGCTGAAGTCAGTTCAGGCAGGGGACAGAATTGAAGGTCTTCTGTATTTTGACTGAATGAATACCCAAATCTCTGACCTAGTGGGTAATAAAAATAACATAATTGTAAAAGCAAAGAAATGAGAGATTTTTCATGAAACAAACATTATATTTCAAGCTACATTAAATCTGTACTGTGGCAGCTATAACTTTGCAGATAACGTGGCATTTAAGCACTGCCATGACAGGCTATATACTATATATACACATATTTGGAAACCATCTCTCTTGAGGAGACCTTGGAATGCAGAGACTTTGACAAAGAAGGAAATTGTCCTTGATCTTAAAAACAGCTAAGAGTGTAAAACCATATTTGTGTTTTAACATGAGTGGTGCTTATGAATTTACTGAAATTGCTTTGAAGTGCTAAGATTCTAAGGCATGCAGAACATCTGTACTTTTAGGAAATAGAGAGAATACGGGTTCTGTTCTGATGTTTGTGTTCACACCAGCATTTTACAGTGATTATTTAGATGACTTGGATCAGACAAACTGTAAATAAATCCATGCCATTGTTTTTACCTCCTATTTATTTCCTGTTTTTAGAAAAAAACAGTCTTAGCAAAAATTTCTAGATACTTTTGTATATATTTTCTGGAATTTTGTTTTGCTTATTTTTTGATGAAGAGCATGTACTTAACTATTTTTTAAATGGAGTTGATAACATATTATTGGAGTTTCTATTCCATACAGCTTTCTAGGACAGTTTTTTGTTGGCTTTTTGGTTTTTGCTTTTTGAATATGATTCCTGAAAAAGAGTAGAAAATTATCCTATTCTTCATATCCCTTTAGGACAACTTATTAAAGCTGGAACATGTTTCCAATATCAGTTTGCCTACTCAAGGCTGAGGAAGAAGAATTAATTTTTTCTGAGGGTTGTCAGCACTGTTAAGGGGTGTGCAGGCAGAGGATGGTGTGTTGGCATTCTTCTTAAAATATCGATATTTCATTTTGAACAGTTTGAAAGATCTCTATTCTGGCTTGGATACTGTCACATGAACTGAAAAAAGTGATTGAATGACTGTGAACAAAAGATTGTAAAAAATGATTCTGCCTTGGCTGTAGCACTCAAAATAATTACAGCTCCTGACCTGAACAGGGAAATCTTTTCAAAAGTTTTGCTGGACAATGAAAGCAGAATTTACATCTGCAGACCTTTATTTTCTTGACAGAAATTTCAAACATGAGGGCAGTGCTTTTTGGATGTTTCTGTTTTAAACTCATGCAAGAAAAAGTTGAATGGTTTTGTTGTTGAGGTAGACCATATTTTCTATCTTGATACTTGACTAAAAAAATGTGAAAAAAATGGAAAACAAGAATTTAATTTAATTCTAGTAAGTAACATAACATAGGTTTTGCTTTTAATTACAGTTGCATAGGTATAATACCGATTTAAACATGAATAGACTACCTAGCAAAATAGGCAATGAAAGCATAACCATTGCTGAAAGAAAACCTCAAGACACTGTTTTAAAATCACTAGAAAGCACTCAATTTCTATTTTATTTATGCATTTTTTAATTTGGATAATAAAAGATTTTTGAGGAGACCTTGCTGTTTTTCTATTTGATGTTTGTGTTTAAACTTCCCTCCAAAGTTCAGAAAAATACTTTTTTAGGATGAGGCTCAATCACGTCTGTCATACATTTGCTCATCTCACACTGCTACTTTTGTAGTTACTGCCGTCATTGTCATACGATGCAATGATTTTTTTATATACAACCCTATATATTAAAATATATTAAAAAAATATTAAAATAATAGAAACCAAATAAAAATAAATTTTTGTTGTATCAGTTTGTGTCCTTGTCCCGGTCAGTAATTGTCTAACCCACCAACTTCTAAATTACAGCTAATAATAAAATTAGTTGCTTAACATTTAAATTATTTACTTGTTATTCTTATTTTTTTTACATAAAATTGTGATTTTTTTGTTGCAATTCTAATATCAGACCAATAAATTATAGATGATTTTATCAAGTAAGTATTTGCATTGACTGCTTATGAAACCTGCTAAATGCTGTTCCCTGTAATTGTCAGGAACATTGAAATACATCCAATTAGTGAAAATAAACTATTTTATTGGGGCCACACATAGTCTCAGATGTTTTTGTTTAAGAAAATTTGGTAAATGAAAAACGTTTGGAAAAGCCATTCCTATTACTGTGTAAACTGTGTATGAGAGTGGGAGAGAAACACCTCCTCCCAACACCTCTTAAAACTGAATTTTAGTGTTGTATCCTGTTTATAGCTGCTATGAACTGTTACAGAACTGTTACATAACTATTGTTCAAATCCTTGGCTGCTACATTTTCTCCTTTCAGGTCCCATAATTTGCTAAACTTATGTTTTAGAATCACGTTTAAGATGCTGCATTTCTTTAATGTCTAAGAACTATTACAATGCCATATTTTGTTGACTTAATTAAGAGAAGCCATTTTAGGTCCTAATGTTTGTAGTATTAAGTGCCTGAATAATTGCTCTAGAGAGTCGTGTTCTTGGTTTGCTCTTTGCTTCTCTACTTTACTTCCAAGTTTTGTTGTAGAAATAAAATTGCAGATGTAACGTTCACCTATTCTCTTATTCACTGCTTTGGTAGTCATTACTAGTTCATGGTCCTGTGGCCATTATGCACATTTGACCATTGTACTACTGCATTTTAAAGAAACAAATGAGTTACAGTTATTTTTCTTTTATTGCTGAGATGTTAAATGAGGAAAAAAAATGGTTATGTGCATGATGAGTTCTAAGTGAATCTGAATTCAAGGCTTTAGTGTAATGGCAGCTTACTGAAGTAATTGCTTTGTTATTCTGCACATAGTTAAAAAAAATTGGAAAAAAATCATATCTACCTGATTCCAAACTGCAGGGATTTACACAGTTCTGTTAGACAGAAGTTACTGGAGCTAATAGTTTTTAGAATACCTGAGAGTTCAGCAAAAATAGAGGTTTTGAGAACATTTGTATTCTGTGATGTGGCCACTGAAGAGTTTTTTCTGGAACGTTCCCATTTATCTTGATATTGTCCAGCTCCTGTACTCACTGGCAGCTCTGCCAGAGGAGGTCTTATAGTGCTGGTGGAAATGACCATGTTTTCTGGTTGACTCAAGGACAAGAAAAATTACTTGAAATAGTCCTGAAAAAAACTCCTTCAGAAATATGCTATTTAACAGTTAAGGATTAGATCAAAGAGTGTTTTTTTTCTGAGCATTTTATGTTTACTTGCCGGTTTTTACAGTAGTTGTTAAGAAGGTAAAGTATGTTCTCATTTTCTTTGTGCCCACAGCTCTCATACAGCTACAGAAAATTACTGATGTGCATTGTGAAAAGCTATTAGCAGTTTTGATGGTTGTTTTGTAATTACAGTTCATATTATGTAAATCAGTGTTCTGTATTTTCAATTTCTCTCTCTTTATTTTTTTTATCCAGATTCCACCAAGAAAATTAAGGATGTCTTAGAAGAATTCCATGGCAATGGCATGTTAGCAAAATATAATCCCGAAGGGGTAATTTCTCTTGTTTCTTAATGATCAGAAATGATGGGGACAGTTTGTAAATTATATAGCATCGTTCTTAGCATTTTAAATGGAAGATTATTTATAAATCAGGTGTTTGAGGTAATTGAAAGTGTTTGGGAAGCAAAAAAACTGGGATGCCATATCATCTGGAATATCCCTGTAGTCAGTTGGGGTCAGTTATCCTAACTGTGCTCTTTCCCAAATTCTTACATATCTTCAGCTGCCTTGCTGGAGAGCTGTGAGAAAAGGCCTTGACTCTTTGTAAATATCTAAAACATCCCTCTGTTATCAACACTGTTCTCAACACAAGTCCAAAACACAGCTCCATGCAAGCTACTGTGTAGGAAATTAACTCTATCCCAGCCAAAATCAGCGCACAGATCCCCTTCTCTCTCCCTTTCCCCAAATAAAAAACAAACATCCAAAACACCTCCACAACCCTTATGATAAGATTAATAGGATTTCCAAGTGTCTGAAGATGGGAAATGTTAAGCATAGTTTCAAAAGTTATAAAAGTAAAGTCCATTAAGATTGCTTTGTAAATTCTGTTTCCCTTGTGTTGTTTCTGTTTGTGGGATTTTCTGATGTTATGAAACAAAGAATTCAGCTGAAAAAAGCTATGTGTGCACATTGTCACTACAGATTCACCACTAGACAAGGTATTCTGATTTGGCTGGAAGAAAAAGGCAGATTGTTTTCTTTTCTTATCCTCAATTAAAATTTACATTTGCTTAGCACATCCTAATAGTGTGATTCAGAATGTAGCTAAATAAAAAACCTGTTTCAGTAATGTTTCTAATAGTAATATTTCTGACTGTGCTCACATTATATGAAATTCAGGGTAGAAATATATGCTAACCATTATGAAAATTACTAGATCTTACATTTCAGGATGTAAAATGCAAAAAATTATTGAAAATATATTTTATTTAATACAATTATTATCAACTAATGAGTTATAGCTTATTAAGTATTGAAAAATCATTTGATGCTTTGAATTGGCTGGGCATAATGCTAGTTGTTTTTGTCAGTTTATGAGGAAAGAAAAATTAGTAATTCAGTAAAATAGTGTGAGTTGATCCTGTAAGTGATCATCTTAGATTTCCAGGATTCCACTTAAGTACATTAAAAGAATATAAATGGATGGGAAAGCTCTGATCATTCACAGGCTGTAGGACCTCCTTTTCCTGCTTTTTGTTAGAATACAGGCAATAGTTTTGGTTTTGTTCTTTTTTTCTTTAGGAAAAATGTAAACTGATAAAATGGTCTTAATCTATGATATGTTTTTTGTTCTAATTCTTCATATATTTTCAGTCATCATACATGCTCAGTTTTGTGAAGCATACCCTGTTATAGTAAAAAAAAACTGTGCATGCTGTGTGTATTTAAATAATACGTTGCCGTACAGGTAGCGTATTTCCCAATTGTCGATTCTATATAAACATGATTACCTAAAGTGGTGTGATTAGTCTCTTTTAACAAAGTCATTCTTCCCATTGGGGGCCACATGGAAGTTGAGTCATGGCAAGATGGGTGCCCAGGAAAACTGTTCTGACTGAAGCCAGCTGAATTGGCAAAATCTGTACAAAGCTGGAATTAATAAGCACAGTTGGTCTTGAGATGAGTCTGTGACTCTGCATGGTGTCTCCCTGTTTTTCATTTCACAGCTCTTCATTTGCAGAATTCTGCCAGTGCACTGTAACATTCCAGAGGAGCAAAGTACCCAGGGCAGGGGGCAGGACAGGAGGAGGGTAGGGCAAGAAGGAATTCCAGACAGGCATCCTGTGATGACTTCAATGTCTTCAGCAGGAATCAAGCTCTTCACTGCCTCCTGGGTCAGTACTGGACCTAGGCTAACCCTGGAAACTTCTGTACTTTGCTGCTTAGCACTTAGGCTTCAGGGAGCGCAGCATAAAGAAAACATAGCTAGCAGCAAAGCTACTTTGGGTCTAATAAGGTCTGTTAGCTCGAGGTTCATGCCATAGCCGAACTGAAAGCAAAGTGGCTGAAATTTCCTCTGGCACTGAGTGAATATTCTATTCTGACAAGCAAACTGCCTTTGCACAGGTGTGTCTATATTTTTGGCATGCATTCAGCCTGCTGTGTGGAATGATCTGCAAGTTGATTTTATGCGGTTGGATGAGGACTCTGTGGATTGGTTATAAGTAATTAACTGTTATATGTAAATGAGATGACAAAAATTAACTGATCCAGCTGGCATCAGTCTTAGTGCAGCTATTTGTTTCCAGCATGTCTGCCTTGTTGTTTTGTGTTGTAGAGGATACCATCGTATTTTCTTTTTACCTCTCTCTTTACTAGATAATTATCTTATAAATACTCCAAATGGTTTAAGTCTTGTTCTACCAAAAGATGATGTCAGTTCTTTACCAATAAACATGGGTCCTAGACCTATGGCAAATTCATCAGAGGGATATATTTAATTAAATATATACTTACATATTTACTTACATATTTAAAGGGTTCAGGAATTTTTTTCACTGCATTGGTCCTACAGTGCAGTTTTTTTTGTCACAGGCTGATCTAATGGAATGTAAATAGCAAAACAATTGGTATTCAAAACTTGATACCTGAAATAATCTGGTTTGTTTTACATTATTTTATATCTTGTTGATATATCACTTATTGAGTGAGTGGATTTTAGGATTTATGGAAAGTGGTGTATATAATTATCAAAAGTTTATCTACTATAGGGAGTTTATTTATGGAACTTTTACTCTCTGCTTTCAGTGTAAGGGAAATGCCTAAAATTTTGACTACTGAACACCTGCCCTTTCATGTTCTTCTCTAAGTCAATATCAAAGATACAATTAAGAACATATTTTATACATGGTATAAGATACATTGTCTAAGACCAGCCTTTTGGGACACTGTGATTGATAAATGTTCTTTTCATCATTCAAGATCTGTTTATATTAATTTCACCCATTTCACTTTGAGCAGAGCATTGAATAGGTTGACAAGAATTAGGAAAGCAGACAGAGCTAAAGACAGTGTCTAAATGGGCAGTGAGTACACAGCATTGTGTGCTTGTGGACCTAGTGTTGTCATCCTTTTTGAGTGCATCCTGATTTTGAGGAGTCCATTGACTTCCTTGTCCACCTGGGCACACACTGGCCCATTTTTAAGAGGCTGTCAGGCAGCATCCCCAACTGCTTTTCTGCTGGGCAGCTTTCAATTTTCCCCCAGCCTATGGAGCTGCCCGGGCTCACTGTGACCCAAGTGCAGCACTGGCATTTGGCCTCGTTGAACCTCATGTCCCTGGCCTTAGCCCACTGATCCAGCCTGTCCTGATCTCTATGCAGAGCCTTCCTACCCTCAAGTGGGAAATCAAAGCTCCTGCCCAACAGGGCATCATCTTCAGACTGACTAAGGTGCAAGTCTGTATTTGTCCAGGTCATTGATAAAGATATATTACAGGACTTGGTGAGTGCTGGGAAAAACCACTTCTGACGGGATATAACTCCACCTAGCACCACTCCCTAGGCCCAGCCACCTGGCCAGTTTATAATCCAGCAAAGGTGCACCTGTCTAAGCCATGAGCAGACAGTTTCTCTAGGAGAATCCAGTGTTAGAGGACATACTAAAAACCTTAGAGGTCTTTTCCAGCCTTGATGATAACAATTCTACAGGAGTCCAGGTAGACAATATCCTCATGTACTAAGCAGCTCACCTTGCCATAGAAGGGGTTTAGGTGTCAAGGACCCAGGAGTCAAGCGGGATCTGCCTTTATGAAACTCCTGCTGGCCCAGCCTGATGCCCTGGTGCTCCTGTATGTGTCATGTAGTGGCACTGAGGATCATCTCCATGATTTTTCCACTTGGATTTTAGAATATTCAGTTCTGATAACTGAATTCAGTTTCATTTACCGCTCTTCTAGTTAACAGTTTTTAATGCTTTTTTTAAAGTACATGCGGAAGAAATACTAACATTATATTTATTTATCTATCTTGGATGTCTGTCATTGCATGGTTAGAAATAAATTGCTTGCACGGTCTAATAAAGACTAGAGAGCTGACTTAGAAGCATTTTCTTGACTTATGAGCTAACACAAGAAAATGGGATAGTCCATCTAATGTCTTAAACCTGCTCATCTAAATCACTAACCTTTCACTAAAAATATTTCTATTATAATTACAGAGCTTGGGTGTTATGACACAGCACTAATGTATGTATGTTCTTTCTTTCCTTGCATGTGTTACAGAAACAAGATATACTTAATCAAGTAAGTAATGCTAATTTGATTTTTTTCTTTCTTTATGCATAGGTGCAGTATATTTTATTTTGTAGGCTTCCATTGAGATGTACTTATTAATAAATACTGCATGTGGCTATTTTTGCTGATAATAGAGTAGTATTTAAATCTGAAACCAAAATGCATTCCTTCTCTGCTGGCAGAATTTTTCACTGAGTGAATTTCATTTTTGTCATTCACAGTACATAATTTTACTAACATTAATTGAGTTTAATATGAGAAATAAGTTAAGAGCAAGTAATTGGCTTGTTCCATACTTGTCACGGAAATTTCTCTTTACTGTGAGATCTCATAATGGTCTGTATTATTCTGAAATGACAAGAACACATCTCAGGAAAAAATATTAAATACTGATTTCTATAACCATATAATACCATTTATATGTAGCAGGCTTAAAATTGCAGATATAGTAATTTGAATAAGGCTTATGCTGTGCTTTGAGCAATTGTGACTTCCCAGCAATTGCAAGGGAAATGGTTAAAATGCTGATCATCAACACAAGAAACTGCACCTGAGGAACTTCAGTAGCCTCAAACAAGGCATAAAGGTAGAAAGGAAAAAAGAAGGAAAGGAAGAAGGACTAATCGAATGAATTATTTTTTTTTCACGTGACCTAGTTATCCTTTCTTGGTAACACAGAGGTGTTAAAAAACTCCAGCTCTGCTGTTCTTGGAAGAGGCAGCCAGAACATGAGAGCAATGAGAAAGTCAAGAGAGAGAAAGGGGAAGTTTTGTAGGAACCCCTAACTTTCAGAGGTCAGAGGCCAATTGAACTTTTGGAGATGTGTTAAGAGCAGAACTCCCCGTTGGCAACAGGGCTTTCTTCAGATGACTGAAATTATTTCTTTATTTTTTATTAATAAGCTAAGAGAGTGACTTCAGAGGGTCCTGAAAGAGAGTGTTTCAGCATTAAAGCAGTTTGTCTGTGACCAATGTTGAGTGTAATCTCATCAGTATTTAGCTAATTACTTTGTCAAATGAGTAGGTGAATAATAATAGAGTCAACAAACTAAATGAAATTTGGGAATTATTATCACACTGGAAAAGCTTGATGAAGTAATGGGTTAAGTAAATGGAATGAGATGCACGTGTGCAGGGTAGAGTGTGGTGTACCCTGGTCCAGCTGGCATTATCAGATAAATTGACATGTATGTAGTTGATCACAAGATGAATGCAGGGTATCATTGTGGTTTAGTCATGAAGAGGAGAAGGATGTTACTGGGATGTTGTAATAGTGTTCCTGTGGCCATGGCAGTCTGGAAAGAAGACAAAACTTGCAAGATGAGGTAGTGTCTTAGGCTCATTGACATTAGTGGAAAAGTAGTTAAAATTTCAAGCACGCAGTAATATGGTTTGGAAGGATATTTTGTGTTCTTTGCCTCAGCTATGTTCTTTGATGTGACAGATTAATATTAAATTCCTGTAAAGATCTTGCCAGATTATAATATATTAAGTACAGTATTTCCACTACAAATAGGAAGATTTAATTTTCTATAAAAAAGTTACTGCAGAAGTTACATCTTTCTGCTTTTGTCCAAATGATGGGATGAAGTGAACTCAAATTGGAGCTAATTTACAGAAGGTTAGTAGGATGTGCAGATTTATAGCATATATAATGTAGGAGAAGCCTGTCCCTCACATGTAAGAAGCTGAAGTTGTATCTATTTAGCTACAGAAGAAAAGAATGTATCATCTTGTGTGTATCACCAGCAGAAACCTCTAGGTTTGAGACACTGGGAACTCTGTTTTTCTGGCTCCATGGGCAAAATTTCTAGGGAAAGCTTTCTGGATACCTAGAGAGTTGGGAAGCCTGCCAGGCAGAGATGCTGGCAGTCTGGCTGGGAGCCTGCTTTTTGTGGAGCGTGTTGAGGGCACTGAGGTGTGAAATATTTCAGATAGTCAATTTCTGCTGCAAAAGCATTCAGTTTTGAACATTTTAAATTATCTTTACTGGTCTCTCTCTATCTCCTTTAGTCAGTCTGTGGTACCAGTGCTAATCTCCTTCTTTGGCATTCTTTCCTTTTGATACACTTCTCTGCTTTAGGAACTTAGTTTTATGCTTTTTTTCCTTTATATTATTGTGTTGTACAGTAGCTTTTGTTTAAACTTAATGAGCCTATTATCACTTTCATTTACATATCACATGTTAAAAAAGACAAACAGCTTTAGACAGCCTATTTAATTACGATGGGGAGGTGTTATTTGTTTTCATTATGAAGAACAATATGTTATGTTCTGGTTTTTTTTCATTGTGATGACTTCAGCCATGCTTGATTGACCTGCATGGTGGCATCTAGATAATGTTTATGAAACTGCATAGGAAAACAAAATGTGGCAAAAATACTTCCACTAAAAATAATTTAGTGCAGGAATTCATCGACAAATGGAAATGTCTTGAAGTCTTCTTGTGCAGTAGATATACTGATAGATACAAATATATACATTCTAATTGAGCATGTGCCACTCCTCATATCCTTTTAATTCTTTCTAAGCTATACTTTTAAATACTGGTGAGGAGAAAGTCAAATTTAGGTCGATTAGTATAGCTCCACTTTTACTAAAGTCTGTACATTTACTTAGTGTAAAGTGGATGTAACTTGTTGACAAATGGAATAGGATATTTTAAACCTTTTTCTGTTGGTGTATGTTATTATTGCCAGTGAAGGTGCCAGTTTGGCTCAGATTGTGTTAAATCTCAGCAAAGAGAGATTTCATGTTCATTCATGGAGGGAAAGTTTATTAATTTGTATCTTTAAAATTTTAAAGAGGGAGGAATGAGCAATAACAGGTAACATGACATTGTCACATATTAGTTTTCTTACTAAAAGTGTTGTAGCAAGTATTTTTTAAAAATGCAGCTGAAATAACCTCCACAAAAATTTGCAATGTGCAGACAGGGTCATTACAGGTAAAATATGCGAAAATACCACTGCCATTGAACATGCATAGAAAAATTATTTTTCTTAATTCTAAGCACCTTATGAAAATTCCAATTCAGACATGTTTGTCCATGAGTAGGTTTTTACACAATCTGCACATGCAGATAAATTGTTTGTTTCAACCAGAACTTTTTGTTATAACTGATGGTTTTCAGGGATTCCTTAACTTTACTATTTTGTTTGGCCTTTGTCTGAACTATGCTACCTACCCCATTTTTCCTGACCAATTCTTCTAGGACAGGATGCAAACTTTCTGCTTGTAACTTTTTTTGATATGTAAAAATTTCAGGTAGATTTTGAATGATAATCTTCTACAAGAGCCTTCTAAAAGTATGTGATGCATCACTCTTCTTGAAAAAACAAAATCTCACCTTTGTATAGTAAATGTAGCATATTCAGTAAGAGTTAGGTATTAAATACAAGTACTTATGTATGTAGTACTTAAGGATATACAAACTAATGCAAATATAGAACTGTGTATCAAGGAAAAGCTGCTGATAAAAAAGTGCTTGGTTTTTCTTTTACCTGCATGTAAGATTGAGATGAGACTGCAGTAGCTGGTGAATGCATTTCAGACTTATTTTGGTAATTAGTATCAATTTATTTTAATAACATGAGACTGTTATGCTTAAAAATCTAATTATTGCATAAAAATGGAGTTTTCCCATTTCCATTTTAGATGTTTTGTTAAGCTTGCTTCTTTGAAGAGCTGGGGGAAAATTTTGGCAGTAATTTATGTCTGTGTATTGGTAATATCCAAATATTATTTGTCCATATGGAGTATTTGGTAGGAGCAGGCCGTGAGAGCATGTGGGTTTTAATTTTTTTTTTAAACATTCATACATGTACATATTAATTTGAATGCTGATATAGCTAAGAAATAGTTTTATTTAGTTAACAGAATTTTCAAAATTAATTATGTAAAAACTGTATTAAATTGAATGCTTAGATCAGAAAATTATAAGGGCTTTGAATTTAAACTGAATTTAACCCTGATGCCCAAAGCAAGTCTTCATGAGAAATTGGAAATTTAATTTGAATGAATATTTAAAATACATTTTCAACACCATGAACTTAGTCATTCTCATGTGACTCATGGGTTTTAGCTTGTTAATCCTGTGTATATAGTCTCTCCACTTTTTTTTTCACATCTTTTGGCAATGTCAGGTTTTGACATGTGATAATCAATGAATCTTCAAGACTTTGACTTTTGTGGGAATGCTTTAGCACTGGTATTCACAGCTAATCACATCATTGTCACTAATGCACTCACATCAGTGTTTGCCAGTGTTGTCATAGCACAATGTGTGAATCAAGGCCCTGTAATATCTCCTCTTAGTCAGCAGTTCATTTTTCACATATTGGGTTTTTTTTAAGTAAGTAGTTTACAAAGAAATAATCAGTTAAAGGAACTTATGCAATCCCAAAAAATAACCCAGAGCAATTACTGTCAGTAGATGAAAGCTGATTATATTTTTGGCACCATTTGGAGATCAGACAACAGAGTTTTAAAAGTAATCAATTGAAAACTACATTTCAACATGATTCTCTTTCTCTTACGTGTGAAATGTTCTTTTTAATAAATGAAAACCGTATGTCATGGAAATCTCTTGAAATCAATTATTTATCTTTTTTTCTTCTTTCTCTTACATTCTGTTTTTCAGGATGCTGAGAATAGTGGCTTATGCTGAAATATTTTGTACAAATCTAAAAGAATAAAAGACCTAAAGGAATGTGGTATTTGAAAAGAATTTATGGGTGGAGATTAATTTCAAACACTAGATCATGTCTTGTTCCCATTTATGTGGCCAGTGTGGTGGGGAGGAATAAAAGGAGTATTATTCGACCCCTCCCTGCCCTGCTCCATCCACAATGGCAACTCTTTTGTCAAGAGACTATTAAATTTTTGGTGTCTTGTGAGGAGAAAGAAAGAAAGTAGTGATACAGCTTCTCTCCCTTCTTTCAACATATCATCCAGAAGAACTGATTGTTGTACTTATGCTAGTTAGGAAAATATAGGAGGCAGTTAGACCTCCTCTGTTGCAGTGTTTAGGATAGATCTTGAGTCAAAAGCTTCCATTATCTTAATAAATTATTGGTTCACTTCAAATGTATTAGTGTGGTAGGAGTTAAAATACTACATAGCAAAGTTAAAAAACTTCTATGTAAAAAGATGCAAAATTTTCCTTGTATATATCTTGTTTTTCACTGAGGAACCATGTTTTCTGTATTCTCCATATTGGCATTTACTGACTTTTGATGTCTATACCGTGTAGTGTTCTGTGTGTTGGCACAGAACATACATATAAATGCATAAATCTTCAATATGAATACTTGGATCTTTCTTAATCTTACATATCTGTGTTAACCATCAGTAAAGCGGAAAAGCAAGTTACAAAATTGAGCAGCTTAACTGCTCTAGGAGAAAGGACAAAATCAAATACAGACAGTGTTTGTAGATGGAGTTCAGCTTCTTCTGAGTTGCTCAGGGTGTTAGGAGCCATTCTGCTGCTTGGGACACAATCAGGCATTTTAAGGCATCTCCATAATATGTTGTAGCCATACTCAGGAGTTAAAGACCTGTGGCTTTAGCTGAGTGTTGGTCTATATATGTGTGATACAAAGCTAGAAGAAACCTGATTTTTTTTGCTATTTTGCCAAGCAAAATTGTAACTGCTATTTGGAAACCAGGCCTTCAATTCCTGTTCTTCCTGAGACTGAGACTCACCCTCTGGGAAGTAGCACTAAATTAGTGTAATGTACTTATCAGTGAGTGCTTAAGAAGAAACAGAACTCTTATCATAGTAATTAGAGGTGTTTTAAAGCATATTAAGCATAGACTGATGCACATTTGTTTTTCCTTGGAGTCCCTCATATTCTGCCTATCTGGGATTCAAAAGAAATTGAAGTGTGGGAAGCAAGAGCTTTGCTTTATGCCATTGGTGTGGAGTAGACAGGGAAGTAAGATACATGCTATCTTTAGTGATGTTAGTAAGGTAAAAAGCATCTCATCACAAATCTATGAGATGTATTGGATACATTGCAAAGAAATCCACAAATGGTCATGATATTATGGAAAATAGTGGTTGCTTTGATGTCAGGTTTGTAGTCTTTTGTGCAGTAATTGAAGTATTAGAAGCATTCCATTAAGTATTAGAAGCATTCCAGACTACTTTTTAAGCTATGAATAAAGTGCGCCTAAAAACCCCACACTATTTTTAATGGTTTTGTTTCTTCATATTTGTGAATTCTTTTGTCAGAGTAATCAGTGTCATCCTGGAAACTCTCTTGAAATATGTAGTTTATCCTGAAAACTGTATTTAATCAGTTGCCAGGTCTTTAGTTTCTTTGTGACTTCCACTTCTTTAAAATGAAGATTTTTTTAGTAATCTTTTTTTGTAGTTCAGTGATTACCATTTGTTCAAATTTGTCTTTTTATGTGTGCTTGATGTTCTTTCATGTGATTTTGTGTGGTATCTTAAAAAGGATAAACTAGTGTTCAGCTTTAGGGAAAAACAGTATCAGCTAATAGTTTGGGCAGGAAGATCATCTAGTTTCAAGACCTCTGCCATGGGCACAGACACCTTCTACTGGACCAGGTTGCTCAGAGCCCTTGAAAACTGCCAGGGATGGGGCATCCACAGCTTCTGTGGGCAACCTGTTTCAGTGCACCATCCTCACTAGGAATAACTTCCTAATACCTATCCTAAACCTACCCTTGTTCAGTTTAAAGCCCTTGCACCTCGTCCTGTCCCTACCTGCCCTTGTAAAAAGTCCCTCAACAACTTTCTTATCAGCCCCCTTTAGGGAGATTGAAAGGGGCTCTAAGGTCTCCCAAGAGCTTTCTGTCCTCCTGAACAACCCCAACTCTCAGCCTGTCTTCATAGGAGAGTTTTTCTGAGATACAGAAGGACAACAAAAGGCCAGGCCTAAAGAATTTTCTACATAATTGATTTTTTAAATGTATTTTTATAGAAAAACAGGTAAATATATCAGAATGTTTGGTGAGCTGTTAAAGAGTTTGCCAGGAGCTTTTATCTGCTGGGGTAGAAGGAACTACGGAGTACTGAGGATGTACTTTTAGATCTTACCTCAGTTCTTCCACTGAATGCAGATTATTCTTTATAACTCAAAAACCTCCTTTTGTCTTCTCCATCATCATTTTCCTTAAGAGTGTCAGGCAGCTGCTCCAAGTAGGTTGCCTACAGATATGGTTGAAATTTCTGATTCCAAATCTGGGATCTGCAACTCAGTTCCAGCCTTTTCCCTACCTCATACACAGTTACCCAGTGATGCCTCCATGATAGCCAAGCTGCAATGGAGGTAGGGTTGTAAACAAGTTTGGGAGAAAGACTGATAATTTCCACCTTTGCTTGCTTGGCCCAGGTGTCACCTCCTTAGATACTCACCTCCTTAGATACACAAATGGCATTGTCTCTCTCTTTCCAGACTACTATTTTAAGAAAAATAGGTGCTATGTGGTATTGCCTTTTACAGTTGCCACTTTTTACCCATATAGCTAGTGTTGCTTTAACTTCATTTATTCCTATTTTAAAAAATGTATAAGGCATGACAGAATTCAGCTATAAACTTTCATAGTATTATGAGGGTAATTCTTCTAATAATTTCTAATTCTTCTAATAATTTCTGTTTCGTCCTGATCTCAAAGGGCTGTTTGAATGAAGGAATTTTCTCCAAAGTAATTGGAGTTGGCAGAGCAAATCCTGATTATTCGTATCTTCCTTCTACAGTGAAGGCTGCTATAAGCCTTAATCTTCAGAAAAATTTCCACCAAAACACACTGGTTTGGTATGGGTTCTTTACCAAGAAAAATTCAGTTGAAACTCCAGATCTGGGCAAATCTCTCTCTGTTTGCTTAGTCAGACATCAAGACAGGAATGTTCTCACAATATGTGGAAATAAAGACAGATTAATTTGCTTTGTTTCACTGTCATGAAAACTGCTTCTTCTGCTTTTAATTATAAGAAAGTAACAGTGAGTTTTTTGCACTGATGGATTTTTTTGTGGGTAATCTTTTCATGGAATTAACATTAAAACCCCACAACTGTTAGATCTTTTGGACTAATGCATACATCCAAAAATTTAATTGTAAAATGCATGCAGGATGTGAGATTACATGTTCCATTCCCAGAGGCACTGAGGTACCTCACTGAACAATCTATAATTGCTGTTTGCTGCTTCATTTAGCATTAGTATGTGATGATGTGTATGGATGAATATTTATTTATGTAAATGCAATACATATATTTGTTCTGTTTCTTCTAGCATAGGTGTAGATCTTGAATGGATTATTTCCTCTCTGAGTAGAGATAGCATCCAACTCTGGTATGGCAATTTAAAAAAGAAAATAAATAAAATCTTGAATCATCTATTTTCTATAAAATCTAAGTAAACATCTTAAATTTTTCCATGTGTCCAGAAGTACTGCCTTAACAGCTGAAACATTTTGGCTTCTCTTTTGATACATCTATGTGAGTACATGTTGGGATCACCTCATTCATAGGAGTTTATCAGTAATTTGTTCATTCACATTTTTACAAATAAATATTTAATAATTTTGTAGATGTACAGAAACCGTATTTTTGCCTTCAGTGTTTCTTCAGCTCTTTCCTGATATTTGGATGCTCTTTTGAGACACAGGTTTGAGTTTCCTCAGGCAAATGGGAAATCGGCCAAGCTGATTCCCACTGGCAAGTTGTCCTTACCAGGAGATTATTTTTTTTTCCCTACAAGAGGAAAAAATCTGTCAGTTTTTCTCTGCTTTCAGAAGGAAATGATGGTCTCAGTTGAACTTGGGGCATAGCACATACTTTGTTTTTTTTGAGGATTATTTTATTTTTTTGTGAACATATCTAGTGAGAACCTTCTTTCCTATGGCCAGTCAGTGACTTAGACCTCATTATAAACTTTGGTCCATTTCTTCTTTATATAATTGGAAGGAGCTTAGAAAAAACAAACAAACAAACAAAATGCAATACTTATGGATTAAATGCTTTTTGGAAGTTTAGGGCTAGGATTAATTTTGAAATTTTGTTGTTGGTTAATGAAATGTTACTGATTTTCACCAGCAATTTATGGTGTAGGAAAAGATGCACATTTTTAATTTCTCTATGCCTTAGGTCATAGTGAGTCCAGTTCCATGTTTGCATTTAGAAAAGAAGAAAATTGTTAAATGGTTTACACATTTTATTTGCTAAAAATAATGATGAAACTTAAGTTTATGCAGTGTTGCTCATGTCTTACATTCCTTTTCCTTTTCTTTTCTCCAAGATGAATATATAATTTTTAGGGTTTTTTCCTTATATTCAGATGTTTGAAAATATTGATAAAATCTATGAGTAGGAACTAACTACTTCTAAAAATATAATAAAATAAATTTTATATGAATTTTTTTGCTTAAATTAGCTAAAAATATGGTGGTTTTTAATGTGCACTTCTCTGGAGTTATACCAAAATTTTTCATTACCAAATGAAATTTTATTACCCAGTAATACAGAAGTCTTATTTTGTGAAGTTTCTTTTTGTAAAAGAAAAGGACCTCCAATAAACTTGGAGAATAAATTTGATATATAAAAATAGAAATTCGGTTTTAAATGATTAGTATAAACCCCTTTATTTTTCTGTGACCTACAGGCAAGGATTTTATTAGAGTCAAAGCTAAAAGTGCACAGATTTTTTTCTTTTAGACTCCCTCAGAAGATTTAGGCCAAATTATTTGAAAGTTCTTTCATGTTTTTCTGATTCAACTGTGTCCTATTTTATCTCTGTTATGTTGAAAATTTTCCTGAAATCCCTAAACTTGTGATCATAATCTTCCTACGCCCTGATAGTCTCTTGTGCAGTGGAATTAATTAATTAATTAATGTTGCCATGCTAATTGTTGTCAGTTTGGTACATCCTCTCATCCCCTCACTTTTGAAGCATCACGGAAAATGCTAAATCCCTCTTTCTCAAATTAATTTAAATTCAGCTGGAGCTTCTGGAATGCAAGCAACTGTTGAAAATTAAGCAATTAGCCTGCAAGCTTAAGAAAACCACATCCACCATTATGGTTTATATATTATTCTGATGTTATTGATCTGAACTGTTTAATTAATTTTTGCGAATCCATTAGCATAAATAATTTTCAAACCATACCAAAATTCTCTGAACTTTTCATCTGAGAAATTTTGATAATGACAGTGAAATTTAAAAGTAAGATCAAGCATGGCACATGTTAAGGTGGAAGATTATTGTACTCTGCTATCCTTTTTTTTTTTGTCTTTTTGCTTACCAAAACATTGTGCAATACATTTGAAAAGTGGCTGGGGTTAGGGGGAAGTGCTGGTAATTAAAGGAAGGGCTGCAGCATTTTCCTGTTTTAGAAGGGTAAAGTTCCATGAGGAAAAAGAAAAATAGTCAACAATTGCAGAATACCGAAATGGCTATAATTTTTCAGAACAGAGAAATGGCTTGATGGATGATCCAAACTACTTCTAGGTCTGCTGTACACTAGCTTAGTTCTCTTATTCGCTTTATATACATTTGCAAAAACAAATATCCAGAAATTACTGTACCATTTTAGAGCTCATTTATAACATGATAATCTACACCAATTATGTTAGGTCTTCTAGAATGTTTTTCAGCTATGCAGTATAATATATATAATTATATTTATAATTATAATCCCAGATTTGGAGGTTTTAGGCAAGAACCTAATCATAGGGCCCTACACAGAGATCTCCCTTAGGCAGGATTGGTTTTATACATTCTTTACATACAGCATGTGATTTTACACCTGCATTTTTGGCCGTTCTAAACATTTCTGATGTGTATTCAAGTAATTTGCCAGCTCCTGACTAACTTCCATTATAATTTGAAAGCTTTTGGATATACAGCATCCGAACTCTGGTTATATGAATAGTGCTGCTCTCCTGGGGGAATACAGGTCGCAGAGCATGTTAGAACAGAGGATAAAGCACTGTCAGCTGAAGAAACCTGGCTGTAAAACAACCTTTAGAACAACCACACTCTGTCTTTGGTCCTTTGCAGAGCCACCCTGGTTGCTGGAACTCAGGATGTCAAATGTAATAAATGGACATGGTAGCCGAGTCATGTGTTACATTAGTATCTCTTATATTTTCTAGCAGTTTGGAACATGTGTTGGAGGATATTGGCTTCAATGATAGTCAGAACATTTTTACAAAATATTGAAAAGTTTGAGCATCTTTGAGAAAGGGTCTTCAGGAAGAAGGAAGTACATAATTTCAAACTTGCTTATTTTTCAAGTTCTCTACACTGCTATAATTCTGAACCCATTAAGTAAAAAAAAAAAAAAAAACCAAACAACAAAACCCACAGCATTAGGGATTTAGTTACTGCTGGCAGCTTGGAGAACCAATGCTACTCACGCAGCAGTTAAAAAATCTAAGGTGGCTCTAAACTCAGGGAATTTTTTTTTGCAATATACATAAAATCCACAGACAAGATAAATAAAGAAAAAGTTAGTGTAGTGTAAAGATATTTACATGGCCATCCATAAACCTTAATTTAAATGGGATTATAATTTTGGTTTACTTTCCATTTTCATTTAGCTGTTTTTTTGTGTATATGATTCAGTGAGATAGCTAAGACACATTTCATTAATGCACAATTTAACAAAGCAATTTCACATTGTTAAAGTCAGTTGATTTAGTGATTAATGTATTTGTTATGCTTGCAGATAAAAAATACATTCATATAGTGTATATTAGTGTAACTAATTACTGATTTACTTGGATGCTGATATAAATCCCTTTGTTATTGTGATTCATGGTTTATAAACAGTTTATAAACAGAATTAAATGTCAGTGGCTTTATTAGAGAGAAAAACTATAAAGTTTGTAGCATGAATGCAACAGTGTATGATTTGCCAAGGTAAGAGTGTGGCTGAAGCTGTCTGATGAGATAAAGATAATGAGTCCATGTCCAAGGTGATTATTTCTGTTTTACACCCATCTTGAGCATTGTGAAAATTTTTTTTCAGTCTCCGCTATATTTATCTTCAGGAGGTGAGAGTTTTATTGGTTCCACTGCTTTTTTCTCAAATGAGGTGTTCTCTATTAGAAGCTCAGCAGAGATACCCTCTCGCCAATCTTGAATTCCTTGTAATTATGACTTGCACAAGAGGAGTCAGATTTTGCAATTTGTGGTGTTGATCCCTCATAAGGATGATGATGCACATTAAAACATTACTCTTTGGTAGTTAGATCTTGCTCTTAATGGGAAACACCTTATTTAGCACATAAATTTTCAATATCTCATAAATACATTAAAATGTAAAAGTCAAAGAAATTGGGGGAAGAGAAATTTCCTAAGTCTTATAATTATATTAAAATAATAGCTAAAATTATTTATACTGTGACTCAGATTCCAAATTCAGGGAGTCCTTTGAAAGTTCAGTTTCTATTTTCTTTTTTCTGGCATGGTTTCAAGCTGATTCTTGATAGCCTTTTCCCTCCTTCCACGTTCACTGTGATGAACTAAAGGAGTTGCACTAGACTTTTTTATGGAGATATGGAGTATTCCTGAACAATAGGGAAATTTCTCAAAGTCAGTTTTGTGCTATCATGTGGATTTATCCCTTAATTATTTAACAATTACAAGTTGCTATTCTGTTTGATCTATAAAGTAACACTATGTTTTATCAGATTAATAATTGATAAGTTACAATCACAAAGGTAATGCTAAATACACAGTTTTGTCAATATGTTTCAGGATACCTTTATCTTCATTCTCTATTAGCAGGATAAAATGGGATCATAATGCTTGCATTGCTGTGATCCCATTGCAGCCTACACCTTCCTTGAGGGGGAGGTGACCAGCAACAGGACATGAAAAAACAGAAGGAAGTTGCATCAGAGGAAGTTCAGATCAGGCATCAGGAAAAGGCTCTTCACTGGGAGGCTGGTTTCCAGAGCATGTTTTTGTCATGGCACCAAGCCCATCAGAGGTCAGGGAGCATCTGGATGATGCTCTTAGTCATATGGTTTAGTTTCAGGTAGTCCTGTGAGGAGCAGGGAGTTGAACTCAATGCTTGTTATGTACTCCTTCCAACTTGAGAAAATCTATGACTCACTTTATTGCTTAAAACTGACAATGCTGTTTTAACAGAAAAAAATCATCATACGAGTTTTATTATTTAGCTCTTACCTCGCTGGCAAAAGCAAATCCAAATTAAGCTAAATGACAAATGTTCTGGATCGGCAACTTTTGTTTTTTCCCCTCTAAGTAATACTGTGTGTCTGAGCACTCTCATTTGAACCTATTTGAGACAGGGTGATTAGTATCTCTGACAAACACCAGCAAAGCATGTTGCCACATAGGAAAAGACAGGAGGCCTTCAATTCCCTGAATTAGGCATCAGCAAATCCCCTGCTTTTTGTCTGCCTAATTATAGGAAAAGCTAAAGACATGCTAAGTACATCCCTAGGAGCTCTGTAGGCGCCTTGATGCTAATCAAGACATTTGAGAGCATGGAACTTGATTTCAGGGTCCCGATAGAAGTGCTCTGAATTTACTCTGGGCTGTTTTGCACAGTGCTCTGAGGTATTATAGCAATGCTGTGAATTTTCAAAGTAATACTTAATTCAATAATCACTTCCAAGAATAGGTATACCAGTCTGATCTTCAGAAATCAGTATATTCAAAAACAGTCCAAAGCTTTTGTCAACAGAATATTATTTGATGAATTAGTGTGATTTGCTTTTTTTTACAATTTTTTTTCTTTGTTACTTCCCCTTCACTGCAGACAATTGATTTAGAGGGGTTCAAGCTGTTCATGAAGACTTTTCTGGAGGCAGAGTTACCAGATGATTTCATTGAACACCTTTTTACATCATTTAGGAACAAAATCTCTCACTGCAGCCCATTAATTAAAAACAAACCACAGCACCTTTCTGGGGGTAAGTAATAAAAGCAGTACTTAAAGAACCTAAAGGGTCCCTCACCCTGCTGTTTTACTTCTAATAGCTGTAAATATGTGGAATTCTTAACTATGTGTTGAGGGATTTTGTTTCTGGTATTTGTGAAATTAGAAAAACTAACTCAACCATGATAGGAAATACTGTGAAAAGGAATGGAAATTAAATGGTTTCGTCTTTTTAACTCACAATAATGATGCAGCTGAGACACCAAGTGGACATTTTTTGTCATGTTCATGCTAATCAAATTGCTATGGTTACATGTTCTTGTTGCCTACTCTCCTGTGCAATCACTTAAAAATCTTCAAGCTTCATGCAGGAGGCTCCTGCTGGTGCTCAGCCATCTCTGTGCCAGTTGCTGCTGTTGTTCTTAACTGTCTAGGTGTGATTCTGTTGTTATTAATCCTGCACACTTAGCAGCTGCCAATATGTTAAATGTTGGGTAAGTGTTAGTATATCACCAAAAGTGATTTTGATTTTGATTTCAGAGGATACAGCTAAATTCTGCCCTGTATAAGCTGTACTTAGCTTTCTTCACTTTCACTGTAGTTCTCTTTGACATATTTTATTCCTATGTGTGGTAAAAATATAAGAATGATAATTATTGTAAGATCATTATTAAGGATAGTGCTGTTACTGTTGTTGTTTCAACTGTATGTTAAGTTTCTTACTGTGATGTTGCCTCCTAAAATATTTTTCTCCTACACAAGTTTGTCAAGAGTTTTTAATTTTTTTCTGTTACTAAGTACTTTAGAGATAATATAATGTAATACCAGTTTAGGAAGCTTCCATATTTTTAGCATAATGCCAGAAGGACCATTTGATAAATTGTTACATCCAAAACATATTCAGAGAGGCAGTCCAGTTCACCTTGTGCAAGAATTGTTTGAGCTTGAGAATATACTGACTGGGTTTATGTTGTAATTAAATTTCATGGTTTAAATGAAATGTTAGATCCTGATAATTTGTAAATTTTAAGGGGAAAAAACCTGTGTATTGGTACATTTTGATGTGCAAATGGAAACTATGGCAACACTTGGTTTTGGGTACCTATTAATTTTTAAATGTTACCAATAGTGAAGAAAAAAGCTTGACTGTACTGGAAAATAACTTTGTCTGAAATGGAGGGGTAAGTGAGAGCTAGAGAAATGACAAGGAGAGTAGCAGGGTTCATCAGTCCGTCAGGTATGTGCTTGTTTTACACTTAGTCTCTTTTGATCTACTCATGTCTGTTTATCAACTGTATTTTCAGTTAAGGTGTCTGAAGAGAGATGGAAACAGATGCCAGGTAAGCAGCAGGACTGGAACTCATCTGTAAGTCAGTGCATTGCAGCCAGACCTTCCCACTTCTGATTAGAAAGTAATAATTTAGCCTGTATCTTGCAGCTGATAGGTTAAAAGGTACCTTAAAATTTTTATTTATTTTCATTTGAATTTCAGCACTATTTATTTTTGAGAAGAGTTATCCCAGGTTTTATAATCCTTTTTATTCTGTGAGTATGATTTGCGTAAGACCACAATATAAACTATTTCTGTAAGTTGTGTGATTAAAGCTAACATTTAACTGAATAAAATATTGCAGTGTCTTAATTTTAATGACATTTAACTGATATGAAAACTCATCAAACAAAACATTGACTTATTAAATATTTTTGTTCCTTTAATATTTACTTTTAGTGTTTATTGTTTGCTGAAACCATGAAAATGAAATTAATTCCAAAATATGTTGTTGCACACCAATTTGCTCTTTTTTACCTTATTTTATTGTTTTAACATGTGTATCTCATAACATGCAGGCATACCTTATAAAATGTAGGCTTTTGAAGATGTATCTGGATTGCAATGAAGTTTTTTAAGCTAAATTTAGGGAGAGAGGGGACAACTCTCAGTCAGTGAGAAATGTAGCAACCTTGTAAAGAAAGTTTTCTTACTCCTTTCTCTGTGTTCTGCTGTCCTTTCCATTTTCCCTCATTTTGGTCCTGCAGATACTAATGTTGTACTGAAATAAAAAGTTTGGCAATTTTGAAACTTTAATTCCAAGTGGTACACTGGAACTGTTATTAATCACAATGTCTGAGCAATTGTTATGACTATTATTTAAATTCTAAATTTATTTTCTCAGTAGTCTGTCACTGAGACTTCTGTGTTTTAAATATGTGCTGCACTGACACACATCTGGCTGTGTTTTTGGGATAACAATTCACTTGGGTATTGGTAGAGTTTTCATTGACACTAAAACATCTTCAATAGTGTAGTTGTTGTTAATCTATAAATTAGATGAAGCTTTTACAAGCACAAGAAAGTGGATGCAGACTTGGGCAGGGATTGTTTTTAATACTTAGGATCTAGTATGGTGGAACAAAAATATTCACCAAATTGTTTTGTAGTCAAATGATATCAGATCAGCACAAATAAAAAAAAAAGTTTATGCCATTCCCTTAATTGGGTGGGAGGGATTTTTTGGATAGTTTATTTTAATTCTACTTTTGATGAATAAACTATGAAAATGAACTGTTTAAAACTTTATCTTTAAATTAAGAAGTAACCTGTGATTCAGATAAAACAAAGATGAATGCATGGAAAATTTCCGTTTTCATTTTCTGCTTGTATCGTGTGTTCAGACTAACAAAGGCTATGGGTTGTTTCCAGGTCTGAGACTTAACAAGGGTACCTCTACATCCAGACCTCCTACTCCTGCCAACTCACATTTGCCAGACATGATCCAGCTGAAGGATATTGTTTGCTATTTGTCACTGCTAGAAAGAGGAAGACCTGAAGACAAGCTAGAATGTATGTTCTTTTTTAATTTTAAATATTTATTTCTGTTAGCCATCAGATATTTTGTTTCTGAATTTAAGAACCAGTTTTGAGCAGATGGATTATAAAAATATGGTTCCAGGTGACCCTTATTGCAGAAATGATTTTTTATTCTTGCTAATGGTGAGATTTTAAATGAAATTTGTTCTATCTAGCATTTGCTAAAATGAGGAGTAAGGATTGTACGTTCTGTAGTTACAGTAATGCTCTCTATACTGTCATGTCTTGTTTAGTATCAGATCTGAGAAAAACAGACAAACCATATGTTTACTTAGAGATCCATAGGTGGGGTGAATAACTGCTACTAAACATCCTAATCCAAACAAAGAATAGTTGCTAATATAGGCTGTGGGCTCTATAATGGTATTGAATGTGAAAAGCCAAGAATGATCTAAGTCTGCATCACTATTGGGAAGGAGTGTTTGACACAGGAAGGTAGAAATTCTTGTTTGGTTGTTTTGCTTGTTTGTTTGGTTTTTTTTTAATTAGGGGCCTGGGTCATTAAAATGCAACACTACTACCTGTTTAAAAAATCAAAAAGACAACCCTGTGAGTTTGTTCTATAAATTGGAGGAAAAAAGAAGAAAACTTGTTTCCTTATTGTGGAGTTTTAGAAGTCAGTTTCTCATGTGGCTAAACAGTCAGACCAATCATATAGTCCTTATTGAGGAGAAGTATGCTTCAATATACATAACTGGTCTGTTCATTAAAGATTTGTGGAATCAGGCTCTTATATGCAAAGTAAATGTTCAGTACATTAGGATGTGGAAACAGTATTCTGCTTATGCCAAAATAATGAATTCATTACAAGGTTACATGCTGCTGAAGTATCTTGATGTTTTGTTAACCTGTAGCTAGTGTACTGTGGCAACTTTGTACTTCAAGGTCGCAGCAAATCCCCCAGATTTGGTAATACTGTTTTGGTATCACATGAGTAAAATATGAGAATGTAAGTGTGAATGCACATTCAGAACACAGACACAGAAACACAGATCCAAGGACTGAATTTAACTTACAGTGTAGTAACTGCTGCACGGTGTCAAGTTATGCCAGCCTTAGCGGAGCTCTGAGGAGCTCGATGCACAAACCACGGCATGAAATAGAGATCACTTGCCTCCCCTGCTGTCAGGAGCTGGTACAGTGGAAAGGAGGAGAGACAGAGGAGCAATGATAATTACAGTATGGGGATTTTCCATGAGCTTCCTGCAAAGGGAGCTGCATGGGCAAAAGACTGCGATATGTGATTTAAGAGCAAGAGACCTAATATGTGTATGGTACTTAAATATTTTGTGTATTCAAGGTCAGTTGTATTTGTTACATATAATTCTGGGCATAGTTGTTTAAAGGGTTTATTTTCCTCTTTGTCATACAGAGTTGACAAAGTTCCTCTTTTTCAACCGAGTTGAAATACATAAGTATTTTCACTTTTTAGTGTCTAAATTTCAGGTTATACTGCACATTGTATGCAAACTTTTCCCTTGATTTCAGTTAAATTCTCATTATAAATTAATGGTCTCTCTCCAGATTTGAAAGCAGTAGGTCCGATGGCTGTAATGTAAATTATAAGTTTGTAGCAACAAAGGGAAAAAAGCAATTTTCTTTTCTTTTTTTTTTTCCAGATAACAAAATTTGGAAAAAATGAGTCATAACTGAGTGTGTGAAAATTCAATTCAGGACATGCAGAACATGAAAGTGATGCTTTCAATTAAAATTTGATGTAGGCTGGAGGATAAACTGCACTAAGAGTTTCATCTTTGGATCTATATGATCTACAGATTTTCAGAGATTTATAAATATTCCAGAAGATAAATGGATTTTCTAACCTATTAAGAGTGTAGAGAGGTCTTGCATAGTGTGAACTTCACCTGTTTGGCATGCTCAGTGTATCTATTATTCATAATCTATGTATGACCTGAATATAAGAAAATCCCAAGCATTCCTCACAGAGATACACTGAGAGGACATATCTTATGTTTTAAGGTTAAATTGCCATCTAGAAATAGAAATTGAGTGCACAGTCATTCTAATCAGGTAAGGGGATGGGAAAAGAAATAGAAAAATTTGACTTGGGCTCTGGAATTTTCATCAGAACTTCTTCTTGGTTGTTTTTATCATTTTGTTGTTGGTTTGGTTTTGGTTTTTTTTCTCCTAGAATGTGTAAATCAAGAACATGAATATTTAGCAGTGTATGAATAGAGAAGAGATTGCATGCCCCACCAGTAGCATAGTTTTCAGAATCTAGCCAAGAGCACAGATTGAGCCTTTTTGCTACCCTATGCCTATGTAATTGGAAGGACTTTATTTTGACAAAGGTGAAACAGTTATAATTACACTAATGTCTGGTTTTAAACGACTGATTAGAAATACTGATTCATTTTAAAGGAAAAAAAAAGTTGTAAGCACTACTGCTCTGGAGTGGGTAAAGGTCACGGAAGTGCTAAAACTTGCTGTAAAACATTATCTCAACTACTGTCTAAGAATCACAGAGGAGGAGGAAGGAGAGCCAAATAATTTTATCTTTATTGTTGAGTGATTCACTGATTCATCCCCGTGGAAACTGTGAATGCCTAATGGTACCTTTGCCAGACAATATTAGCTGTCAAGCTCTGAGAAGCTTTGGTGGAAGGTGTACTAGCAGGGGCAGTACCAATCTCTGGTGGCTTTTGACATTAACTTGTTTTACACCGAAACAATTTTGCTGTGATAACTCTAGGGAAAGAAGGATATTTTATAGGTCTTCCTAACCTGTAACTAATGAATCATGGGCCTTTGTGGCGTGAAATAGTGTACTGCTGTAAATATAATCAATCTTGTATTACAGCTCTGAAGAGCAGTGCAAGGTAGTGGCAAAAATTGCTGAAGTGGTAGAGAGGTATAGAGCTTAACTTTTTTCCACACAGTTAGATGATCCACTCATTCCCAAGATGGAGGATATAAGTGAAACAAACCTGTACATATAACAGTTTTTCTGTAAGTCCAAAAATGATCAAATTCTTTCTGAACTTTACTGTCTAATTGCTAATACTTTCTTCTTACTTCTCATTATATTTTTTTCCTGAAAATTATGGTAAGCTTTGTTTTTTCAATTTTCTGGACGGTAGCAGCATCTGCTGTGGATCCAGTGTGGTAGGATTCCTCAGTGTTAAATAGGTTGTATGTTACATTTCCAGAGACATCTGATTGGAAACAGATTACTTGTGTTCTGCTGTTGATGAAAGCATTACATTGTCCTGGAACCACCGCTAAATGGGCGGACATCTTCGTCCCTAAAAAATAGGTGTAGGGGTAAAAAAAAATGGTGCTTTTGAGGAGCATGGTGGGTATTTGGATTTCAGAGTTTTGACTAACTGTCCTGAAAGTAGGGACAAAGAGTGGGGTATTTTTAGGCTTTTGGACTTCTTTTTAGTCTTCCATCAATATTCCTTTGAAAGCTTTATGGTTTGCTGCTTCCAAATATCTTGGTAATGGCACATGTAATCCTGCTTTTGGCTGGCATCAAGTCATGATACAATCTTGAAAGCATATATTTTTTTCTGGGTATTGCCAAAATATACCTTTTTGTCCATGTGGTTCCCCAGCATGTTTGGAGTACATTTTGAGGCTGATGAAGCAAGTGTGGTCCTGGAAGAAGTCATGCCAGCACTTCGTGATGAATGTTTATTGTTGGACTTGGATGATTAGATATTTAAAATATTAATCCTGTGTTTCATTTAGGTGGTCAGAAAAGAGTTTCTAGAGCAACCACTGTTGAATAATGAAAGCTGCAGCCAAGGGAGAGTAGCATTGTACCTTAGGCAGGTTTACCAACATTTGTGACCAATTGTGTGTTACCCTATATTTGGTGAGATCACAGAGAAGGGCCTTTTGGTAGTTCTCATGAAGACAGATCCTCTCTATTGGGAAGCAAAATCAAATTCACACACCAAGTTAGCTGTTAGGGTGATGGTGTGGAAAAGGTGCATCTCTGGCTAGGATGTCTTGTTGGAGGCACTGTGGCAGGGTAGTTTGCTGAGTGAACCTTTCGCATAATGCAGCTTATTTGGAGGGTCTATAGCTAATCTGGTCATTAAACAAAAATGTTAATATTTGTCCTTTCTTTGAAACTCAGGCTTAGTTGTTTTGTATTTGGTTTGGGGTTGGTTTTTTTTATGAAAAAGAGATGTATTTGTTGTGTTTTCTAATTGAGCTTCCTTCTCTCTTTGTTTTCTTTTCAGTTATGTTTCGCTTGTATGATACAGATGGGAATGGATACCTGGATAGTTCGGTAATGTTTTTTATGTACTGCATTGTAAGAGTATGTCAGCATGGCAAAACTATACAAAACTACATTAGTTCTAATCAAATTTATATTTATCCTGAATTATTAGAGGCAGTATAAAATATAGTCAATAAAAATGAATTCATTTGAAAATTAATGCCTGAGTTTTCTTTTCCAATGAGAAATGCTGCTTCTACAACCATATAAATTTTCAGTTGCTGACACTGCTGTCATGGAGTTCTGTTCGATAGTCTTCTGAGTTTTAATGATACTACTGTAGGGGACACATTAATATGATTCCAGTAATTCTGGTATGCTGCTGGGAGATGTGTATGAAAGCACCATTTTTAAAGATTTCATTAAAAAGGTGAAGTATGAGAGTCACACAGTGGATTTATATGGAGAGATTTCACAACTTCCATGGTATTATGAAGAATGGAGGAACAATATTAAGGGCAAAGTTTTGAGGAGTAGGCCAACCAAATGTTTGAAGAAAAGTCAGAGATATGGAAATAATTTTAAAAGATGTAACTATTTTTTTCTGATACCTAACAGAAACAAGTGTTTTATTAGCAGTGTTCTTTTTTTTTTTTTGGGTTTTTTCCCCATGTTCTTTTGTATATTCTGGAAGGAAGACAGCATAGAATGGATTGGTAAGGAAGAGGAAGTGATTCCTATAAGTTGTAGGGAAATAGGGAAGCAAAATTATATATGGATGTAAAATAAATATGGCACCATAATATTAGGCAATATCACGTTGGGTTAGATGCCTGGATACAAATGAGAATTTAGAATGGTCCTAGATAAGCATTTGAGCATGTTTACAAAGCAAAAGCGTATATATAATTATAGAAGAGCCCTAATGATACATGATCAAGGCAATACTATAGTGGTAAGAAAATAAATCTGTAGTAGTTTACAGAATCCACTCTATGCCTTATTGCTGTTAGAAATTTGTGATTTATATAATTACTGTAAAAATAGTTTTAGTAATTTTAATTGTTTTTTTAGTGATTTTTCCATCACTCAGATTAGAGTGATGGAATTTAAATATCATTACATGATCTTTTCACAGGCTGGAAATTGGATCGTGAAAACATAGGTGCTTGAAAGATAACTAGGAAGGGAGAATCTCTGACTACTTTCAATTACTTTGATTATGGGGGGCTGTATTTTGCCTCCCTGAATGCTTTGTGGTCTGTGCAGAACCTTTTGCTAGTAAACAAATTCACTTGACAATACAGCTTCCAGTGAAAAGAGCATTTCATCAGGGATGTTGATGAAATAGTGTCACTGAGTGCAATACAGTTGACTTACTAGTTTCTTGCAGTAGAACTTTTCTTTTAAACTTGCATTAAGTATCATGCATTTTCATTCATCTCTAGGAGCTGGAAAATATCATTGCTCAAATGATGCATGTTGCAGAATACCTTGAATGGGATATTACTGAATTAAGCCCGGTATGTATCCAGTTACCACAATTTTTTAATCTTGCTAGAAACAGCTATCATAATTTTGTGATATTTCATATCCACGTGGATTTCCATGGGTGAGTATGGTAGAAATAAGAAAAGCCTGTGTTCCACTATGAAGTAGCATTGTGAATTAGCACTGTTACTGGTATTTTGCTGTTTAAATCTGATCTATGAAATGTTCAATGAATGTAATAATTAACTTCCTTAACCTAACTGGTTTGTCTCTGAAATTTCTTAAGAGTGAGTGCACAAAGGACACAAGTTGGTTTGGGACATTTAGGTGTTAAAAAAATGTAAATGTGAGTATGGGACTTTATTTTCTGAACTGTCCATGCTCGTTTGACTACAGCTACCATGCAAGTAATATTTTTCTTATTTTTTGTATGAGAGAATTGGAGATCTGCACATGTCCTAGCAAGTTCTTGTATTAGAATATAGTAATAATAAATTAGAACTTATGAGATTTTTCATTAAATTGTAGATTCTTCATGAAATGATGGAAGAAATTGACTATGATCACGATGGCACTGTTTCCCTGGAAGAGTGGATCCAAGGAGGAATGACAACAATCCCGCTCTTGGTCCTTCTTGGGTTAGAAAATGTAGGTATTAAATAGTAGCATCAAATTTCTGCTTGCATGTTGACTGTGGCCTTCAGGTTAGTTTCTCTGTGGCCTGTATAAAGAATGACTTTGCTTTACTCCTCTTTACTGTGGCTGAATGACATGCAAAGCACAAAGTGTCATCAACACCACAGAACCGCTGGCAAGTTTAAAGCAACACCTACTAAGCTGGCTCTGGAGCTGGTAGTTATAAAAAGCTGAATAATTTTTCCTGCTAGCAACATGTTAATTCCAAGCTGCAGTATTGTCTGCTAAGTGTGTTTTACTGCCCATGTATATGTTACAGCAGGCTTGGAGTAGTGTCTAAGCTTCTCAGCATGGTACTGGGTTGTGTGGCCTAACCACTGAGTCACAGAGCAATCCAGGTTGGAAAGAACTTTTGGGGATCTTCTGTTCCAGTCCCTAATTAAAGGCAGTGCCACAGACTGAGTTATCTCAATCAGAGCCCTGTCAAGCCTGGATAGTTCCAGTGAGGTGGATTCTACCAGTAATGTGGGCAAACTTTCCTTGTGTTAATTGTTTTCAAGGGAAAGAGTTTTAGTTCATGTGTGCAGATGGAATTTATTCTGCAGCAATTATTGGTTGCTCATCTTCTGTCATAATACATCCCTATGAAGATCTTCTGTTTCTGTAACTACACTAGTAAAGTATAGTAAGAAGCAATATCGAGGGGGACACTTACACCAACAGAGTATTGTGAAAGATGAGCTTATGTTCTCTGCATTTACAACCTCACATTAAAGGTAATACAGATGTAGTATGATCAATTTTCTACCAGTTCAGTGCAGCTGTTTTAAGCTTGGCATGTTGTCAGTGCCACCTGCTGTCCTATACTTGAGCTAATTTTGAACTCATCTATTGAAGCATGGGTTTCAACTGCATTTCTGCTATTCGAAAGAAAGCCTTTTAATCTCTTTTTAATCTATTTTCTTAAGTAATTTTCACATATTGAAAATAATAAATAATATTTTCCCCATTTAGTGCCATCTAGACTGCTCTAGTTGCTCTATGCTATTTTATTTGCATGAAGAATGCTCGGATTGATACTTTGTGTAGGATAATATGTAACAAACGAGTTTATTGAATGAAAGATATATTAGTCTTGAAAAATCTAACTAATTAGATTACAAGTAAAATATCTGAATTGAAGACAACTTTCAATGTGTCTGGATCACTGTAGTGCTAATTCCTTAATTCTGTATGTGAGATGGAGTAAGAAAAATGTTAAATTACGGTCATGAAAAAGCAGATCTTTATCAGGCTGAATTCTGTTATTTCCACAGAATTACTCTAAACAAAGGCCTGGAAATGTTCTCAAACAAGCATTATAGCAGATAACTGATAGTGATTTTCAGTACATATTTTTCTTTCATCACAGGTAACATAGGTGTTCTGGGAGTATTTTTCAGTCTCTACATTTCATAATTTGATACTCCTAAATTATGGCATAAATTAATGCAGATCATTCTGTAGAGTTTATTTTCATATTAAAGCAAAAGCTGTTAGAAAGAATCTGTGTTTTCAAGCATTTTATCCTTTTGAATATTTTTACTAGTTTTTAGATATTTATTGTGCTTTGCATAGCTTTACTATGGAAATACTAAGAATGCATAAATAGTGATCAAAGTTCTACAGTCTGTTATTGGCATGGGTCAGTGTTTCTGTCATCAAGAGTATTCCTAGTATTTGATGCATTTAAAAGACAGAAATGGACAGTCGTGGAAGAAATACTGTAATAGCATGCAAAATGTCTTATTATCAATAAGCATAGTTTATGTAAGCTCCATTACCTACATATGAGCTGATTTGCTAGTAATTTTCTAATGATTCACTAGGACAAGATGCTGCCTTTTAAAAGGGCTCCTATTTTTCTTTTTATGTTTAAAACTGCTTATTAAACCATCACATTATATGCAGAGAAAAGCAAAATTTTTAAATTTTTCATTAAACCAGCAAAAATACACTACTTCCATTTGTTCATAGTTGAATAAAATTGTATTTTAGGACACTGAAAAGTGAAATCAATACTAATGCCTGTCTGTTATTTAGTGTAAACTGATAGCATGATTTTGATGGTTTTGCAGCCTCTAATGTATTATCCAAGCTCTTCATTCCATTGCATCAATCCCATTAGTGGGATGCTCTTATTTCTTTTTGCATGCCATTGTTAGATTTTGCAAACCTAGCTTCCCAGGATGCTTTCTGAGTGTCTACTTCCTCTTAGTTATGGTAATGAAAAATAAGATAAGAATCTTTTGGACTCACTAATAAAATTAAAAAGTGCTAAAATCTTAAGGTTTTCCTCAAACTGATTAGTATGTGAAAATATGGGGCATAACCTACTGGATTATGCTGTTTAGACACATCCAAGTAATCTTCATATGTTGTAAATCAGAGGGAAAAAAACTAACAAAAAAACCTGTCCCCTCCCCAACTCCAAAGCAAAACCACAAAAAACCCCTAACAAAACCCACACCACAAAGAACCCACAACCAAACTATTCTGTCACCTTCTGTATTGAACTCACGATGACAAAATTTTAAATCCAAGAGATCAAGTTCAGAGCTTGTCCAATATGACAGTGACAAAGAACTGTCATTGTAGTTTATTTAAATAAATTATGATATGAGTGGAATATTTAATTTGTTTTGGGTTGGGGTCCATTAACACTGTACTTAACTGTTGTATAGAGCTTGTACGAAGATTTTCAGCTGGTCTCATTTGATATGCTAATATCAGTGAAACTATGATAATTTAGTTCAGTTGCAGATTTTCATAGTACTTCCAGAATTCAGCTACATTGTTTGTACTTAATCCTTAGTTTCTTATAATAGCTATATACAAAGGTCAGATATCATGTAAAAGTTCTTTATTACATTTAAAGTCTTTCAATCAGTTTTTATTTCATGCTGTATTAGATGATTAGATGCTAGTCAGAATAATTTAAAAATAAGGAGCATTTAAGTGAAGTATGGAACTATATGATTTTAAAATAAAAGAATAAACAAGCCAGTGTTTATGAGCAGTGGGGTTGAGATAGCCTAAGCTGTCACAGGTTTGTGGCCTTTGCCCCCTGACCTTATCAGTAATCCCTTCAGAGAGAGACAAGAGTGTTAGGCTGTAACTACAGGCGTTTACCAGCCACCTGTTACCAAGTCAGAGAATTAACAAGGAAATCTGCCTGATTTCCCTTTTGCTTTTTCTCTCTCTCTCTCTCTATCCCTCTCTCCCTCTCTCTCTCTCTGCTTCCCCCCTCCCCAACATTTTCATAGACTTTCATGAAATTTCTAGTGCCCTTCAAATTTATTTGAGATTACTAAACTAATTTAGAAGTTGCTGGTGCAGTTTAGAGTGATGAAGATAATGGGACAAAGAGCATTAAAAAGTCTAATTTCCCTAGGAAATCAACCTTAATATCCAGTTTGTTTTAGTTTGCTGGACTTTATGTTCTGTTTCCTCCTAAGATTTGATTTTGGAGTTGTTATGAAGGTAGACTTTAGAAATACAGAATTCTGATTCTGCGAATGTTCCAGGATAGAAATGATGTATTTGATTTTTTGGTGCTTTTGAAGGCAGTTGATATTCTAAATGAGCAATTTGGATACAAGATAAGGAACTTAAATAAGAGCTTAATTGGTTCTTTTTCTGTAAGGGTTCTGAGATAGATACACGTACTATTTGGCAGTTTGTTTCAGAAGAAAAGCTCTTGGATGTATTACACATGTATAATCCATTTGTAATTGGGTGACTACCCTTTTTCCCATTAGCACTGTTTAAATGTGCTCTATATGACATCTACTGAAATCTTTGTTGTTAAGACAGAGTAATTCTTACTCTGATGTTTAGTTTTTTCAGTTCATGTAAATTCTCATGTAAAGCGAGAATTTAGTGAAGAAAAATAAAATGTTATCTATGTAGGAAATTGTTATTTATGTGGTTTAATTTTTAGTAATAAATATATGAGGTATTTTTTTGCTGAGTGTCACACTTCAGTCTGGAGTTTTCACAGTCCTCATCAACCTTCCAAATTTATTTTTACATCTTAAGGCAATAGTTAGTCTCTCACCCAAACACGAATTGGACAGAGACATCCCTGCAGTACTCCTGATTCTTCTGGGAAGTGTTCTTTTCAAATTAGTGAACATTAGGCTATTTATTCTACTTGTCCACGGTAGAAACCTTTGAAGTTTCTCCCATTTTTATTTGCTTCTGCATTAATTTAAATAGATTAAAATTGTAAGAGAAGGTAAAGAGTTAGCTCATTTATTGTCCTAGCATCACTTAAAATTTCTTTTGTAATCTGTGCACAAAAGGCTTCTTAATGATGGATATTGCCAGCCATAAGCATTGTACTCTGCTCTTTGGTAGGTGTTGTACAACATTATTCCACCATGATTTGATAGAAGCACTTGATTTCTCTTTTAGAGTAATTGCATGCCAGATATTTGGTCTCACTTTTCCTGTAACAAATGATTACTGCTGTCAGTGGTAGCATAAAAAGGAAGTAGAAACTGCAAGTTCAGAAGTACTAGTGTTTAAAGAAATACAGTATTTTAGGGAAGTATTTTATTCTCTCTCCACTGGCCACTAGATGTCACGGTTGCACTGTACCTGGTACGGTAGAGTTGCTGAACACAGCTGCCCTAAGGTGAGAGAGAAGTTTAAAACCCGCAAATGCTGCATAAAGTCAGCAATAATTTGAATTAAAGCAAATATACCTTTCTTTTAAACCACTAATTGTGACTTCCAACCCAGTTCACCTTTTAACTCAAGGTAAATTTTGGTGGGACAAACATTTGTGTAAAATTGAGACTATATTTCAATTAAATCATAAGGATATACTCCTAAAATTTTCCTTTGGATCCTCAAACAGCAAATACTATGCAATTGTACTCAAATAATGAAAAAGAAATTTTAAACTCTTTTGATTAAATGTGGGATAGAATGTTTCAGTGGGAGTCCACACTTGGGAATAGTGCTTCTTATGGTGTATATTTCATTTTTGTTGCCATGCTTCTTGAGTTGTATGTTAAAATGGAACCAAACTAGAGACCTGCAAACATTTGTTACACCGAGATTAATCCCTTCAGGCCGGAGCTTGACATGACTGCTCAACACCTGGGCAGTTTCATAGACTTCTATTTGTTTTGTTCAGCGAGGAAGAAAGACAGTCAAGCCTTTCATTGTCCTGAGTGACATTTCTGTAAGTCTTTTGTGAAGTGTGAGTTTTCTGGAAGGCCGAAGTTCCGATGCACCGTGCGCTATTTCCATACGGGCGGACGGCGCACTCGAGCCCCTGGAGCTGTAGCTCGCTCCCTTTGTGCCAGCTCGTTCCCAACTGGAAGCAGAGTCCCCGTGGGGGATGAAGGAGTTGTTGTGCCGCTCTGCTGTGGTGTCAGGGCCCGCAGGGGGCGCGGTGTGCCCTCTGAGGGTGCGGTGTGCCCGTAGAGGCCGCGGTGTCCCCGCTGATGAGGGCGCGGTGTCCCGCTGAGGGCGCGGTGTGCCCACCGATGAGGGTGCGGTGTGCCGCTAAGGGCGCGGTGTGCCCACCGATGAGGGTGCGGTGTGCCCACCGATGAGGGTGCGGTGTCCCCGCTGAGGGCACGATGTCCCGCTGAGGGCACGGTGTCCCCGCGGAAGAGGCTGCGCTGGCTGGAGCCGAGGCGCTGCTCGGCCCGGCCCTGTCCGCGCTGCTCTGCGGCAACTTCGCAAATGCCTTTCCTTACTACAGCCCCGCTTTCCCTTTTGTTTTCCCTACAGGTTAAAAAAAGCCCGGGAATAGTAAGGAGTAACTAACCTCTTCTGTGTATAAGGTGTAAAATAAATGGTGTTTCACGCAGGTATACAGATTTACCCTTATTTACAACTTGATTTCTGCAGCATCTAAGTCTCTGCAGATGGCAGACGGTTATAGATTTTGGACAGGGCAACTCTATACTGCGGCTGTTTATGAAGCTGTTTTAAACCATTTAATTTTCTCTCCTGTGCTCCCTTTTCTGTTTCTGGATGAGTGTGGGGATGAAGGCTGTAGAAGATTTTCGGTTTGATTTCTCAAACACATGCACATACACAGTATCTCAGAAAGTAGGAGTGAGCATCCCAAACAGTGTGTCCCTTGAGTCAGGTTACTCCCTCTCCACTTGACCAAAAACAGACTTAAAATCCTTTCTTCCCAAAGCAAATTGAACAAAGCAAAACGTGATACGAATTCTTTGCTAAGAGCCAACCAAAGGAGTATAGAATGTAATGATATTTGTTTTAATCTGTGTTTACTGCATAGATTAATGGAAACTTTTCTCACCTTTCCACTGATGGAACAATACCTAAAAATCAATAATAAAATTGTGTTGAACAAGTCAAGTAAGTATTTTTAAAATAAATGGAAAGAAATCAGTGAAAGAATAACAGCTACTTCATAACATCCTTCTCACTTGGATGCTTGTTCCTAACTCTTCTCATAGAAAAAACCTGAATATTCTGGTATTTTAGATGCTCTGTAGCTATTTTAAGAGGGTAAGTTTACTGGGATCAAAATTTATCAGGTATTTCATTACTTCTTTTAAGTCTTAGAATCTTGCAGATCTCTTTGTTTACCTTTTACACAAATATCTAAAAAGCTGGCATAAGTTAATATTAAACTAGGTTAGGGATGTTAGCTAAAGTCTGATAGCATAAAATTTTCCACTAGTTCTAAGGTTGGCTCTTTTATGGTTGACTTGCTTTTTAAGGTCAGGCAATCAAATCCATGGTAGCAGGGTCAGGACCATGAGTTAAGAGAACCATTGTTAACAAAATAAATGTTACTATTGTCATTATGTTTAAAAGTCTGGGTATGACATATGGAGGCTTGATTTTCAGTGATGTGTATAATGAAGTGAGGAAGAGATTTTTACTGTACCTGCCCTGCTTTGCGATCTTCTTAATGTCTGTTTTTAAACTCTTTCTCAGGATATGGAAGCAAAACGAGTTAATGTCAGTAAATGCACTGATGTGTCAGAATTGTGGATTTTATTCATACTTAAAGACTTGCATTGAGGTGGCTTTGTTTCATATTATGTCTTTTTTTTTCTCTTGGCAGTGTTTTAAAAAGTTATGTGCATACATAATCATATGCAGGACTTTATTGCTTATTTTTGGCAGTGCACAAGAGCAAAAATTTAATTTGCTCTTTTCCAAAAGTGCATTGTGTTTATGTAATGGATTTGCATCAGTTGCAGTCTGTAACACAGCTAAGTGTTTTAATTGGCAGAACACCCACATCAAGACTTGTTTGTTTTTCTGATAAGGAAAATGCCAGCTAAGTTAGACCATATGTTCTGTTCAAATAAGAAGTGACATATTCACATATAATGGTCATTCTTTAAAAATGAAATTAAAAGGAAAAAGTACTACAAAGTTAATGTGGAAGAGAGGGAAGTTTATGCATAAGTTTGAATTTCTGTTAATTTTCCTAAACAGCAAGCATTTTGCTAAGTAAGGCTGGTCAGCTTACATTTTAAGTGCTTGTGGTTTATGATTTATGTGTTGATGACCTGAGTGGTGTTAAAATTGAAGTGTACATTGTCTGCTGTTTTTTCCTCAGAAAGATTTACATGGTCTTTGCTGTCTAATGAATAATTGCCTACTTTCAGAAGGCTTGAAATTCACATACTATATTGTAGTTTAACAATAATTCAAAAATGTGTGGAATATGATAGTAAGATGAGAAGAAAAATAGAAGTTAGAGAGCTCTGTTTAATGGAATACATCCTCTTCAGCTGCCAGTCATGAAGGAGCCTGACAGGCTTCTAGTGCTTCACAGCTGCAGAATCTATTTCTGCTTCTTCAGGGGAAATTGGAAAACTTCCACACTCTTTTCCAGCATGAGAATCCCACATTAGGCATCTGCTGTGCTTTTGCTGCAGAAAGGGGACCCTGACATTGCCCAGCTGTCAGAGATGGCATTTGAACTCCTGCTGGTTAGATTGGGGCAGCTATTACTTAGGCTCTGATCCTGATATACTAGAGAAAAAAGGTACATTTTAATGGAATTCAGGTTTTTTTGTTCCTAGGTAACTTGTAGGAAATTTTCAAAGTTATGTTCTGGCTTAGACCTAGCTTTGAGCCAAACATTCTTAATTTCTTAGAGTGCTGATTTTGCTTCAGGATTTTTCTTTTTTGCTCACAAGGATGATGAAGTCTTCATTGTATTTGATTTGTATCAACTTCTAATTCTAGAACAGAGAAATATGGATTCTTGAAGGACTTAATTTATACAGTTTATGCTAATTTAGGACAAAGCTAAATTTTTATTAAAATTTATGCTCGCCAATGTACATTGACTGTTCTCATTAGTGAAAACCATAATACTAGTGAAAATCTAGTCAGGAATCATGTGTATACATGATGACAAGTAGTAGTAGTTTGATGTGAGAAATCAGAAACTGGGTAAGAACCAGCTGCTGATGTGGTTTCTGAGAAACAGAGATTGGTGTGACTTGTTTTAGCTGCATGGCAATTTCTTTTTGGCAATGACATGACCAAGAAGACTATACAGTTTCAGCAATACACAAGGAAACAGCTAATGGACATTAACTGTCTGTGTTCCATTGGATGTTATATTTGGTAAAAGAGAAATTAGGGTTTCTTTAAAAAAATCTAGTGGTATTATGTTAGGTTAATCTAGTTTTTTTTGGAATCAAAACCTCTGATGATTTTAGAAAGGAAAAAGCCTCATGGCCAGTATTGCCAAGAAGCCAGGAGTTTAGAGAATTAATTTAGTGTCTGTACCAACTGCACATAATTTTTTAAACCTTCAAAAAACAGAAAGGCCCCAGAAGGATTCCATGAAGAAGGAAGAGAAGAATCATCCCACAGAAAGCTTAGTTTCATAAAATGAATAATTTGATAATATTTTAGAGATTCATGTAAATTACAGTGGGCCCCTACATATTAAGTGCCAGTGAGTTGATCAGTTTATTCATGAAAGATTTGAGTATAGTGCAACAGGTGACTGAAAAAATTTACCTTAAATGTAAAACTCTTGGAGAAGAGGTCTAAGATGTAAATCTTACCCTTAAATACATGGGTTTTGATAGATAATGGGCAGTATAGATTATCTTAATTTAAAGCTGGGAATAGTCAATGTGGTGTGGTTGGTTTTCCTGTTTCACTTATGTGATATATGTAACTAATTCTGACAGTCATTAAGAATATTTGTGGGGTTTTAGAAAACCCTCTCTATTATTTGTTTTGGGGAGTTTTATCTTCTGACCTACAGCACCATTATTTTTAGGATTATTCTAGGGAAAAAATTTAATAGTAGTTGTAATTTAATATCAACCTAGTTGCATTGATATCATTGTGTTGCAGTGGTGACAGCAGCCTTTTGGATTTTTTCTGAGTTGTTTTCGAAACACATGGATATCCATGAGCTTCTGAAGAATTTTTTTTATTATATCATTGCCTGTGTATTTAGAATAATTATGCTATGATCTGGTGCCGAGTCTTAAATGAAGTAACAGCTTGTCTTTTATGTTCTTGAGTAAATCACCAATTTTTATTGGCACTTATAAATTTCACTGTTTATTTTATTAAGCGAAATCTGTTTCTCTTATGTCCTGTGCAGAATGTGAAAGATGATGGGCAGCATGTATGGAGATTGAAACACTTCAACAAGCCTGCCTACTGTAATCTATGTTTGAACATGCTGATCGGAGTGGGCAAGCAAGGTCTCTGCTGTTCTTGTGAGTATGAGCATTTCCATGTCCGTTTGTCCGTTTGCTTGCATGTCTGTTCCTAGAAATGTTGCTCTTGCTGTGTAACAAAAAACTAATAGCTTCCCCTTACAAAACCATTGCCGCCACAGTAGTGTCTCCCCCTCCTCTTCTCTTCTTAAGTGCCCATGGTTCTTTTCTTAATTTTTCAAGAGATTTGGCTGTAAAATGTGTTGTTTGAGGGAGTTTTCTGCTTTCAAAGGGTTATCACTGTTAGATCCCTTTGGAGTCCATTGCCCTTTTTTTCTTTACTGCTATTGCTGTTTTATTTTTTATCAGAGAGTATCAGACTTAGGTTTTAACTTTATACATTTGTTACTCCTCTTTTGTTTTTACTAATTTTTGTACAATAGGTATCAACTTGACAAAGATCTAAGTCCCGTGGTTTCTAATTCAAATTTTGCACAGAATTGTTTTGTTAATGATGAAGGTGAAAATCCCACTTTCCCAGAAATCAGGTTTCTGTAACAGTTCTAAAGTTTTGTATAGTTACTGGTTTTGTAGTCATAAATCTCAATCCATGTATTTCACTGATTATATATTTTAAGAAAAGGAGCACAGAAAAGTTACTGCATTTAATTTGACTTTCATTAGGCTATTAGTTGCGATTACTACATTTCAGTTCTTTGGAACTGCTGTATCTGTGCATTTCCTAATCACCTGTGTTTCACCACCTCTTAACATGTCTCTTGAGAAACCAAGGCTTGCTGAAAGGTACCTTATCTCCATTTGAAAGTTTCCAGAAATGGAAGATCCATATCTTTCTTTTGTGTCATGTTCCAATGATTGATCTTTTTTTAAGACCTATTTTCTGATTTGAATATGTCTTGTGGATGATCCCAGTGATTGGTTCATGTTATGCCCTGCTCCATTAGATGAATAAGAACTTTAGTACACAGCTGTGTTCTTCTCATGATAGTACCAAGTCACCTTTTATTTTTCTTTTTGGTAAAATAATCTGCAACTTACTACAATTGCCTTTCACTGGTTTTGGTATGAAAGATAGGCCCTCACAGGTGATGAGAACCTTTCTGCCTATACAGTTCTATTGATTTAATTTGAGATTAGTCTGAATGAATGAGGGGTTTGAATTGACCATTTCTCTCCTCTGGGGGCCACAGACTTCTCTGAAATATAATTTGGAAGTAAATTTTTGTATGCATTTTCACATAATATAATTTCATTCACCATACTATGAAACGGGAAAGATACATTTATTAAAATTCAAACAAGTAGGAATTGCACAACTTGAGATTGTTAAATGCTGATAACTGGAATATATATATCAAATACTGATCTGACTATTAGATTTTGAAATGTTACATGCTTTAATATTCTTTTTTGTCAGACTGATATTGTGAAGAACTAAGACCAAGAGAGTTCTATTGAGAAAATAATGTAGATCACCTTCAGTAGTTATAAGAAATGGGTAGACCAGTTGCCTTGACTGTCCCAAAACGACCAGCCTTGCAAGGCTTGCAATTTTTTTCTGCTGCAATGTCTTTTGAGAATGTATTTATTATTGTGCTAGCCATTTATTTTGTGAGAACAGTGGTCTCAGAGTGTCTGAAGAGCATACTCCTTTCAATTACTTCATGCAGCAAGAGCCTGAGTCTACTTGCAAAACTATTCCACTATTTCCTTATTTAGCTAAGCTTTTTCTCCAGTATATTTTCAAAGCATTGCTATAGATTTCATTATTTGCATTTTAGATTGTGTGGGAGGAAAAAAAAAAGGAGGGGAACCACAGGGGTCCTCACCATCCCTCCATGGTCCAATCAACAATGTTACTCCCTGCAGTTTGTCTGATTAATGGCTGCACCTCCCACTGGGTTTGTGTAATAGGTGCAAGCAAGGTGTTTAGAAGTACTTTGTGCTTAATTGCTCTCGAGGTCAAAAGCCTGACATATATGCTATGCAGGGAGAAATTCATTCTCAGTTTTTAATAGTTGACTCTATTGAATGCAGGCATAAGCTGTAGCATTACTTCCTCATCTTGGCACAGTTGTATCATTGAACTCAGGAGAGCTTTGCATTGTATCCTGCATTGTAGGTTTTCCAAATGCAGCTAGCATGATCTTTAAAGACCTGGTCAGCGATAGCAGTTACCTAAAACTGGTGTAGGAGGGCTTAGGGAAAAAAAAAAAGCTTCTCAGGAGTTGGTACTTTGTAAAACAGGACTCAAAGTTATGGTGATTACATGGAATGTGTGAAAACAATTGCTATTAAAAAATGGACTAATCAGCCATTTCTGATTTATAAATCAATGGTAGGAACAATGCAAATTCATTGGCTTTTATTTTTGTGCTTGCCAGCTGCCCTCATGCCTATAGTTGGTAAAATATGTGTTTTTTTCTACTAGCAAATAACACAAACCACTTGGCAGTCACCAATTTGTCTTTAATATTTTTGTCATTTGGGAATTATTGTAAAAAAATTTAGTAGGGTCTGATTTAATTAAGCATTTCCTGTTATGCAATGGTAGTGCATTCTTGGATTTCTCACTTGCATAATATTTCCTGTTCTAATTGGCCTTTTGTATTCCATGGAAAAAGCAGTCTAGTTTGAGTTTTCATTGACTGATTGGATTGATTACTTTGAGATGACATGCTGGTAATGTTATTTGCTTCATAGAAATGTAGTGAGAAACACCATTGCCTCAACATCGAATAACGTCTTTCTTTTTTTCAGTTTGCAAGTATACAGTCCATGAACGCTGCGTCTCCAGAGCTCCTGCGTCTTGCATCAAAACATACGTGAAGTCTAAAAAGAATACTGATGTAAGTTTGGGGTAGCATTAGCTCTGCCATGTACCTGTTAATTTAGTAACTCTATGCATATCCACATTTTTCTTTTGCAGGTAATGCACCATTTTTGGGTAGAAGGAAACTGTCCAACAAAATGTGATAAGTGTCACAAAACTATCAAGTGTTACCAAGGCTTGACTGGACTTCACTGTGTTTGGTGTCAGATTACAGTGAGTATACTACAGTAAAACCTTTCACACAGGTTTGAGAGATTAAAATCATTGAATGTCTTTCTGTAGCCTCCTAATCCGGAATGTATCATTCAGTTTAGTCATCAGCAGTGACTGGTGTGTGTTTAAGGAATGGTATGCAGAGTATTCTTAGTACTTCTTAATTGTAGCCAGCAATTATGCTTATTTCATGTAATGAAATGCTTACTTCAGTATATCATGAAGCAAATTTGCTTCATGACAATATCCATATGAAAATAATGTGTGCCACTAAAGAGCAGAATTCCCAATCTTCACTGCAGAAAGATTAAGAAAGTTTTCAGTACCAGGAAAAATCAAGGTCACTGTGACACTAGGTCTAACTGGTGATGTACTGACAGGCAAATGAATTTGAGGACATCTAGTAGGATACAGTGATTCCAAGTGTCTGGGAATAATAGCAGAGACAAGTTGATAATATACTAATCTGTGCACCAAGTCAAATATATACAACTTTTGTGCACTCCTTATTCAGCAGGAACCAGTAACTGGAACTAATGACATTCAGGGAACACTGCCCTTATAAGTGAGATCTTCATGCTAGAAGGAGCAATGCCAGTATTTCTGTTTCTAGCCAGGGCAAGATTTAAATCTAAATGGAGAGAGAGATTTCAGCCTTCTTTGCGTGTATTTGCTGGTTTTGCTGATATCATTATTATTATTGTTACGGAACAGCAGTTATTTGTTCAGTGCTTTAAATAATAATATGAGACTGAGGCATTAGTGAATGTTTGTTTTAAACGTAAAAGTTTGGATGTTTCATGACATATTTTCTTAACACAAGAATACAAAATATGAAACATCATCAAAGAAAACAGATCCAGGATGCTTTCAGTGATAAGCTGTTATGATTACTTAAAAACAATATTTTAGAAGAAAGTAAATATGTAGTCCAGATTGCTGTCAAAATTTGGATAATTTATGTAAAGAGTAAAACAACCAATCCAAAATGTTTTGCATGTAGATAATTAAACTAAGGCAATGGTACATGTGTTTAGCAAGAAAAATAAGGGTGTTCTGCTGTAGATATACAAGTGTTTATACCTGTATAATATGTCTATATAATTCAAGAAATATATATTATGTAACATATGTTGACTTCTAAAGTCAAAGGAAGTTGCAGATTCCATCTTTCTTCAGTAAAAATTATTTTCCCATCAATTCATGCGGATCTGGACCAGATTTGTAAAGGTTTTTCACTCCTTTCAAGCCGTACATCAAGATTCAAAGGATTTTCATAAGATCTGTTGATCACTCACTGAAGAAGTACTGAGGAATTATTTATGATTGAAATCACTGTAAAGAAAAATGCTGAATTCTTTTGAAAATGTCTTGGGTGCTTATGTGCTTATTTAAATGCCTAAATAACTGTCAGGGTTCCAATTAAAAATGGGTGCGTGCTTTTTTGACAGCTGAAGTTAAAAATATTGGCACTAAGGTTTACAGTTTTTCAGTTTATTTCCATCAGTAATTTAAAGGCCTTTTTTAAAAGCAATTTTTTATTTTCAAATAAATTTAGAAATATTTTATTTATTTTTATAGATTCAGATGTGAATTAGACACAAGTAAAGAATGAATATTTTTAAATACTGCAAATTATACTTCAAACTCCTATTCACTTGCAGTTCTCTTCACTTGATTTATTCTATTGCAATAACTTCATTTTCTAATAGTAATACCTTTATTACAGAAAAAGTGTTTTGAATTTCTAACATATGTGTGATTTTTGAATGGATATTCTGAGGTTATATAATTATGATTACATCCTTCATGTGTTTTTCAACTCCTAGTACTGCACATACACAGCTTATAATTGAAGGGGATGCTCTTTATTGTGGAGTTAATTCTGAGCCTCTTTCATGCTTTTTTAATATATCTATCCTTATACCTTAATAAGGTCACTTCTGATGTCAAATAACTGACTCAAGTCCCAAAATTTAGAGATGTTTTTCACTAAGGAGCCTTGTCATACTGACTTCTCAGCCAAATCCATGATCCCTCTTCCATATAATTTGTAGTTCTCCACCATGGTAATGTAGATTTTTTTTTTCCCCCTCATCTTCTCTCCAGCAAATACGCTTTTTCCTGCTTTGCAGGTTTGTGGGTGAGATAATATTCTACAAGAGATAGGTTTAGGATAAGGGAGTTTTGGGGAAATGTATATAAAACCTGCTAAAATATTTTTTTGAGATACATGCATATTATTTTGTTTATTTGTGTCAAAGTGTTATTTCCATTAAAGCTACGTTTCTTCTGCCTTTTGTTATTTGCTATGTGCCAATTCTGTTGTCAGAGATCAGCAGAGACTAATAAGAAGATTAAGCTATTTTTTCCTAGATAAGTTTGCATGCCACTGAGTAGCAAAGCTGCTAATTACCACTGAATGTGTGAAGATACTTTTATTTGATGTAACATGGCCTGGTGTGCATTAATTATGGTACAAGTAGCCTTACCACTGAGGCAGAGAATTAGCATGACAAATGATTTAGATTACAGGGCTACCAAAATACCCTCACAATAAGGCTTTAATACTCAGAGTAAATCAAAACTCTTTAGACTTTTATTTTCTGTTGCTAAGTAACTGCCTAAAAAGGTAACTTTGCATTATAAATTAATATGGACAAGGCTAATATTAGGTGCTGTTCAGTTCAAAATTCAGAAATGTCATGTCAAAATTAACTGTACCAGATAATTTTATGAAGACCATATTACCAATAAAGTTTATATATATCAACAGTTGGTACAATATTATTGCAATTTTGATAGAGTTCATATGAGTTAAACCATTTAAGGGAAAATGAGTCAGTCATTGAAAAAATGTGATTTAGAGACGCAGGCATTGAACTACAGGTTTTGTAACAGCTTTTCAACCTGTTGAACTAATACTGTATGCTACCTGTTATACTAGATAAATCACTTGTTAGTAAGATTTTTTTACCTCACAACTCCTGATATTTATTATCCTGATTATTTTTCTTTACTGTAAATATACACCTTTTCAAAAATGTCCATTTCTAAAGGGAAATGGATGCTATCTGGATGCCTTAATGCATTTTATTGAATCTATACAGAGATTAAAACACAGAATAATTTAGGTTGGAAAAGACCTTTATGATTATCAAGTCCAGAAAGAGTAAATTTTCATGAAATTTTACAGTATTAATTTTATTTTATTCTATCTCTAATGATATGGTGAAGTATACTAGTTAAATATGAATGCTTTGCATGATCCAAGCACACAACTGTGCCTTTGTACTGTGTGCCTGAATATTTAGAGTAATTTGAATTGAGTTTAATTCTAAATTATGAACAGGAACTCTTGATTGCTAGTGCAAAATATTTCATCATTTATCATTACTTGTTAACGTTTTATGTTCCTGTTATATGCACATTTGTCCATTCAGCCTCTGTAATAAAATGGAAGTCAGCCAATGCTCTTCCTGTCAGCAGACCTGAGGATATCCTTTTGATGTTTTCAGAGTAGAGCTATTGTCATTGCTTTCAAGAAAACTGGATGAATTCTAAGCATGAATTACAAAAAGTAGAGTAGTTCCAGTTCCTCAGCAGTCAATGGAAGCCTGAAAGCTGATTCAATCAAGACCAAAATTTACTCAGTGAAGTTTAATGTAGGATACTCCTGTGTTCTTCTCTTTTATTTGAATCCGTAGTGGCTATCAGCTTCAGGAGGAAAGCAGAGTTACACCAATATTCCAAAAGCTGCCTTGAATTACTCACTAGTAGTAGAACAGAAGCTCCTGGCTCAATGCAAGAAGCTCTCTCCTGAAATGAAGTTTTTGGTCACCAGTAACAGTATGCTGCTGTTAATGTATTGCTGTGCCATGTTCTTATTTCGTGTGCTGATTCACACATGCCATTTCCAAACTGAAAAATACTTTAATCCATCATTCTTCACTTTAATACAAATATGTTAGTTTTGTCCATCCTAGGGAGCTTTCTACTGCAGTATGTTTTGTTTTCCTTCCAGAGCTTCAGTAATAATTAGGTTAATGAAACTCATCCCCTCTAAGATGCCCATTTTCTGATGCTAATAAAAAAAATGTCTAAGTTGAATCTTCATTTTCTGTCTTCATATAGTTACATAACAAGTGTGCTTCACACCTGAAACCTGAATGTGACTGTGGACCTTTGAAGGACCATATTTTGCCACCCACGTCAATCTGCCCAGTAGTGTTGGTGAGTTGTTTGTATGTTAATTTCAGATGTAATCCTCTCTCAAATGCAACGTTAAAATGCTGCTGGGACTGCCTGCCAGATATTTAAGTTCACAGGACTGTGTGAACCTTAAACACAATGTGAAATCCTGGCTGATGGGTTTATAGGCATAAGTGTGTTTTACCCTCTACATACTGCATTTCCCTTCATGTGAGAATGAACCTTCTGTAGGGCATATTATAACTGAAGCTGACTCAGGTTTTATCACTTATTCAGACTGTACTTACCAGAAACTGTATAGGCAGAACACTTCTACATTTTACATCTTTTATAGATCCAACTTCCCAGAATAATGAAGTTATTCTTATGGGCAGTTTTTGCTTGGGATGCATATTGTATATCTGCGATGCTGAGGTCTCTGATCTAAGCCGGAGGTTACCTAGAATGATGGCACTGGTCTTGCAGTAAGCTATGCATCAACATTATAGTATATTTTATTCTGCAGTCGTGGACAGTAAATTTCTCTGTCCACAAAAACAATAACTCAATTCAATGAAAATAAAAATGCATGCTGTGTGTAGGTTGTATAGAAAAGAGCTGACCATTTTATCATTAAAAAAAAGAGCTTGAGAATTAACTTATGTTTTCACATATTAAATTGGATATTTTATGCTGATGAAAGTCATAGCATCATCATATTCATAAGAGAACAGATGAGTGGTCCTCTTTAAATATATTTCTAATAAGTGTAATAAATGCTTGAACTCAAGAAAGTGTAATTTATTGAAGGGAGGCAAAAAAGAAAATATGCATCCTAATCTTAAACCAGTTGCTGATCATTAGGAATAATATTTGTGTCTATTGTAAATTACTTGTTTTCTAATTAATCCTTTTGGCTGTTTTGTTTATAAATCTGTTAAGGTAAAGATGTTAGACTTTGGCCCTCTACCTGTGTAAAGTGGAATTATTCCGTTGCTCTCAATGAAACAATCCAATGGAAACCTGCCTTTAATATTTATGAAATATTTAAAATAATTTTTTAAATCACAAAAGTGGCTTTTTAGTTTGTCTCTATGGCATTTTTGTATTATCTGGACAAGTTCTGATTGATAGTTATAAAATATTATTTTAAGTTTGTTGGATGATTATATTTTGTATTACCTTATTTGATTTTCAGGATTTGAGGTCATAGTTTAAAAGTTTGCATCTAGAAATTATGATTCTGTTATTGGGCTATTGTTTTCAAATTAATGTCATTTATCATTTGCCCTTCATATAAACAGAATGAATCTTCAGCATGAAATTTTATCTTCAGTTATATTGGCATAACTACATTTTCTTTTCAGGAGAGGAAGAGGAATAGAGGAATTAGGATTTTCATTCCACAATTGGAGTTTAGTGAAGTTTTTACAGGATATGTAGAACCACTCTAGAGTCAAATCACTCTTCAATAGGTTTGTTTTATCTCCAAATTTTCAAGGCATAAGCAGAAGTAAATATGTTTTCCTGTTTTGGAATCATGTTACTGACAAGTGCAACACAAGACATGTATTTCAGCACAATTTATATTGTTTGGAATGGAAAATATATTTTGCTGTGATTTAAGGGAGACTTTATAATTTTATAGTATATTTTTTCATCTAGTAGTTTCTTTCAAAAATGCATTAAAGTCCTGAGTTTACTTATGTTACAAAATACTACCTCACTGACCTAGCTAATAGTAATTTCTTCTGAAAGTGATTGGTAATAGTGTACATATGATTTGTGTTTGTAATTTTTTAATTAGTGTCTCCCATTTCCTGTTATGGGGATTCCTTTTGAGAAACATAATACTTCAGTGCATGTGAGACCAGCATTCTCAATAAGGACAGCAAAACCAGTGAATATATTCTTGTGAAAGCCATCTAACCATGCAAGTGTGTCTGTTAATAAAAATTGTGTGTTCTGACATACATGGAAGGGTCCTTCACCCAGGTCACACATTTGATTTCAGTGATCAGTTGAGCATTAATATTCTTGCAATGCTGTGTGTATGTGGAAGGTAAATAAAAGCAGATAACCATAATGCTGCCTGTACCAGACATACCTTGAGTATTTTGAGGTGTCAGAGAAGAATGTATTTTCTTCTCCCATAGGATAAAAGGAAAACAGCAAGATGAAAAATCTTGTATCTTTGATCTCCTAAAAATGTTGGCCCTCCTTTACACCTCTAGCTTTGGAAGATTTCTTTCAGAAAACTGCAGAAATAATCTCAGAACAAGATGCCTTCTCTTAAGTTTTTCTTCAAGGGTACAGGCTAAATCCCTTCTCATCTTTTCTCTTTTGCAGAGGCAGGGGCATTCATATTTTTTCCTTTTTTATCCAGCATGTCTCATGTCTCATTTCTTCAGTTCTTGTGAAGTCCAGCCTCAACAATTTCTACACAGTTAAAGGACTTTTTCACACATTGCATTTCACAGCACCATATACCGTAACCAGTGCTACCAAAATGATCTCAGCTGAGTGACTCTTAGTGGCTGGAGAGAGAACCAAAATGCCTTGTCATGTGAAAGTTAGATGGCTGATCTAAGTTAAATAAAGGTCCTCCCATCTTACAAACTGCACAAAAATAGAGCTTTCCAAATGTTATTCTTCAATATGATAGGCTACATTGTCAGCTGAAAAAAACGATGGGGAAACTCAGTAGTTGACACTGTGTACGTCATGAAAACATCACATCTGTCTAGATTCAGTGTCTTGTAGCGATTTTTCATATCTCACGGCATCAATTTTAAATGTTTTAGTAAAATGTAGTTTGTCAACTTCTGTCCTTTTTACTTTTCTGTTTACTGTATATGAGGCTTCTTGTAGGGTGAAGTTTTTTATTCAAGTTAAATGAGTTTTATTATAAACGGTGTGCAGATCTCAAGTGATAGTCTTTTAATAGATGTCAGATATGCTTTAATGTTACTGCCTTTTATTTCAGTAACATTTTAATTAATTCATACTGATTGAATAAATGTACATTGAGACTTGTTTCCTAATGAGGGCACATTTAGAGGAAAGGTTTTGCATCATTCTGATATCCTGTGGGTAATTATATTCTAATTATATGGTGGGGGGGAAAAGTCTATAACTCAGTACTGATATTGTTCATTGGACCCAATTAATTACATGCACATAATGAAAGTTCATGATAAGGTTGACTGGCAGTGAGTTTAAAAATCTTTAACTCAATTGAATCCTAGCCTACCAGGAGTACAGAATTAGATCATAACCATAACCAGGTTTAAAACTGGGTATTGGAATGAAATGAGTGAGTAGTGGAGAAAGCAAGATTGGTCTCTGCTTATGAGACAGTTTCCCTCACCCTGTCCTTTTATACGGCAGAAAGGGAAAAATGCTAGCATATGTTATGTCTTTATTTCATGCCTGCCTTTACTTTGCCCCATTTACTGATGAACATATAGGATGTTCTAATTTTTATTTATGTCTGTGGAAAAGTAATTAGATTTTCAATTTCCCACCAAAATAGATACAGCCCTGGATGGTGACAAACCAACCCATAAAATATTACTATTTAATAAATAAAAATGTGTATTCATTTCATAATGCATGATGATTTTGATTTCCTGTTTGTATATGTGAGATTTTCAATGAATTTTTTTCACTTAATGTCTAGTATTATTTTTTAAAAATTTTAATTAAAACATTTAATTGTGGAATTAAAATAAAATTAAGGAATAAATTGAAAAGCATAAGATACCCTGCTTACAATGTGAGCATTATTATATGACAAATATCACTGTCCCCATAGTAATCAGTTTATTTCAAAGGTGGAGGCTATGGTATAATATTGAATGTAAAGAATGAAAAAAAAAATAAAACAGGGTTCATTTCTTTGTGTTTTGATATCCTACTTCATTGTTTTGCATTCTGTGAAAAATGGGTCATCATGATAAAAAGTTTGAAACTATTTCCATTTTGTTTCTTTTGTCTTGTGAATGAATTTGACTTTTGTTTGGGTAGTGAAGATGTTATAACATTTTATGACAAAGTCATCTAAGTGTAAATACAATTGATGTGGATATGGACTATATATACAGACCTAAATTGGTATATATAAAATGCATAGACTTTTTATACATCATAGTGTGCATCTCTTTATATACACAAACATAAAATACCCTCATAAGTCAAATTCACTTGACCTCTTATTTTAAAATATAGATGACTGTACAGTTGGAGGGAGAAAACATATATCTTATTTGTTTGGTATTTTGTTATACAAAACCATGAATGTTCAGAAATCTTTTTTTTAAAGTTCTATTTAGGTATGTAGAACAATATACACAGCAGATTACACATATTTGAGATAGGAAATGTGCTTTATTTAACTTACTCAATATGCATTATGAGCTGTAGTTACAAACTTTTGTGTAATTATGGCAGGTATATTGACATTCTGACAAAAAGTAATACAGAATTTAAATTAAAAATACTGTTTAAGAATTTTACTTCACTATTAGTATTTAGACCACATAGAATAGCTATTGGCTATAATTGCAACATAGTTCAATAGATATTTTTTCCATGTCTGGTAATGTGTTTTACTAATGCTATTTTCCTGTGAGGTATGTAGACGTTATTCATGTAGGAAAGCAGAGTTGTAGAGAGAGAGAAAGGGAATTAGCAGTGCCTGGTTGAAGAATGAGCTTTCTTAATCCCCTTTCCAGTTATTAATCCTGAAATGATTCTTCTGTTTTTATAATGGTAGAGATCAGTTTTAGCTCAATTGAATCCAAGCTCAACATGGAGCACAGAAAGTCAGTACAGTGTGTGAGCATTTTATGAGCAACTCAATCCTTTGAAGTTGAGTACTAGCCTTATCCTGAGTTTCTGAACAAAGATACTACAAAAAAGTAGCTATTTGAATATATATGCTTGGGGGGGGGAGTTGAATTTAGATCTGGTTGTTGAATATTAAGTAATGACATAGCAACTGAAAGAGATTTAAAAAACAAAACAAACTACTTTTTTGCTTCTCTATTGTGTTTCATATTGCAGCTTCAGTTCTCTGAGAATCTAAATCAGACTTGAAATATAATGGTGTCCTTATCTACGCTAAGAGCTTTTTCATTTCTTTGAAGTCAGAAGGAAATTAATAATTGCCCTGGAGGAAAATGTATCTTCCTAACTAATTAGCTGTTCAACAAACACAGTTCAATGTTGAAATAATAAGATGCTGATAAACTGAAATGGCAGTCATTCAATCATTGTAAGTTATATCTAGTTGCCTGCCCCCAGCTCATCACTACTGTCTGTTTCTAAGTTTATTCCTTATATCCTGTCCCCCCGGAGTTTAACATGATTTTATTTTCAACATTATTTTCCAACACTTTAGTCTTTCTTGGACAGTGTATATAATCAGCTGCTGTAGCCCAATCTGGAGTTGCAAGTCCAGTTGAAGATCTTGGGCCATATATTGATGTGTGTATTGAATGAGTACAAGATGTAAGGCAAGTTGTCTACAGAAAACTGAATTAACCAAGGCCCACGAGCTAAATGAGAGACTTGATTGTTTTGGTGTGTAATTCTTTACCTTTTTATTTAGACAAACTGAAAAAGGAGCACAAAGTATATAAGTTACCACACAGTGATTCCTTGTTCAGAAGAAGGAGCAATAAGCAGTTTTAGAAGTTATTCTTAAACACATATTCTCCATTCCAGCCTTGTCTTGTTGCAGGTATTTTGGCTACCAGTATTATGGGTGACAAAATGCTTCCTTCTCAATGGTGTGATGTGATTTTTTCCTGAGCTGCAAATGCTTTTCTTAAGACAGCTCTCAAATCAATCAGAAGCCTTTATAGTATGGGCATGTGCAGCTCACTGGATGGTATTTTTTTGCTGAGAATTGGTTAATAATCTTGTCCACAAGATGACTTTTAGCTTCTGCCTAGGGATTTAGAGCTGGGTATTGTGATACAGCTCTATGAGCTTTCAAGACAGCATGATGTGGTGTTCTAATATAGGCTCTTTTGATTAGCATGCACTCAGAGCTGGAAATGTGGAGAATTTATGAAATAAATTATCAAAATGTTTTAGGTCATCTGAATCACCATTACTTGGATGTGATATCTAATAGATACTACAGATACTACCCCGTGGTTTTGGCATAGTGGTGATGTGTTTGTTTTTTTTTTAGTTTTCAGGATTTTTGAATCTTAATTTTCTTTGGTCATTGTATAATTATGGACAGAAGTTTCCTGAAATGGGAGTTTTGTAAGTAGGGTCTTGAATGCCATATAGGTTTACAAAATTACAGTCTAGGAGTACCTAATATTATTATGTCCTTAAAGATTCCTGTGTCATTAAACAAAATAACTCTAAGGAATCATGGAACACCCTTCCTTCAAGTTCCTTGTAAAGAAGCCCGAAGCACCAGTTTGATATTCAAGTCACATATTTAAATTTCATCTTGCAAACATTTGAGGTATTGCATGCATTCCATCTGATTCTCTGTGAAGATTTGGAGATCTAGAATAAGATTTTTTAAACTTTTTAAAGCTATTTTATTTTGTGCATAATAACCTGAAAATATATTTATCTCATTATACAACTCCATGCCCAAATAGGTTATATGTTTCATTTCAAAATATATATAATAAAAGAAGAAATTATCATACAGAAGTAATCTCAGGCTTTAAGCTGTCTAACTGTGTAATGGTATTGAGCATTTATTAATGAATTTGCAATCCTGTGTAATGTATAAGTAAGTTGTTGTTTCAGGTTATGAAATACATTGATTGAAATAATCTTGTGTAGGAAATAATCCAGAGAAAATATATTTGCAGTTAGGCAAGGTGAGAAAAAGCAGTTGTTGCTGTATTTGCCCTGGATTCCATGTCAGCAATTAAAATATAAAGAGGGAGCTCTTTAGTAACTATTCATTTGTTTCCACTCTAACAGCTATAATAGAGTATTGTATTTCTAAATGTAAGTGTTTTGTGTAAAGGAAAAGATTCAACCTCTATATAAGGAAAGAGTATAAGCAACTTCTGAGAAATAATGACTTATAGCTTGTTAATTGTAGCTATACAATTAGAAAAAGGCTTTTTAAACAAGATTCTTTGATATGGATTAGAATTCAAAGACTTTGAAGATGAAATCAAAATAGCCCTCCAGGTATCAATATCTCTTCTGCTGTCAAAAGAATGAAGTCCACAGATTTTCTAAGATTGTTAGCTGATGCCAAAATGATCCCACATATACCTTCTAGAGTGTAAATTATGTAATACGACAGCCAGAACATCCATCAAGTCCGCTTGAACAAAAGTGTAACAAAGTATCATGCATGTGTTGTTGTTAAGTGTAATTCTGCGAGGTAGCATTCCTTGTGCACACCCTGTCCATGCCCTTTGCCATCCCAGCTGTTTGGTGCTGCAGCCTAACATTCTCTTTTTCCAACAGACGCTTCCCACTTTAGGAGGTTTGCTCCCTGAGGTGCGTAGCAGGAGGCGTCCACGAGCGCTCGAGTACTAACACTTCATGATATTGTACATTCTTTCTGCTATGAAGTGCATTTTGGGGCTGAAAATAAAAATCTAGAGAGGATATTCTGGGTTATTATTTGGAAATTCCTGTCTTATTTGTCAATTGTTCTCTGATTTGAAATATGAAATAGATGCAATTAAATAGTTCTTACCTGGCAGTGATCTTGCTGGAGCTGGCCTGAATGGTAGATGCTCCAGCTAATGAATATTGACTTCAAAGTGGGACTTCAAGGGGGAAAGTAAGGCATGAGAAGTGCAAAATGGGTGGAAAGAATTGTTGTGGTAAGTTCTGTTTTGGAAGGAATGTGCTCTGGCACATGCCTTCCAAAAACTTTCATTCGTTAAGCCATCAAAATGTACAATTGCTGTATTCAGTATCTCTGTCAACCTCATGCATGTTCACTAAACAAAATGGTTCACCAATACATTCATCATTTTGTATGCTTTATTTAGCAAGATATTAAAAATAGCACAGCTGTTATAGACATATTTCTTAAATTGAAAGACAAATTTTTGCCTTTTATAAAGCCATTATTTCAATGCATGTGAAATTTTTCTTAACATTAGAAATTTTAGGCTATTATCTGTTCTTATCTTCTTCTGTTTTTATCTACTTTAGATTGCTTGGTCCTGGACACTCTCTGATATCTTAGTAATGTTTTAGTTCCCAAAACAAAGATACTTTAGGTCAGGCACAACTGGTATTTCATATATAAAAGAAGGGGTCTGCACAAGAATATTTTAAAAAAAAGAAGTGGTAAATTTTTTTGTGTTCCATTAACAGATTTATTCATTAGAATTATTATGCAATTCATTACATTATGTCATACAAACTAAGTCAAATCCTCACTAGTAGCACACATATCTAAAAATTATAGGATCTATAACTCTAGGAAATCTAGAATATCTTGTCAGCTTCTTTAGAAAGGTTTTACAGAGCACTATTGGTAGACATGGTGACATGTATTGTGGTATCATATAAGATAGGTGATATGAAATACTTTATTTGAACTTTCTTCAAAAATCATCAGTGAAGAAAGCAGAGTTTCAATGTTAATGAGGCCAGGTATCCATCTTTGATCATATTAACACTCTAGGCACTTCTGTATCATGGATATTCTTTTTTCCTTTATGTTACCTGAGGTACATGACCTTATCTTGTATTGTCTTTGTGAATCAAGCAATGGTTTTACTTATGGGGTTGGAAGTATAAACTGGAGAAGGAATGGTAATGCAGGACTGATGCCAGCTGAGGTTATTAACTGCCATTTGTATCATGCTGCTATTTGTATCACCCCAATATCCAAAAGTTTGCTCTGGGTAATCCTTACTGCATTTTACTTGAGTCATTAGTAACAGTGGGTTTGGGCATGGGTCTCAGCAATGAATAAATACTTTTCCTCTAAATAGTAGCATGATATATTCAAGAAGAGTTTTAGTGCCACACGTTATAAGTAGGCCTCTTCTGAACATTTTTTCTTTTAACCTCTCTAAATGTGCAAACTCAGTGTGCTGAGTCTGTTACTTTTACTTAATTTTTTCTTTGAATTGTCACAAATGTGTCCTTTAGCTCAAGATTTTCCTGGACCTTTTCAAATTTTATCTCTGTCTCTGATTTTTGTTAGAAATTACAATTTTTACTAGCTTTTTCTCTCCTTTGCTGACATATGATTTGGTTTTTGAAGATGTTGAAGTATTCATGAGTCAGATTTGGCCACTATGTAAAATCCTATTTAAGAGGGTATGCTTTCTTTTTATAAGAAGTAGTGACTTTTAAGGATAATTATTCACAAAGTTGTTTAAAACCTCAGAGCAACTTAAGAAATTTGTAATGAAGTGTGAAGCTTCCTTCATATGGAATTATCTTACTTGCTGTCCTTGGGACTAACCCATCCATTGTACAAAATGTTTTGTGTTAGTTATTTTCTTTGAATGTCTCATCCTGGTTCTGCTTTCTGAAAAAATAATCAAATAAGTGCAGAGCTGGTGATTTCTTAGGCAGTGATACACAGAGTGTTTTTTTTTCTAGGGTTAAGGAGGAGGTGAATAGCTCTAATTGCTTCTACTGGTTTCTCTTAAAGCAGTGATACTGCAGTCTGGTGTCTTGGATCTCATCTTGCATGAGCCAAATTACTCAAAGCATCCAAGAGCTCTGTTAACTAACCTCTTAGAATCTCACTGCATACAGACAAGAATGTAGATTCCCCTGTTTTTGTTTTGCTTGTTTTTGTGTGTTTTGTTTTTGGTTTTTTTTCCCAGCGGCATAGGTTTTTCCATTCTTTTATACAAAATATGTGAATAAGACTGTCACAGTTCCCCCAAGCACTTGGCTTCCCCAGAGTAGCTTAGGATGACCTGGACCACTCTTTGCATCAGATCTGGACTGAGACTCTGTCAGTCTCACTTAAAGAAACTGAAGATGATATAAAAAGAGGGTTCTCATTTGTGTTAGAAGGCACTGTATTAGCTGGGAGTTAGTCCCTTCCTGACAGAATCTGTGTCAGTGCTTCTTAGCAGTAAAAACTGCTCCTGAAAGAGTTTCATGGATTAATTGCTACTGCGATCCCTAAGGCTTTATGGGAGGTAGCACAGAGATGGGTTTGGCCTGGTATGAAATGTAAATGGTAGCATTTAATGAACTTGGTACTGGATGGAGTTGCAGGGGGTGCAGCAATGTCCTTCATGCTCCTTTTCTAGTGCAGCGGCTTTGTGCCAGCCCATTCCCGTGGCTAGTTTAAAGCCTCCTTGTACTTGTGAAGTGCGGAAAGCGGCTGGGGTGTAGTTGGCATTGGAGACTCTGATTCTGTTTGATAAATATCTGCTGTCTTAATTTATGGTGCATTTTTTGGACAACCCAAAAGGACATGCTGGGTGCAGTTCATAAATAGAATAAATGAGATACAAAAAATGAGAATACTTTTTTCCATGCAGAGTTATCTGAAATGGCCTGATAACAGTTGAAAATACAATTGCAACAATATAATACTGAGTTTTTCCCTTTCAAATAACCATCTCACTGTGCTGTGTATCAGCATCAAAAGTTGCCAACAGCTTAGAATCTGATGTAGATTCTGGTTTCCTCCTGATACAAAATATGTTTTGTACAAAGCTACTCAGCTAATTGATTATGGTTTATTTAGAATGGGTATATTTTGCCAAAGTGGTAAAGCACTCTGAAGCATCCAACCTTTGCTAGCAGTCAGCATAAAATTTTGAAAAATTACTGATCTCTTATCAATATGCTTATTAAACAATCAAGTATATTGTATGATTGGCTTTCAAGTTTCAGAATGGCACCCTGGTAATGTCAGATTATCTTTTCACATCATTGCATTAATTTGTGTTGTGACTGCACACTTTTCATCCATCTATTGCCTAGTCATTATGGAATGTCCAGGCACATAGATAGATGTTATGTGAAGTGGCCAGACATTGTGTATTAACTTGATTGAGATCTCATTTTCATTAAAGCAGAGTCTGACATTACTTGCTAGTCAAAAAAACAACTTTGTGGAGGTACAGTCTGAGTTACTGTTGTATAGCATTATATAATGTGTTAAAATGTTCCTTTTTCTCTTTTCAAGGAAAGACAATCAACAGTGAAAAAAGAAAAGAGCTGCACCCAGCAAATGAACAAACTGGGAGAACGGAACAAAATGCAAAGAGCAAATTCTGTCACCGTAGACGGACAAGGCCTTCAGGTGTGATTATTGTTATTTTAATATTAAGCAGATAATTTTAGGTATGAAGAGTGAAATATGTTTAAAGTGAAATATGCATTCACTCTTCTAATGTTTCACTTTTATATGACTAAAAGTCAAGAGGTTCAGGAATCCGGTGATACACATCTGCTTTTCATGTGATTGTTAGGATTTCCTAAGACAATAAGGGGGAGGGAAGACTAACTCTAAAACACTTCTGTCATGGGGCAAATAGTTTATTTTGGTATCTTTTTATGTATCATGCAATGTTGTGTAAATTTACATTATTAATCTAAGTCTGTCCTGATAATTGTTAACTGTTCTAATTTGGACCTGTTAATTAATGGATGGAGTAAACTTCAAGGGTGTTATTTATCCAGGTTTTTCTAAGTAGGGTATTTGGCATATCAACATTAACAGTGGTGAGAATCAATTTTCATTACTAGCAATATCTGTAATAAAAATGGAAGTTTTTCTGGTTGAAAGAAAAACTCATGTGTGTGATGAGCTAGTGTTATTTAAGGGTGGTAACTTACAGGCATGCCTGAACTGCTGACTTGTTTCCCTTGAGATATGAGTAGTTTTGAGTGAAATCAATGTCCATATGCTGCTTTATGTCCTCAGGAGTTAAATTATCATCATGATAACAATGTGATAATCATTTAATATGCATAGTTATCTGTTCTCTCTATCTTTTGATATGTTGCAGTTGGGCTTCAGTAAAAAGATTCCATTACCATTTATCAATTACTTTATGCCTCATAATTATTTCATCTTGTTGTGTCAGGATAGGGAGGTTTATTGTATTGTTTTGTGTTTTAGGTTAGTCAAACATTCTTGTTATGACAACCCAAAGAAGGGAAAAAAGTCCAAACAAAACCTGAAAAACCTAAAACCTATCCAGTTACTTGGATGCTCCATTGATGGTATAGTTGATATTAGAGCAGTCATTTTCCTTTGCTTTCAAGAATCTCTTCCTGAACTTATCATTTTCAACAGGCTTCATTGCTGTCCAGATCATCTGTGACAAAACATGAAGCAAAAAATGCTGGAGTCTTAATTGAAAGAAAGCTCAAGTTGTGTCTAATCAGTCACAGTGTGATGAATAAGTTTGTGCTAGAGAAAACACACAGTATTTTCTAACTTTGCAATTCCAGTGAGACAGAGTATTCTAGAGGAGCATCTTTGGCATCTCCTTTTGGTTGCAGCACCGTGTATCATTATGAATTTTGTGTTCACTCTGAGCATTAGATTACTTATGCTCATAGTTTATTTTCTGCTATTTTTTGTCTCTATTTCCCACTCATGTGATACTGTGCCAAGAATATAGTACTTGGTCTACTCAAAACAGCAGCTTTTAGCACCATTGGCTCTTCAACACAAAACTTTAAATTATTATATGTTCTGCATTCAGGTCATAAGATTTCCCCTTTTTTAGTGTGTTCCAAAACTTGTGTTCTCTCTTGTCTTTCCAAGATGAGTCAAAAGCCTTCATTTCATCCTTGCTTTTCTTTATGACTGCTAGAGATTGAGAAAAAGAGAGTGGGGACAAAGATGATAGCATTATTATTGAATAGATTTGAGGTGTTTTTTGAGCAACTGTAATGACACATTTGTAATGTCTCCATGACATGGTACCATGGTGATAACGTTAGAAATAATTCTGCAGTTGTGGCCCTAATTTGCTGATTATACTGTGGTCTTTGTTTTTCACAGATGGATTTAATTGGTTTTGAGTGGCAGGAATCCATCTTAGCATAAAATATTTAATTTTTGATTGGCATTAAAAATGATAACCTCTTGTGAATGTAATTATTGTGAAGCCTGAGTGGACCTTTAGGGCTATCCTACTGAAAGGATGGGATCAATGAGAATGTTAGGGCTTTTTTTCCTCACAGATTGTATAATTTTCCAGCTCTTCTCATAAATACGTAAGATGCTATAAATAAAACTGGCAATTAATGTTAGTATTTTGCCCAAAGATGGTCTGGAGAAAACATTCTGTATCTGATCAAAGTGTACTATGCTAATTCTCCCATATCTTGCAAGCTACTCTGTTTCTAATACTCTGATCTGCTGGCATGGTCTCATTTTAACAAAATCTTCAGTGAGCAAGGGTTTTATTTCAGAGAACTTAATCAGTATTAATTATTAATTGCATTTGTTTATGATTAAAGATACAAGGTAAAAAAGCAAAGATCTTGATACTACTGCTGTTAGACCTCTGTTTTCAATATAGGAGAAACTATATATAAGTTCTCCACCACTTTTTTCTTTTTGTTTTTTCTTTTTACTTTAAGTTACTTGTACTATACCATCATGAAGATTGCCTTTAAGTCCTGCTAGATTAGGGCTTAAAAATGTTCACTAATTTAGTCTAAATCTTTAGTTGCATTTCATTATATAAAAATACCGTATGTTATCTGGAAAAGTAATTTGGAAAAGCTGTAAAAATTTAATTAAAATTTATTTTGGAACCAAGTGGGATACAGACTAGTTATTAGATTTTTTTTTTTTTTTGGATGAGCCAAACACTTCTACTTGAAATAATCTCATTGAGTCTTGAAAGAAAAGGTTTAAAATAGAAAGTTCCATCACTTAGCTTTATGTTGAGAAAAAGATCAAGCCCAAACCTTCCTTCCATCAGACAGAGGGAGCGGATAACTTAGTGGCAGTGGAGGTCTGCACAACTTAAAGACAATTAATCATAGTTAAGCACATTCATCTTGCTTCTTTCTAGCTAACCAGCATAATGATCAGGATTATTATTTCTAATTAGAGGAAGTAATAGATCATGTATAACCTTAGGATGAGTCTCATTAATTAACCTGCGTCCTAAGGGATTTCAGTAGGTATTCCATCTCTGTCACAATGGGCACCATTGGTTTACACTTAGTTCACCGGAATAAACACCATGGGAATTGGCTAAATAACTCAAATTGATTAAAACAGTAGGTAAAAATTAAATATATGACAAACTTCACTGTATTCTGCAATTTGATGTATGTTTCAACACACAGCACTTTACTGTGCCAGGTGATACTGAGTTGGTTTCATGATAAGCTTAATACCACTGAATTTGTGGACTTTTCCATTATTTTTGTATGTATTGGAACAGATTTGATTCTTTTTTTTTTTGAAATCATGTTAAGAGTTGACACACTACTGCCTAACATTTCCTACTGAAACAAAAGTGCTTTTGGATGCCTTGTAGGATTATATGCCTATATCTCTAGTATGTCTGGAAAACTCCTTAGCTATGATGTTTCTCGGGTTCTGCCTTAAATTACACTTTATGAAATTTTCAAATTGTTTTATTTCAGGAATTATGAATAAGGACTTCAAGCAAGGCCTTTCAATATATCATTTTGAAATGCAGATGGTCCAAGCTTCATCTCTGAAGTTGTTAGTGTATGACTTTGGAGATGTTGACTTTGAACTTTAAATATACTTTCAAACATTTTGGAATTTATATAAGTCTAAAATGATGCTTCTAAATATGAACAATGCAGCTTCATGGTTTAAGACCTGTATTAGAGATCATCTGATGTAATTTTTTTATGTTCAAGTCTTTGGAGTAAAGGCAATGAACACACACATCTCAGAGTATCTGGAAATACAGACTAACCCTATTACTTAGAAGGATGGTGTTAGTCTGTAAAGCTAAATATTAATATAAATGTGTAAAACTGTCCATACACAAAAGAATGTAAAACAAAATAATGCTAGAAGTCATTGTTTCCTTCTTAGAAGTCATTGTTTCCTTGCTTCTCATCAGCATTCTTTTAGTCAGACATGCCTTTCTTCCTTACAGTTTCTCCTCTACTTTAAGTTTTTCTGCTTTCTCAGCTGTTTAAAGGCATTCCTTAATGTTATGGTTGCCACGTTTTAAAAAGTGTGTGATTTCATAATATATCAAATATTGTAGATATTCATTGCCATAATTAAAAAAAAATCTGTTAAGTTCAATTTTCCACTATAGCTATAGTTGACCTTCATAGTATATAATATAGTGTCATTTCTCACTCCAAAATACAGGTTAAGCTTTTTTCTTTTCCTTTCTTTAAAGGAAATTACTGTCAGAGTAATTAATGCATTATTTGCACTTAAAGTTTTCTTCTCTACTGATGGATGTATGTATATCTATGTACACTAACAAGTGTATATCTATATATAGAGAAATAGGTTATGTGTGTATATACCTCAATATCTCAGTGGCATTATTGGTTAAAATGGCAACACAGCTGTTAAACAGACAGCATTAAAAAAGAAGTCACTTGCAATTTCTGGCAAATTAATGAAGTGAGGATTATTGCAAATTATGGTATTGCTTCCAGCTGGATTACATAGCATAACATAGAGTTTGCATTAAGCTTTTTGTTTTCTGTCTACTATAGGAAAAAATGAATGCAACACACAGCATTAATGAGTGGCTGTGTTATTCCCTTCTTTTAGATCACTCCAGTTCCAGGCACTCATCCACTTTTAGTTTTTGTCAATCCTAAAAGTGGTGGGAAACAAGGAGAAAGGTAAGGGTTTTTTTCTTTTTCTTTTTTTTTTTTTCTTCTTTCTTTCTTGATTCTGGTCTGTGAAATGTTTTAAAATTAATTTTAGAAGTTTGTCTATGTGGAAAAAATCCAACATTTTATGTTGTTATTCCTCACAGTTGAACATCCTATATCTCTGTACCTATAAATTCTCCAGTTAAAAACAAGAGTTAGTTCTATAGGATAGTATTGTTTCCAATCAAAAAAAGTAGCTATATTCAGTGCATGGGTTTGTGTGATTTGCGTGAAGATGTGAGTTGCCATATCTTGTATTAAAATTTTAAAGTGCTTAACAGTTTTCTTTTAATCTGTGTAATGGTTATACAGGCAGGTCAGTAGTTTAAATTAGAAGCAGTATTCCATTTTTTAATGTATGATTTGCTTTTTATAGACTTAGTAGTAGAGGCTCTCAAGCTTCTTCATAAGATTTCCTTCAAAGAAACCTTTTGATTTCTGTAAATAGGAAGCATTCTAAAAATCCAGTTGAATTATTAGAGTCCAATCACAGAAATTAAAGACATATTAATTTTACATATGTCAGTAATTACATTGATTTAAATTAAAATGTCTGAGTTTATTAGTTTAAGTTTTAATGTATCAGAGGCCTGATAAAGTAGTAAGGAGCATTCTCCTCTTACTCAGGCAGGAATGCTGAATTAGTTGCCTCCTAAACAGACTTTTCAGAGCATGTTTCAGGATTCCATGTGCTAACAGTGTGGTCATTTTTGACCGTCCCACAAATCCCTAAATTTTTATAGCCTAGTTCACCATGGCAGGGCTGTAACTTCACGTCTTGAAGAAGATTATGTTCTTTTGGCCAGGATCCAGCTGAAGGTGATACCTTTGGATACTGGTGATATGGGTAGTGAGAAGCAAAAAAAAGGAGGGATGTAGTGTGATTCTAAAGCCTGGAACCAAGCAAGTAAACTCCATGGGTCAGCTTTCCCTGCCTTCTCCACCCTGTCTCCCTTAGATCATATCTTCCTGTGCCCCTAAAAGTAAGCTGTCAGAGGGGACAAAATCCTGCAGAGCAGTTGTTAGGGTAATTCTTAAAACTAAGGAGCATTAACCAAAACAGTATTTGGAGGCCTCTGAGAGAACTGGCTATCACTTGAGAGCTGATGATGTAATCCCTGGATTGGTATACCTGGATATCAGCTAGATGTGTCAAAGGCAGGTAATGATGTTAAAGTTTAGTTCTAAGCAGTTTCAAAAACATGCCTTCGCAATTTGAACAAACCAGTGTGGGCCATCCTGAGTTTTTGTGTGAGGCAGCCCTGGTCTGCTGTGCAGTCAGGGGTCTGGTGGAAGGTAATCTGCACTAGCACTCAGCTTGACTTTTTCTAATACCAATATGAAGTGAGTAGATCAGTGATCCAGTCTGCAGTTATGTAGGTGAGAGGCAGGTTAGAGAGCTACACTTACACAGTTAGTTATAGCCTAGAAACAATTTAATGAAATGCTGTTTCACAGCTTTCAGTTCCCAGCTCATAATTGGTCTCAAGTGTTAGTATTTGAATGGGCTTAATGCAGCAGGGATGTCATTTAATGTTAGATATTCTCCAGGGTAAATGCAAGTTTAAAATCTGATACCCATCTCAAGCTCCTATTCCCCTTCATGTATTACAGTCTAACACTTCTCAGTTTATGTCAATGAAACTGTTACTGGGGCCAAACAGATCACAGGAATTATTTGAATTTTAAAAATGGATGCCCTATACACACTTCATTCACTAGCACCATTATCCACAAGTGTCATTACACAATAAAGTGTATAGCATGAGGGCAAGCACCAGCAGCTGAGTATAGTGAATTGTAAGAACCTCTTAGATTGGCTTTGATACCATAACACAAAATGTTTAAATTACATACTAATGTGTCAAGGTTGCACTCAATATATCTCTTTCAAGAGAAGCACATCAAAAGGTCAACTGCCTAGTTATATAAACATGTCTCAGGTCATTCACCATTAGGAGATAATATCTCACAATTAGATCTAAAGCCATATTCAAAAAGGTTGAAGAAAGTCCACATATGGACTATTTGTTGAGAAGAGCTTTTCAGTCCATTTTTGAGGTGTCAATGTTTCATATCAATGCCAGAAGCAGAAGTATAAAATAAGGATGCTAGGAGTGCCTTTTAGTTTGAATATTCAATCTAAGTGATGAAAACATTCTCAGGAGAAATGTTTTTGAATTTTTTTGTTTTCCTGGGTTTTATCTGTCTGCTTTACAGTCAGTAACCAGAAAGAAATTGCCATATATTCCCTACCCTCCAATTTTGTGGCAGTAAAATTATATTTTGTGGAAAGTAAAATCACAGAACATTTGAAGACATAAATTACTTTGCAAAATACAAGGTTGTGGTGATTGACAGATTTCATCACAGTTGGAAGGGACCCACAAGAATCATCGAGTCCAACTTTAAAGTAAATGGCATTCAAGTCAGGATTTTTGATTATTGCAACTTTTTAATCTGGTCAGGTGCTGAAAGGGTGGAACTAGAGGATGTCTGTAACAAAAGGAAGGTTTTCCCCAGCAGTGACGGAAAAAAAAAAAAAAAAGGCAAAGCAAACCCACAACCTTCATTTCTTCATTTTTATAGAACAGAGTTTCATTATCTTGATTCATTCAGATTAAGAAAATCTTCTACTGAAAATTATGTCTCAGTCTTTACTTAGGATTCTCTGTATTTGAGAGGTCACAGTGAATGAAGACAAGATTTCTAATTGACTTTCATTGAACGTGGAAAGATTATTGCAGATTGTCAAGTCTCCTGCATTCCCACAGTTCCCCATACAAGATTTCATGCCTTACAGTGTGGTAACCCAGCTCATTTTGTTGTGTTATTCTTGGAGAGAGTTTATGCATACAGCTGAAAAACAGTTGAATAAATGCACACCCCCAGTAGTACATGGTCATTTCCTCTTCTATTTTGTAATTTTTCTCAAATCTCTCAAATGTAAAACTGAGGATCATTTAAAGGTGAAAGATGTTTGGTTGTTTAGTTTTAGTTTTTAAATGTTAAAACAGAGGGGTGGTGGGAAACAAACAGATATGTAGAAAAAGTGCATTCAGAACACAAAAAAAAATAAATTCAGAACACAAAAAACTCTGCAAATATATCTTATCAATACATTTTGAAACTTTCATTATGTTAGAAATTCAGTTTTTCAGAATGTGTAGTGATAAATGTATTTTTTCTGAATTGGTTTCTGTTTTAAGGACCAGTGCTATGACTTTCAGATATAATTGCAAAATAAAGAATTATGACAGTAGCCCCATTATATTTTCTTCTCAATTAGGAGGTTAATAATGGCCCATCATGTGACACTCCAGTGTATTTGCTGTTATTTGGACTTGAATTATTTTTTAATAGACAATACATATGTTTATAATAGAATAAAAATAGAAGTCAATTTTTATTAAGGAGAAAGTAGAAAAATAGAATTAAAGTTGATTAATTTAAGGCTTTCCTATACTAGAAATGGATTTTAACTTAGCATGAGACTGAATAGGAGTTTATCAAACCCAGGCAAGTGAATTTCTCAGGCTGTATCACACCATAACACATTTTCAGTGGTTGTGCAGGAAATGGCAAGGTACAGTTAATTTTATCAAATAAAAAAAGGCAGAACATCCATTTCATTCTAGGGCTATCGGTTTGGAATGTCTGCATTTATGATCTGACTAATCAAGGCAACAATTTTCAGTAATCTGTGAATAAAATGTATGTATGTAGTACACCATTCACAAAATAGTTTCTTTCAACAGAAAGAATATACGAGCATGTAGTGCTTCTGAAGGCTGTTGTTAAGGATAATGTTTCTCACATAAGAGTCCTTCTAAATCATGCTGTTGTTTTGCCATACTCATTACTTTGATTTCCACTTCCCCATTTTCCAGTTTATTTGCCTGACCAGAGGGTGAGTGTACACAATTGTTTCCTTGACAAATGTGCTGTTGGATGCACTGGAGATCAGCTTCCGTACACTCACGTTTCCTGCTGACTCCACGGTCAGTGTCTGTGCAATACAGGTTGATGATATTTTTAACCTTTGCTGTTTTCAAATGACTTGGGTTCATAGTAGTTCTTCCCTCCTCCCCTACGACTAATCTGCTTTTCCGAGCTTTCATTTAGCATTGAGACAAAACTTTAAAGCAATTTCAAATTTTCTTTTTCAAATACAGTATGTCTGGAAGAGAGGATAACTAGCATTTTTTTTTTTTATTTTGGAGAGGAGTCCTTGGCTTCTTCCTAGTCTGACATCAGGGTTAAATGAAGCCCATATTAACCACATCTTTAATAGCCCCTGGAGAACTGAAGATGCATCCCCAGTTGTGGCAGAAGGCATTGCCATGGCCAGCTTTTTTTCCACAGTGTAGTCAACTTTATTGCCAGTTTTGAATTGCCAGATAGTTTTGGCCATTTATTTTCTCTCTTCTCCAGAAGACAGCTTAATCTAACTCAGCTGAAGGTGCACTCAGAAGTATTTTCTTCAGCAGCTGAGCTGATTAAAGATGATGCCAGCTCCTTTGGCCACTCCTGAGATAATTTTCTCCCTCAGTTATTATAGCAAGCATTTTGAGGTTCATATGAGATCATGGGCATGATTTAAATATCAAGAAAAATTACAATGAAGAAACTTCTCTGTGGATTTCTGTTTTAAATTGAACCTTTTTAGTTTCCAGATCACAGAATAACCCCAAAAGTAGTTACTGAAACACAGCTGTTTGTTGACAAGTGGTAATTTCATAAACTGGCTTTGTTCATGAAATTGCATTTCATCCCAAAAATGTCTTTTGGGGCATTTCCCACCACACCACCTCATGGCCTTGTCAGCACAAATCTCCAGTCACAAGGAAACCACATCCAGTTCCTTCCCCACATGTGGAAGCAAGGCATTCAGAGCCAAGTCAGTGTCACTGTTTGGTACTGTAGATGTAAAACTGGAAGGTTGAGTTACTGTCACTTTTCTTTGGCTTCCCTCTGTCACCCTGTTAGGTCTGTGTACAGCTCAGTGTGAGGGAAACATTTATAAACAGTTTCTAATTTTTTTTTTTTGAGAATGTGTGAATAGAAATGAGCCATCAATTTATGAATTTTAGACTAGAATACATAAATGTGTTTAATAACTTAAAGCTTGATGTGTCATTTGCAGTGAGTCATGGAGTGATTAGCAGGTATTGATGTTCAGCTGGTAGCCATGAATGGTATGCACTGAGTCAAGTACAATTCAGCATAATCTCTTTATTATTGCAGTTGGACTTCTGGGTTCTAAGCAGAAAAACCAGACCTCCTTTTTATTAAGAAGGCTTTTATACCTGAGAACAGCACTGTGAGTGTAGGTAATGGCTAGTCTGTTTTGTAGCACCAAGATTTAGAAAAATAACTCTTAGACCTTTGGGACTTCATAAAAATACTGTTCATTAAGTTCTTATGGTCAGCTACACAAATGAAATTAGCATCACCTTTGACCAGATCAAATTCTACACATCTCTGAGAAGCAAATCACACATACTAAATAGAAAACTCCTTTTTACATTTGTGAAATGGGAATATGTATATTGTCTTGTAAATCCATTGTCAAATGTCTAATTTGATCATCATCAAAGCCATCAACAATGATGTGTGCATACTTGTGGAATGAAACTAGTAATTTCATACTGACTTTTTCTGTCAGGAATAGCAGCAGGAATATATTGTGTCAGTGTGCTTGAATACAATGCTTGATGAAACTGACATCACTAAATAATTTAGAAGTTAAGAAAATACTACAATTGGGCAGTTTTACAGATAATTATGAATTTGTTTGTATTCAGTATTTTTTACAAACTTACTTTCCAGCTACCCTCATAAATTATGCATTTCTATTAAGAAAAAAAATAAGAAAGAAATCCCTAATGTGCACATAGATTGTGTCTAGATAGTTTTATTGTGCTGTATTTGAATACATGGACATTTTAACCTAGAATTCAGGTCTTATTATGTTTCTATTTCATGTAAGAGATTATAAAGAAAAGAAGCAATATTTCAATGAAAAAATAAATGCTTTCTTGAAAACATTAAAATATTAATTAGCTTAAGGACAGAAACATTAAAATTAAAACGAAGAAACAGGGGTTTATAATTTAAACTATTGCCATACATCCTCAGGTGTATATTTATTTATTGTGAGCTCCAACTCTTTTTTGTGCTTTCTTGGTTCTGTGTGAGAAAAGAATCACTACTGCATTCCAGTCAATTTAGGAAATTACATTTCTAATGTTTGTAATGAAGATCTCTGCCATACTTTTAGGGCAAGTAAACTCAAATTTCTAAATTTACACTTTAGAAGAAATAATTGCTCAGTGTAGGACAGCAAATGGGGTCCCATGAGGGACAGGGCAATGCTTGTCATGCTGTATCAATAAATTGCTTCCTATTATTCAGGTAGTTTAAAAATAAGTGTAATTTAGTAAAACAATGCTTCAAATCTTTTTCATTTTCTTCTCATTCAAATGTAATCCTGAGGAAATGTAGTCGAACACAGGTTTTCTTTATCAGAATGTTTTCCAGTCTATGTGGACATTTTTGGTGGGTGGCAAAGCCAATTAGCTTTTGCAATTAAATAAATGTGTAGCTCTGTGCTTGCAATAAAATTCAGGAAGAAATCTCTCCTTTGCCATGGAGTTACTTTAATACAAATCAATGTGCTTTCCAAAATGCTTTTTTGATTCACCTTTTGTTGTGTAATTATAGCTTTTTATCGTATTTTGTTTCTGTCTACACACAGCATTTGGAATGTAAATAGCTTTTAGTACTTCTGTCTCAACTTTATACCCCACAATACACTCTATGTAAGAATTATAATTGCTGTGTTCAAGTATTTGATTTTTTGTATAAATGAGATCCTGCAGTTCAAATAATTGTAGTATGCTCTAATTTATTTAATTCTTTTATATGAAAGATTTTTTAAAAATTCCAAACATGTAAGTAAATATTTTCTCCTTGTCTCTTTTACATCCTTAGAATTTATAGAAAATTTCAGTACCTTTTAAATCCTCGTCAAGTTTATAGTCTTTCTGGAAATGGACCTATGCCAGGGTAAGTCTACAGTTAATATTATTACCAGGAACTCATTTAATAAAATACTGTATAATCAAATGAACAGACTGAAGTACATATAGCATGTTCGGAATGTATCAACACTGCAGTTCTCTGAATGGCTGCAGAAATATATAAGTATTATTTGTTTACCTCTACAAGTAAAGCTATGTCTCAGATGTGTTGCTGAAAACCATGTACTATTCTATAGGACCTGTGGGATAAACTTAATTCTGATTCCATCTTTAACTGCCATTTCAGCAGCTTGAGTTCTGGGGTTTACTTGTGTTGCAGATGTCAGCAGCCTCGAAGACTGACCAGCAAGACATCCATTTCCTTTACTTACATAAACACACACGTGCACATGCATGGGTGTCTGGAATGTATTGGTGACTGCCTGCTTCTTATCAGTTACATGATCTTGGAAATATAGTGGCTGGAAAATGACTGGCCAGGCTGGATTGTGCTGGCAGTGACTTGTAATGTGGACCAAAGTGCTCTCTGCACCAGCTGGCACTGCAGTCCCTTGCTTCGTGTGCTTCCTCCGTGATTCTCCTTAATTTGCATTCCTATGAGGATGGGAGAATTACAGTGTATCAAACACCAACCTTTGCCACCTGATATTGTCTCCTTTTTAAGTAGTGGGTGCTTTGGTAGAAGAAAATTAGATAGAGCAGCACTAAATATCTACTCTGTGTGTTACTTTGTATGTAATGGGTGCTATTTACTTTTGTCACTGATACATGAAATTTTACATCCGTGAAAAAGAGTTGCAGAAGGAGGCATATGTTCACTGACATTAAGTTTACACTGTTGTTTGAATACTTTTTTTTTTTTAAATCCTTGCATTTTTTATTTGTTTAGACCTTTACATGTATGTAACATTGATGAAAGTGAAAAGCAGCATTGATGAAAGTGGAAAGCATATTAGGCTCAATGCTTTCAGAAGTTAAGATATCGTGCACGGCAGTATAGTTAATGTTAACCTGCTGAATGGTGCAAAACCAGCCCAAAAATTGGAGATAGTGACATGCATGATTTCTTTCATGCATGTGTCTTGTATCTGAATGCTAGTGCTGTTTTTAGTACTCGAATGAAATTTGTTTTTATACTGTTCTTAGCATGTATGAAAAATGTAAGTACTCTTAGTTCAAAGAATAAGTAGACTACAAGAATTAACTGAGACAAAAGTGGTAACTAATATTGTTTTACATACAGTGTAATAGAAAGGCCGTGCTAGAAATTGGGAGGATGAATTAAAAAAAAAAAAACAACAAAAAATGAAATATTTTTGTTCATAGTCATCTTTCTTCGAAATTAAAAAATAATTCTGGCTGCATTTCTGTGCCTAACTGACTTAGTTTTCATGGATCTTGCTGTGAAGGAAAATGCATTTTAAGGCAGAGGCACAGGAGGGCAGTGTTAAGTTCAAGCTGAAACCGAGCACTGAAGCAATTTAAACATTTGTCTTTTGAACCAGGACAGTGTTTTTCAGAAAATGTTTTCAATTCCACTTTCTATTAGAAATCGAAGTAGTTTTAGCTCAGAATCACTTTGAAGAAAATTCTAATTAATTTTCAAACAGGAGCTGCTTGTTTTGGTATATCTTAAATTCGTTTCACTGAAATGAATAATCCTAAATTTCCAGTTTGTCTCCTGCCATCACTTCTTGCCCCTGGCAATACTTTGTAGGCTGCATATAATTTGGCCCTTAAGTGAGAAGTTGAATAAACTCTGGTGTTTCACTTAGCAGTACTTGTTTTCTGTGAGGGCTGAGTTGCCTAATAAAACCTGCCCATTCATCCATCTGTCCACTCATTCATCCATCTCTATAATGCCAGTTATACTGGATTGTCAATCCAAATTCTGTGTTTATTTAATTTTCTCATAATACATGTTAAATTTAGGTCAAAATGGAACAGATTTGGGTACTGTACAGTGCAGAGAAAAGCAGAAATGTATTTCTTCATCCCTGTAAGTTATTTAGTAGAAAGGGATAAGCATAATATATATTTATTTTAAAGCATTTATGATTACTGTGGTACACTTTAGTTGAGCCTATTTTGAGATGTAGTTTTTTTCCCCTTTTATTACTATTTTCAGCCATGTTGACTTAACCTAGAGAATATCTGCAGTATTAGCTAAGAATTTGCTTTTTATTTTTTTTTTGTTAGAGCCAACCTGTTTGCTTTAACCCATAAATTAATCTTTTTAATTTCTGATGGTATTTTTCTCATGGGTTGCCATCATCAAGCAAGAAGATAACATTCACAAGTTTTGTAACTTGTGTTCCAAACATCTGTGGCTGACATGAATTTTTATTTCCAGTTAATTTTTAGAGGGAGTACATAAATTTCTAAAAAATCTATGTATTCCCTTTTCAATGGGCAGAGAGAGGGAAAAAAGAACTAGGAGACTAAGAAAATTGCAAATCTTAAGGGTGCTGAAATTGGTTTGGGATTTTTTTAATGGTCAGCAACTCAATTGCTATGTCTGTTCTTCTGCCTCTTGAGTGGGATAACCATGTTCTTGCAGAGAAATGTTTTGGAAAAAAGAACTTCAAAATAACAACAAAAACACCCCCAAACCAAAACACAACCCCCTAAAACCTCAAAAAAGCCCCACCTTTCTTAATACCATTTATTCTATATTTTTCTATATAAAATGCTGACATACAGCAGGACAACAGAAAAATATTTTGAGCAAATGACAACAAATTTTAGTATCACAACCTCAATGTACAATTACTGAAGTACACGTGTTGCCTACTTTCATAATAGATGGGGTGGAACAGCAGCAATGACATTTCTTGCAGCTTCTTTTCCTGTCTGAGCTAGGGTTTTTGGAGCAGTTTATGTCAAAACGCGTGATATACACAGTCTGTATGAAAAGATGTACATGATGCAAATAAACCTCATGGCAGCGACTCTTGCACTGATTCCTTTCCAGCAATGGAGACCTGCTGCGAGGCCTGAAAATCAAGAAGCTCTAAGCCAAAGGGCAACAGCACACTTTAAACATGGGTATAATAATTAATGGTTTAGACATTCTTTAATTGACAGTAGAGAGATATGGGTGAGCTGGAAAAACCTTGTAAGCTCTGCAGCTGAACACAGGCATAAAAGGTACTCCACAGTTACAGACTGCCACGGTTAACACAGTGACGAGAAAATTGCTGGGCTGATGCATTGTGTAATTTGTGCCTGGCACCTGTGTTTTTTGCCATGAAAGGAGTTTCCCTGTTTGGTTGTTACATCTCTATAGGAGTCTTCTACTTCTGACAACAACTGTTATTGTGGATTTAATGATCTTGAAGAATCTGAAATTCAGTTATTGTTCACCTCACAGAGAGGTAAATAATAGCAGGATGAATAGCAGTCGAGCCACAGAGCCGCAGGACTCTGTAGAGAGGTCAGCGTTTCACAAAGTCTTTGTCCCTCTGAAAAGGCCTCTGTTCCCTAAAGTTCTATTATTTAAAATGTCTAATTTATAGTATTTTTATACTCTATTATAGAAATTATATCCACAAAAGTTGTATTTCTTTGTAACTTCTATAAGCATTTAATTTGGAGAGCATCTATTTTTTGAATTCTAGCTGCAAGTTTGCTTCAACCGGCCTTTCTAAATCTTAAATTCTGCCCACTTAAAAGATGCCCAAGACACCAAAGCAGAATCTCTGCAGCTTACACTGTAATTTAATTGGGAATCTACAGCATCTGGGCTTTTTTACCTTCACAAAGCAGTAGGTCTGTTTTTCAAATTACACTATTTTCCTTAAATATTTGAATTGATTGCTTGAGCATTTCTTTGCTGTTGGACTTTGGAATATCCAGAGTATTCTAGGAAGGTATATACACCAAGAATATTTTTAGAAGATAATAACTGCATAGTTATTTTCTTTCAAACAAAATATTGGATCTGGTCTGTATTTTCTTGGACGAATTACATTTTTGCCAAAGACTGGCAAAGCCAGCAATGGTGGGTTGGTTGTAATCTGATGATAAAAATTATTTTTGTACACCACAAACCAGTGGTACTTAGAATTCACATATGATACTTAAATCCTGAATTTAGAGATATATTTTAAGCAGCTGTTTAACAATATTTTTGCTTCTATGACATCTGTGGTGTTGGCACCTGAGACCTATGCTGAGATCCACTAGTGGATTATTTTTTTGGGCTGTAGGCAGTCTTAAATTTTGCTTCCACTGTGAGTGAAGAATGCTGAATGATTTCATGCATTGCTGTTATGCCGCCTTGTGTGGCTGAGTACCTGAAGTTCTGCATAGTGCACAGATTTTGGGTATAAGAGCAGTAGTCATGTACAGGTAATGGAAATGGAAAATATTGCAATTTGTCTTTTCATTACTGTGAGTAAAACTTCAGTTTTACTCTAATAAACTAAATTAATTAGATTAAAATAAATACTTTATATTTTTCTCTGAACAGTTCTATAAGAATGTGGATGTGTTTGCCACCTGTACATAAATCAATTAACTTCAAAATCAAATAGTGATGCTCTCTAGCATTGGTATTTTTTTCATTAATAGATCCCCTGCATTCCTATTGACTTGATGAGGTGATTATGAAAAACTGAATTAGAGTAATATAGGTAGCTGAAACAGTTGCCCTCTTTCAGTTGGAAATTTCTGATTTATCAGCAGAAACTTAGGAACTGCCTTTGAATCCTTGTTTCTGGCAAAGTAAAATAAAATTAGACTGGTGGTGATCACTCTGAGTTTCAAATTTTTCCAAGAAAATAGGATAAAATTTTCTATTCTGTTTTTTTAACTTAGGCTGACATTGCACAAAATCTTTACAATGACTTCGATTATTTTTAGTTTCACCTTAAACCACTTTTACTAAGTTCTTCTCCAGCAGGTTTTTTTTTAATTCTTTTCAAACCATGTGAAAATGGTAGATAAAAATTAACAGGTGATATTAAAACACTAATTGAGTACAATTTTCTTGGTAAGCAGTACTGACTTTCTCCCTAAGATCTCTAAAGAAATCTGTCAAATTATTTCTGTACAATTGTAACACTTAATGAGTCTGAATGAAACCTTATAAAATAGAAAACTGTGTTCCCTTCCCAACTCCTAATGTAGGCTGCACATTCTAATTCAATGAATAAGATTTATTTACATATATAATTATATAACTATATTTAATTTTATAAATCAATTTGATTTTATAAATATTTATATCTACTATAGCATATTTATATACACTGCATTTATACATGCAAATATACACTGTAACATGCATTATTTTTATGTATTTTGTGTGATAGATTTTTATATAATTTGTGTATAATTTTTATATTTAAAATTATAAAAAGAAAAGGATATGTGAATTTAGTGCTACACTTTGCTTGGAAAATTCACTGTCTGTGAATATAAAAAGCCCCAAGGCAAATACAAATGCAGCTTATTGAAAATGTTTTTGACAATATGGTTTCACCAGATTTTTCAGTCCCCCACTTTTTTAAAAGTTACACTTTTTTGATGAAGATTAGCTATACAGTCAAAACAAAAGGATCTTTGATATCCATATGGTGAAGAAGCTTGTTAATAAAAAGAGACAAAGGTTTAAGTCCATATTTTCCCAGTCTGGAGCAATGCTAAAATCAACCCTGTGCTTTTGGTGCTGTTTTGGTTGGTTGGTTCTTTCCTGACTTTCTTTTCTGTGAGGAAATGCTTAAATAATAGCAGTGAGTACCCTGCCATCACCTCTGGGCTATAATTTGACTTTAAATTAAGCTGGAATACTCTCAGTGTAGGAAGCAATGTAAATACACCTGGTGACTCTCTGCCGACCCATTGGCTTGCAGTGGGAATGCTGGTGGCAGGAGGTGTTTGTCTCTGTGCCAGGCCACGAGCAGGGATGGACGTGCACACCCGTGGGCCAGGGCACATCTCAGTGCCTGGGAGGGGGCTCCCAGCAGAGGATCTTTCAGCACATACTCTTATTAGATGTGTTCCCCACGTGAACCCAGTCAGATTTGGCACGTGACATTTTGGGTCACAGGAGATCCTACAGCACTTCTCCTGCAGATGTGTGAAGTAGAACATAAAAGGGGTGAGAAGGGCAAGGCAGCCTTTAATACAGGGCAAGTAGGCATCCTTCAGGCATTATATTTGAACTTGAAATTGCTTAAGAGCTCTTCTGAGCAAAGAAAATTACAGGGGATGGGACATGTGATGAGCTTAATTCTATGCAACTTGGCTAAAATTGAAATTCTGGCCGAAAACTAATAAAACAAGAAGTTGTCTTATCTATTATTCTACATATTACATAACTTTTTTGTGCATTGTGTTTTTAATTTCCTTCTCCCATTCTTGCTTTTTTACTCTGTAATTTTTCATGTGTTCTTGATTTTATCAAGAGGTCCAAAAGAATTGTATAACTTCCTAAGGACAGAAACTAATTCTCCCTGCAGCATTACAATTTTGTATGGGAAACAGTTGGAATTAAACACCTGTAAGCTATTGTCTATATTTATTTGTATTCAGGAATTTGTTTAAAATATATTAGTACTGCATTTTTTAAGAGATTGCAAACTGTATATCAGTTCTGGTGACTAGGATATAGAGTATCCATAAATATATCTATAACACTAATGAATATAATACATGTGAATGAACATACACATGCATACATAGTAATATGACAAAATTACTAGAACTTTTTTGTCTAGTGACAGTTTATGTGTAAGGACTGATTTCAGCATGTGTCAAAAGCTGTCATGAAGTGATGCTTTCAATATAAAATACTGAACCTTAGTGTTGTTTTAAATATCCTCACTTTCCAACATTATGCAACGTTGTTATAGAAGGAGATGGGTGAGGAGGTGGTGGTACTCACTTGATGGATATGGAAGCAGAAATAGCCAGGCAAATATTGCCAAAGATATTTTACTTTTAAAATACAGTTTTTAGGATGATGGAATGAAGATCTTCAATCTGATGCTTTCTCATTTTGTATTAAACCATGAGGCGAAATTGTTTTTACCAACCACTGAATGTTCAGCTTAATATGTACCAGTGTTCTACCAGAAGTATGAAGTTTTTATATAGCTTTATAGAAGGAACTTCACAAATAAATGTTATGGCTAATACATTTAGACAACTTAGACTTTTCCGTTTTGAGAGACTACCTAGTACATTTACAACTAAGTGAACAGAGAATGATTTTTGAAAATAGTTGCAAACAAGATTTGAAGTCAGACAAAGATTAGCCCAACCATCAGGTTCAAACTTTTGCTAGTGTTAGTGTACCATATTAACCCTTGAATCATTAATTTTGTTTGAAATTTTTCAGATAATACTGAGAATAATTAATAATAATGTTGGATTTTATCTGTCAAAAAATGAATACATAAGCATAAGTGACTTTTATTTTAAGTGATCATTTGCTATTTTCTATTAAACAAAATGTCTTAAGCCATAACATGTTTACATAATGCACAATTTTATTGATCATAATTAGGTGTCTTCATTTACTCTTTTTAGGTTAAATTTTTTCCGAGATGTTGCTGAGTTCAGAGTACTAGCATGTGGTGGAGATGGAACAGTGGGCTGGATTTTGGATTGCATAGGTAATCTACAGCGTTCACACACTTTGGCTTGCCTCATGGACTTAATTTTAATGGTCTTCCTTATGTACCAATGCATGGATTCAGCTATTTCAAGCAACAGCTTGTTCATTTAAATTTTTTAAATGTGCTAGTTTGGGACATAATTATTTTTAAGGGTACTCAAATAACGAAAGTTATTTAAAATCTCTAGACAAATTTCTGGATTTCCTGAAAGCAAGAAATCTGAATTACTCTATTTCAATTTCAGTTTGAAGACTATTCACCAACTGAATTTGCTAATTTTAAGAAAATTTAATTTAGGTCACTTGCTTTTTTTGGTTACCAAATTTTTGTTTTTACTATATTATCCCAAAATAAAGATAATGTATTAAGAGGTAATTCAGTTTTGGAGTTCTTTCAGTCAGTTGTCTGCAAAGTCCTCTTTAAAAATCATAAGGAAGGCCCACAAGTCTAGTTATTACAGACTTAATATATTTAATCTTCTCAAAGATTATTAAGGAGGATGTCTTCCACATCACATGATCATTTATTTGGTGTTAGGCTGCAGAGAAAAATAGTGGGCATGTGTTACAGTGAAAATCAGGAAGTGGATCAAAACGGGTCAAAAGACTCAAGTTTTAACTAAAGTGTTTAAAAGTGTATGCTTTGTGGGGGACCAGAAAAGTTCACTGAACAGTAAACTTGATGTCATGAAGGAATGATAGCAAAGGAATATTTCTAATCTTGGTTGGAAAAAAGTCTTTTGCAAATGCAAGCTACTGCAAGTAGATCTCAAGTAGCTTTCAGAGTCATAAATTAATGTACAGAAACATCAAGTGCATTGCCTAAACTTGGAAGCAACAAAGTTTTGCAGCTGTTTATTGTGTCATCAGTTTTTTCATGAGGTCTAAAATGTCATGTACTTACTTTCTCTTTCAGTAATATACTATGTTCTGCACCATGTTTTGTGGTATAGAACTAAGAAATTACTTCAAGAATCCAGGAACTATCTTTTTTCATAGGTGCAGAAAATATATATTCAATACTGCTTTTTAGGGGGCAAAAGCACTTTAGCATATAAAGTGTAAGGGTACACCTGTTTCTAAACACTTTCTAATTTGGTCTTCCCTGATCTCCTGATATACAAAGAGCTTTAGCTGAGAGCACAGCAAGAAAAAAGAAAGTTAAAAAAAGAAAAGAAATAAAAAATAAATAAAAGGAAAAAATAATTCTCATCAATTTGAAACTTTAAAAAGTTTTCTTTAATCACTCTATTAAATATTACATTCTCTGTAAGATTTCCATTAAAATGGTTATGTGAATGGTAAATCTTTCTAAAATATTGATAAATATTGATTTCCCTGCTACATCCATTGTATAAACTCCTGCAGATTATTGCTGATAATTGAGCAAAATTCTATAAACAAAATAACTGATTAATTCAATATAACTTTTTAACTAGACATGCTATTCATACACATTAAATGGGAAATTTGACAAATTATATATTAGAAATATATGTTCCAGTTTTCAGAGAGGCTGTGTTTCTTGACAAGGGTTTTCTCATTGGATTTTGAAAAGATCCTTGGGCTTACAATGCTACAAAAATACCAGTAAAGACTGAAAAGATGCTATAAATTCATTCATTTCAAAGCATTGTTTAATAAATAGCAAATTGCTACTTGAAGACTTGATCAGACAGGTCAGTGCTCTCTTTGGAGGTTTAATTCCTGGTGGGCAAACCTATCTAAGGTCTTGTGTTAGTTCCAGTGACTTCTTGGTGGTGGTGCTCAGGTGTAGACACAAATCCAGGTGAATACACAGTTTCACACAAATTTGGTCACCCAGGTGACAAAGTAGAAGGTTCACCTCATTATTCACGCCCTTAACTATCACTCTTCTGTATTCACAGCTGGGAATGGCAGAGCTGAGAACTAGAGCAAGAACACCATATTCACTCTTGGAAAGATCTTGAGTATCATTTTTCATGAATTTTTGTCATATTTATGCTTTACAAAGTCCTAATGATAACAAAGGAGTCAATTAAGATTACAAAATCCTTATGATAATAAATGAGTAAATGAGGATTAAGGGTTGAATATCCAGTGGAGAAGGGACTACAAAACGGACTGACTTGGTGAAATGCCCATTGCAGAGCAGGCAGCATGATTTCATATACAAAGCAAGTCTTTCACTGAAACAAAACCTAACACAGTTATATAATACCATGCAATTAGATCATTTTTGTTCCTTAGTTGTGTTTTTTTCCTTCTTTATTCACAGAGAAAGCGAACTTGATTAAGCATCCTCCTGTTGCTATCCTGCCTCTTGGGACTGGCAATGATTTAGCAAGGTGTCTGAGATGGGGAGGAGGTAATCAAAATGCAATCTGTTATTGAATTAAAATTTAAAAAAAAATTTATGTCAACATTTACATTTGGATTTGTTTTTCATAAAGAGCCATTATCACTTTCTCTATTTTTGGAATGATCTGTTTATAATTGTTGTATGCATATGTAAGATATCAAAGGTTGCAGTCACACTTCATACCTTGTTTGTAGCTTCTACTGACACCAAAAACGTTCCAAGGTGCAATAAGAATCGTGTATAGCTGTTTGGTTGGCATTTTACCATACATATTCCAGTTATTGCTTTGATCAATACCTTGTATAGGGAGCAGTCTTAAACGGCTTTTAATTGGGACTGTTCTGAAAGGATTACTGAAAATATCTAATAATGGGTTAGGAGTAGTTAATATTTTTTAATCTTTAAAAATATTAAATGAAAAGCATGTCTTAGCCTCGGACTAGTTCCTTTGATCCACTCGCTTTCTGTTTTCCTACAGAGGATTCCAGACAATGTGCTGTGGTACTATTTATCAGAAAATGAGAAGGCAAAGAATGCTGAAAGAAGAATATTTAGAAAATCTAACCTTTAACACCCTTTGCATCCTTTCCTGAGTGTATGGATACTTACTCTCAGCTCCTCCAAAAAACTCCATTCAGAATCCATATTACAGGATAACTTGAAAGATACACAAGGAAGAAAATCATAGAAAATATTCAGTCTGTGGTGAAAACACCTCACTTTATGGGCTCATAGCCAGGTCTATTTCAGGTCCTGGTTGTTTCAGTTGAGATGTTTTGCATTTGGAACTTGGTTGTTTTATTTGGAGCTTTTCAGCCTTTGCAGATATCTTACTTCTTCTGTCTCATCAGTTTCCTTTCCAAATGTCTGCCTTGTTGCCAGATAGTCTTTAGCAAATTCTCAGTAGTTTCCGTGCTATAGCACTTTGTTAACCATAATGTTCTGTCAAATCATTTGAAAACCTCCTCTATTTTATCTGTCACAACTGTTGATTGTTTACATTCTCATAATCTTAGGGGAAAAAACGCAAACAAATGAGACAAAACCTATTCAAATCAGCCTTGCTTAACTTCCTGAATTGTTCATAGATCCATGGAATAACTAGAAGAGGTCATAGGAAGTCACTACTGCAGTGTGTTCTAAGTAGGGTCAACCATGAGAACACTTAAATACATTAACTGGGACATGTCCCTACCTTCACTTTTATTTTTGTTCTGTAACTTAAGTGATTCTATTTGGACTAAAGTAGAGAAAACAGTAGGGAAATATTCTGTGTTTCATCATTCTTTGCCAAGTTGTTTTGTGGTGAACGATACCATAGTACAGATTTTCTGGAATTTCCATAGATGGGAGAGGAGACAGGGATTCCAGAAACTAAATTTCTGGTGAGAGATCTCAAGGATGCAGAGAAATGGAATTGTGCATGCTGCTGTCATGTGGTGGTTGGCAGTAACTAGCAGAAGTGTGCTAGGCAACCATGAACAAATACATCAGCAATGGGTTTTGAGCAAGAAGGCTTTGAGTGGCTTGCCCTGCTAAAGCTGTTAATAACACCAGCAGTACATGCTGCTTGAATAGGAAATCTTGTTTTTTCTGCTTTGAAGAAGTACTGAATCCCCAGATCTTAGCTGTCTATGACTAAGTTGTTTGTTTTGAATAATATTCAGACTTGATAATGTCATGTAGTAAAGCCTCCACAGTTTTTCTTCATGCACACGTGTGTGTTGTATATACTCATGAGGGCATAAACAAGTTTTCTACTCAATTTAGTGAATTACATGTGAGTGCTTATTTGCAACAAAGAGTAAGTTCTCTACAAAGCAGGATGAGGCTCATTAAGAAGTTGTTGAGATAATCAAAAATGTTATTTTGTTTATAAAGTTATCAGATATGGATTTGAAATTCTGGATTTGTTATGCTAAACCAGATTGAAACAATCAATGAAAATTAGAAGTTGGCTTTTAACCTTTCAGTGTCTTGTCAGGCAAAACAGCAATATGTCTCTTTTCCAGAAATTTTGAAATCAAAGGAATTTGAATATTAATTTCTCATCAAGAACATTTTGCAAAGTACAACCTTTGCTTTATGGAAAGTTCAAGAGATTCGCAAAGTTTGAAGATTTAATTGTTTTTTTCATCACAAATTTGATGTCCACTGAAATATATTGAATTACTCTAAATTAACATGCTTAATTAGCTTTGTATTTGTGCCTCTTTTAATGACAAGTGCTGGAAAATTGTCAACATTTCAAGCAGAATCCTGCTTTTAAGGTCTTATAGGCGTTGCTTTCATTTTTCCAGTCACAGAGTCATAGAATATTGTGGGGTGGAAGAGATCTTTAAAGGTTAGTTAACTAGTCCAGCCCTCCCTGCAAAGAGCAGGGGCATCTTCAATTAGCTCAGGTTGCTCAGAGTACTGTTCAATCATCTAGAAAGAGAAAAAAAAAGTAATGAAACTTTATTATGCTTGATTAAATAACTGGGTTTATGTTTTGCTAGGGTATGAAGGTGAGAATTTGATGAAGATCTTAAAAGACATTGAGAACAGCTCAGAGATTTTACTGGATAGGTGGAAATTCGAAGTAATACCCAATGATAAAGATGAGAAGGGAGACCCAGTGCCTTACAACATCATCAATAACTACTTTTCTATTGGCGTGGTAAGACTTATGTTTATCCTTAAGTGATTTTCTTTTTCTGTTTTGAATAAATATTTGCATCACATGCCTTCAAATGAAGAACTGTTGGCTAGAGATCATTTATAATGTTGTTGTTTTGCTAGTGAAATGAATACATTGATGACTGACAGCAATTTGCATAAATTTACTTGCTCACATTCAAACCTGAATTATTTTTCAGGACCTTCTACCTTCCCATTTATAAAGAAGATATTTGTGTTGTTCGTAATGGTTTATGAGCAGCTATAATACTAAATTTATATTGTCAGTTTGAAGGTTCTATAAAAATAAAGGAAAAACAAATCACTTAATAAGAACTCTTAAGTAATATTTTCCATTAGCATTTACATAGTCAAGTAACTGTTTAAAGGAACTGTTGCATTCTTTATTTCTTCGGGGCTGTTGTAAATAAGAAAACAATAATACAAAAAAGAAAGCCTCTTCTTGGTATCTTCTTGGTTCTGCCTTGTAGGGAAGTGAAGTTCACTTCAAATTCACAGTTTGAATGAATTAGAAGGAAAAGGATTTTAAGCAGCTCTTCATGTCTGAGGAACTGCATCTCTGATTGTGTTTCTCTGTGGTTTTCTATGTAGTATCTACACTTCTTAATATTAGCAGAATTTCTTTATTCATATTTGATTTGTGATTTGTAGTGAATTTCTGATACTATTCTGAAGAGTCATTATTTCATACCTCATTTGGGTTTTTCCTGGGTGATTCTTCCTGCCTACATGCCGAAACCTACACTTGATTGAATTACGCTCTCTTTTAATTTTTACTGTTTTTCCAATGCACTGTGAAAACTAATGGTGACCTACAACATATTGCACATTGCCTCATAGATTCTTGCCAAATAATAAGCACAGTCTCTAATCCAACATGAATGGAACTTTCTGTATGAACTTTTTAATGGTATGGCAGAAATTGTGCTTAATAACAAACAATCTAAATGCATGTATAGAAAGGACGGGAGAGTAAAACTAAATAAAACTGTGCTTGACATGGAACTCTTGATGTTTTAGAGCCATAATTCAGGTTGGAAAGGATTGCAGGAAGTCATTAGTTCTAAACAGGGTCAGCTGTGAGAGCAGATCATATTGCTCAGGGCATTATCCATTTAGATTTTTAAAGCCCCCAAGGATGGCACAGCCTCTTTGGGCAACCTGTTGTGGTACTTGACTGTCCTTATGATGAAAATGGTTTGGGTTTTTTTGGTTTTTTTCCCCTACATCCTGTCTGGATCTCTCATTTCAACATAAATTATCTGTCTCACATCCTCCAGTCATATGTGCCACTGTGAAGAGTCTGTCTTTGTCCTCTTGATACCTCCTCATAGGTAATTGTAGTCTGCTATTAGACCTCTCTGGAGGTGCCCTCTTACCTGTGATTACCCTGTTAATCACCTTATCTAGTCAGTCTTTTTTTTTTTTTAAATCTCTCCAGCAATCAAGACCATAATATCCCAAGCTAGATACAAGAATGCTGGGGTAGCTAGTGTTCAAAACTTTGCTGAAGTTGAGCATAACATCCCTTGCTGTCTCCTTATCTACAAATCTAGTTGTTTTATCATAGGTACCAGTCTGAAAGCAATTTACCTCTTGGAAGGAAAATGATACACTAAGTTGAAAGGAATGCTGGAGACAGTAGCATGTGTACGTGAAAGGTTTGATTAGTATGTTCAAGCCAAAAAAGCCCTTTTTTTCCTGTGGCAATCTCAAAGCTCTGATATGTACATAAGTACTGTACTATGTCCAAGTACAGAGAAAAAGGTAAGAAACAGAGATGTATGTGTAACCAGCTGTGAATGAATGTGGGTAATGTTCAACGTGATGGAAACATAAAGCACGGAAGGACCATAAAAAGCGGACGCCAAACCATGTGTCAGTTTCAAAGCAGGAGCTAGAAAACATCTAAGAGCAATGTAGAATAAGATAAAGATTTTTCAATTGCTCACATCCATCATTCTGTCAGGATGGCAAGATACCAGAAGAGAAGTTCCATCTGCTTCCTAATAATACTGGAGTCACTGATACGAGCTAAATATCCAAGAAAAACATGCATTATAGTCAAATCATATTTGCTCTAAAAAACAAAGATACCATCACCCCAAGAAAACCCAAGAAAAACCAAACCAAAAAACTCTCTTCAAGAATATAGTAGGGTGATCTGAAAATGAAAGCTTGGCTTGGAAAGTCGCAGCTTTGGGGAGCTGGACAAACGTAGCTGGTAGTGTTAGAGGACAAATGAGGAGGCATGACAGAGATGGGAAACATCAGGCCAACTGTCCAACAGTGGAAAGTTCACTTACTGATGTACTTTAGAGAAAATAAAAGTTATTTTCCCCATAATCTACCCAACCAGCTTTAATAGTCGTACATTTATGCACTAGGTTGATATCCCAGTGACCGTCAGAGACAGAGTTCAGTAATGTCAGTATGGTTTTGTTATCACAGACTGTATTCTTGGGCTTGCAATGCATTTCTGCAGTTGCTGCAGTACTGGAATTTCAGTCTTGTCACTTCATTTTGCCAACTTGCTGTTCCTATAATCAGAGGGAGTGTGTGTGTGTGTGTGTGTGTGTGTGTGTGTGTGTGTGTGTGTGTGTGTTGACAGAGTATTTCATTGGACATATTATTTGTCATGGTTAACATTTTCCTATGGATAAAACAGTTTAACTTTTGCTGCTTTCTTCAAGCACACAGCAGCATACCATTAATGGTTGCTCAACAGGTATATGTGGACAGGTGCTTCAGATAAACCTATGTTTGTAACACACCTGGTTTCTTTTACCCTAGCTATTTTTTTTAATCTGTATCTCAAGCCTGAAAAAAAAACAAAAAAAAACCCAAAATGCCAACACTTCCCTAATCTAATGCTGTCTTAGAACAGGGAAGTATTTTCACAAAATCAGTAATAACTCTTCAGTTCAATGCTTGAAATTACCCCCTCCAAAATAGCCTCAAAATAACACCCAAGCAAACAAAATTATCCTCAAACTGAATCGCCATATACTCATGACTCTATGCATTACTCAAAGAACAAGAGGAAAAAAGTAGATAATGATACCCTAAAAAGTAAATCCTATCTTTGCAGACAATTTTTCTGAAGTCTACTCTCAGATTGTGCCTAGATTGAGCCATTTTCTTCAGTGATGCAGTCATAGTAAAGCATAAATGCACATTGTTAATTATAAAATGGATGGGCCTATATTCTATTCACAATAAATATACTCAATTGAAGGACACACAAAACAAGATAAACATGGAAGATGGTGAAATAATCATGTGCTGATTGAGACCTGGGCAGCAGCCATGGAAGATGAGTGACCAACAGACAATGGGGCAAACTCTCACATAAAACCAAAACAGGAAAGCAACGTGAGAACATTGTTACCTTGAGAAGGACTTCCATGTGTGCTGTTAGGAAACTCCATAATGGCATGGCCAGGAACTTTACATAGTGCTAAGGTGTGAAGAAAGAGTTCTTTTAAACTTGATGATAAGTAGCTTAGTTGTCAAGCAATATTGTATTGTTGATACTAGTCACTGAAAAGGGAGTGACTGTCAAGGCTGTTTATCTTTTATTGGGAAGTTTGTGAAGAATGTCAAATATGTAGGGAAGCTATATTGCTTATTTTTAGTGCTTCTCAAATGATAGTCTCAAAGTGAGACAAAATAGGTGTTTTGATAAGGGAAGAAATGCATCATTAAATGTTCCATTTTGATTAAACATTAGAAACCTTGGCTTCCACTAAATGCTTAGTTGAAAGGAGCACGTCGAAGGGGGAAGAAAACATCTTACACACTTAGGGGTAGGAGTGTGTGAGAGAGCACAATATCTTTCCTTTCTGTGCTTTCTCTTCCAGGTGGGTATTCAAGAGACATGAAATCATGCAAAATCTATGGTCAAGTTCTTTTAAAAAACATCTCATTGCTATTTGATATCTCACAATAAATAATTCTTATTCTTAAAGATAGATGAGTTTTTCAGAAGCTCCTCCTTGATTGGAGCAAATAGCTGTAGGCCAAACTAAAGGCATAATCGTAGTCACCTGAGAACCTGGACTCTGGATTTTTACATTTTTATGTAAACTACTTGAAAATATTAATTAAAAACAATTATTGGATTCAGACAATGGCTTATCTCAAAAAAGGTAACAATTTTTAATCTAAACAACTCATCTATTTCCCATTGACTTTTTTGTTAGTTACTAATAGCTCTTTTTATTGTTTTCCATTTTGTGGGTAATAATGCTGAAAGAAGTTATGAATAGATGTTAGGATGTGAGTCCTAAAGTAGGTTTTCCAAAAGCAAGCATAATTTTGAATTTACTGTTCTGCCACTGAATTAGCTTAGAGTTTAGACTTTATGGAGCCATAATTAGGTCAACATGAGTCAGTACTGAGGATCTTTAACCATAAACATTTTCTTTCTGTTTTCTTTCTTTTTTTTTACTGTTTGAATAAATCATAAATTTATCTGATGTTAATAGGAGATAAAATGTTATCAGTGCTATTTAACTATCACTTGAATTTTTGTAATTACATAGTGTATTGCAGAGCATATGCTGCTAAGCCCATTGCAGCTCTGTAGGTAGACTGTTGGAGCATCATAAACTGAACTTGAAAACATCTGCATTGTCTTTTAGTACAAGTTTGTATATAAAGAAATATTACTGAGCTAGACTTTAAGGAAAATTATACTAGATAAAGTGTGGCACAGTGCAGCCTTCCCTATGTTAAAACAGTGACTACTGTTCTAAAATGAAAGCTGTTCTCACTGGTGTTTGGGTAAAATTCGAGGTGTAAGAATAAACCAAATGATATGGTACTTACTGGTATTTACAGAAGACAGAAAAGGTTATACTAGCAAAAAGGATATTAGCAATCATGTATCCTTGTGTTCAACTTCAAGTGTTCTGTATGAATTACTGATTAGGTAACTCTGATATTCATCTCTACTTTCTTCCTCTTGGGCCAGATTCCATTAAAATTTTTGAACTTTTGTTTTTGACCAAGTTGTAAGTATGTTACATATGTAAAGAACATAGATATTGTCTCTGTTCACACTGAAGTGATTGCCTGGTGTTCTGGCTAGGAGGACTGCAAGGGTTGCTGCCCTTTAGGAAACCAGCAGTCCCTTAGAGGCTTACATTCTTTGTAGATCCAGAATTGCTTCTCCCTTATCTCCACTGATCACCTGAATACATGCTTTAGGGTAAGCCTACTTAGGACCTTTGCTGTTGGTGCTCTTTTATCTACATACGCTAAAAAGTCGTTTTCAGCAGAAACAAGTTCCTAAGGAAGCTTAAAGCTACAGCTGATCTTATTCAGATTATTTCATTTGCACGAGGTATTTAGGATAAGGAAAACATCTGATCTGTCTACTTACTGACACAGGATTTAAATAAGAATCTTCCAGCTTCCCTTCAGCTGAAATTTTGACTACGTGTGCAAACACATACACAAGAACATATTGGAGGGAAAAAAATGCTCTAGGACAGCAATTAAGACAGTAACCTGGAAGAGAACTGGGATATCCAGATTCCTGTTCCATCTGTTGTTTTTGTCCATTTGATTAACTTGTACATGGAAATTCAGAAACTTAAATTACTCTTTTCTAAAATCAATAGGTAAAATTTTTTATGGCTAAAAGAGAACTTAGGGAAGTAGAACACCTCAGTCTTTCATTCAGTCTTTACAACATGTGGTAATTGATTTCATTGCAATATGGTGATATTCTCACTTGGATGATCTACAGCAAAAATATTTTTTGCAAGTGTTTTAAGTTAAGGCAGTAATGATAGTTGAATGTGCCTGGAAATGTTCTGTAAGTTCTTTGAGAAACAAGGCAGTATTATATAATATATATATTATATAATTATATATATAAGGCTGGATTAGTAAAAAAATAGCAATTATCACATAGAGGGGAAATTTCATTAATACTATTAAGTAATACGCCGATCAAGATGTGTTCTCTGAAGAATTATTATCATAAAGTAGTAAAGGTCTATGGCAAAGACAAGTGGACTTTTATGACACCTAGTATGTTACTATCCAAATGCACTATCAAATAGATATTTGGGGGCTCATGATTTAATATTAATCAACCTTAACCAGTCACTAAGAGCCTCTAATTCTGCCAGTAGGGAAAAATATGACTTCTTAATTCTCATAATCATAAATTTGAGCTTATTATGAGTCTGCTTCCCCATCACTATAGTCTAAGTCATCAACCTACACTTCCATTATACCTTCTTTTTTTTGTTTTTGCAAGACTGGGGAAAAAAAGTAAGAAATATCTTACATAGAAGCCGTATTTTTTGTTTTCTCAAGAAAGAACATTCATTAGCATCAACAGAAACGTTGACTACCAGAATTTTAAGTTTTTTAAGTTTCAAATATCAGAGTCTTAGGCACCTGTAACTGACCAGGGGATCACATAATCTTTTTTTTTTTAATATTATTTTATTATCTATGTTATTTTATGGTATATTTATTATTACAAAAAAAAGTGTATTATTGTATATAATATTTACTGCTGTGAATGAATTTAAGTTTTATGTTGGCCTCATATTTTGAAATTTTAAAGCTTCTTAGCATTTTGCTATTCATGGTGGGAAACAGGAATTTATTTTCTGCATAGGAAAATATCCTGAGGACATTTGCTGATTCAATGCAGAATTTAAGTGCATGCACATCTTAACACTGATGCAATGTGACATTTAAGTATGTGTTTAAACTTTCCTGATCTAATGAAGCAGTTAAATACTTGGGTAATTTTTTAAGCATTTTTTGCATTTTCACTAATATGACTGGACAAATGCATATGTTGAATTCTGGGCATTTGGTGTAAACTGATTAATTATTCAAGTGGGATTTTTAGGTATACATAACTAAAAATGATGTTTAGCGGTTTGCTGAACTAATATGAACATAAACACATGCCTAAGTGATTTTGTGAATCCTAATCATCACTTTGAATGTGCTAATGGAATGCTGTGATATATTGCATTATTTCTGTGCCAAGGAGGGAAAGAACACTTCGTTGTAAACAGTATTACTGCTTTGTAATCCAAAACACTTTTTTTCCTGCAAAAAGGGTTAAGAAAATGAACAATTCATCCATGTGTGAATTCAAATGTAATATTACAAGATCCATATTGATACTGGGCTTCTCATAGTCTCAGTCATGTAGCCAAATCTATAAAAATACTTGCTGTATCTGTGGGGAGAACTCTGCTCTTATTCCGAAGGAGCATGTTCAGAACCTTTTAATCCCAGATTTGAAATACTGCTGTATTGGAATCATTGATAGTTCAGTCTATTATGTTGTTTAATTTCCTCACATTGCTAATTTTTGCAAATTATTTATTCTTACAGGTTTTGCTACTTGCATGTTTGAATCCTCTTTACTCTTTTCAGCTTTATTGCTGAAATATTGAAATTCTTCTCCAGAAATTGTTGGATATAATATATGGCAAATATGATGATGCAGGGTTTTTTGTTGCAGGTGGTTGGTTTTTGCATGTGACAGCCTATACTGCATGCCATGGAAAACTGGCTCTGTAGAATAATTCAAAAATAAGAAGCTATAGGAGGCTATTTGCAGGTTTCCTCTCAGTAATGTGCTGCAGCATTTCCCTGGACATGGAGAATGTGAATTACATAACTGAGATACACTTAGTCTTAAGTTTATCTTAGTCTTAAGTCTTACTGCAACATTGCTGGTAGTGTTTCCTGTTAAGTAGTTTCTTCCTGCCAGGGTGGATATGTTTTACCTTCTAAATCCCTGCCATCATATTATTCTACCATTTATAATGTATATTGGGGCACCCTAGCTGAGAGTTGTACTGCACTGCACGGGATTTGGGAAGTACTTCTGTGCAGAGAACTAAAGTTTTGTAGCTTACTCTACTGTGTTATGAGTCTTACTACTACAAAAGAAGAATGATTGCCTGAGGTACCGTTTCTTTTATTTCTTATAAGTGTAAAGAAATTCAAATAATTGAAATTGTTCTTCCTATTTGATTGGTCATTTATTTATTTTTATTTTAATGCTAAAGTGTAATTTTATGCCAGCAAATGCTGTAACTTTCTGAAAATATTTACATATATCAAATAAGTTTATTTAGACTTGTGTGTGTGATTCCTGTTACAGTGCTGTAAGAATACCTAGGTTTGTGCTGAATTCACTGTGGATTTTGTCAGGTTCAGTGAAAATAGAGTTCTGTGGGCTATATTTAAAGTAGCAAGTAATTTTGCTCAGTAGGAGTGTAGCAATTGATGCTGAGTCCCTTCTGTCTGCAAAACACGTAGTTTGGGAATCTTAATTCAAACTGGATATGGTCTGTTCCCCTGCTATGAACTGTCCTAAACATGCTTGTCCTAAAGTGACCTAAATGACTGGTCATTGGTTTAGCTGCTGTGTCCTCATAATATGGGAGGACCATGCTGGCCACATTAAATGTGTTATCTTACAAAGATATCTGGCTGACATGCACCATTCTTTGCTTCAGAGAGAATCACAGGAAGTAGCAATGTTTTGCTAGTAAATGTAATTACTTCTCTACAGTTTCCCAGTGAACCTGTAAGAGTCAAACAGGTATACAGCGTGTCTAACTTTAACTTATCATCCTCCCCTTCTAGTTTCCCATGTAGATTGTTTTTTCTTCTGTCATTTTAGGTATTTGAGATTCATTTAACTCTTCATGATGTGGTGAGAACTAGGCTGAAAACTTTGAACTAAGAAAGGGTCTCTTGTTTTAGATTTATGAGTATCTCATGCACTTGCTAGTACTTACCACCCATTCCTGTCAGAAAATTATTCTTCTGGCATGGAATCAAAGGCCTATAAAGTGACTTGTTTCCTTAGTCAGTAAAACCTTTGAGAAAAATCATAGGGAGAGTCTTTGGCAGTTGCCTATATCCCTATATCCTTCTCTTTAATATATGGGATTTGTAAAATAGAACAATTTCTAGAACTGAGATGTTAAATGTCATCTGTCAAATTTGTGAAAGCTAGCTATTAAGTAAAATGCAATGAGGCATAACCTTACTAAGGAGATACTACAAGAGATATTTTTTGGGAAGAAATGCAGTAAAATGAAACTTACATTCCTCTGGTGTTCTGTCATTGCGTACCCTAGCTAGTGGAGATTTTGAGTCTCATTCACGGATTTTGCTGGGGATTTTTTGTTGCTTTTTTGTTTTGGGAGGGTGATGCATTTGTTTTCATAAAGGAAGGGTCTACAGAGCAGCCACATCAACAGCTGTGGTTACAAGTGACAGTTATAAATGGGAGTATATACCTAAAGACATAATTAATCTGCAGTGAGCTTGGAACAGTTCCTTAGCTAAATGCAACTAAATCAGCTACACAGTGTGTAATTAACTTATAACTGTATTAGTGCTACTACAATATTATTCATTATATATGTAAGTTATTATTTTCTCCATATGAAATTTGTAATATACTAAGTAATGATTAAGAATTCATTATAGTATTTTGTTCATATTATCATAATATAATTGTGATGTATGTTCATCTTATTAATTCTGTTATTCCTACTTGTTCTTAAAAGAAATGTCAAGGAAAATGTCAGGAAAATATGATGTGGGATTTTTTTCACACACACTAAGAAGCATCTATTCAAATGACATTGAAATTTTAGTTCTTGTCTAGATTTTGTAATTCTGCTTGTTAGTGATGACAGGAGTGTATCAAGGAAAGGTAGAAGCCAACAAGACTTAATGTTGAAGTCAGGAGTAAGGTGAATAAACTTTAAATTTGGTCATAAGACGAATTCATAGCTTAAAGTAGGAAGAAGAACTGAGGAAATGGCTTGAATTAAAAAGGCAACGATTTTTAAGACATGTGATGCTAGCTGATGGAACTAAGTTGAATCTGGGAAAGGTTTATGAGATATGCAATCTGTACAGAACATAAGGTGGGCTGTGTGTACCCTGATATCTTCACCTGGCTAAGATGCAAGACATATGTCTCTGTGTACACAGGTAGAACCATGTGAAAAATAGCTCAGATTTAAATTGTAATCATTCTGTTTTCATGTGAGAGTTAATCCTGATAGATGTAAACAAGTTTATGTAAATTAGTTGCTTTACCAACTTCTCCTTGACAACATCATTTACCTCTTTGCCATGCCATTAAAGATCCTGTCCCAGAACTTTACTTTCACAGGTCTGCCAGATCCCTACAGAGTCTTTTCAGACTGTGTGTGTGTAGCTGAGAGGGACCAAAGAAATCATAATCATGCTGACTCAAGTGGCCATTGAGGATGCGAAGTACTTTTATTTCTGAGAACACAGTATAAAACCCAATCTATTACAGGTAACCAAGAGGGAGGTCCAATTTATAAGCATTTTAGATCAAGTTAAATTTATAGGTATTTAATTATATATATTTAAGAAATAAATTCTTAATAATTGCTTAGAATTACTTATTGATTAGGAAATTAGGAGTGTGATTGGCCATTGGAAGTTTTTTCTCTCTGTCTCATAATTCTGATTGACTTAGTTTAAAAGAACAGTTCACCTGTTGATTACATGCAAAATTGCTGTTAGCACTAGAAATCCATCAGAGATACTGATCCTTTGGGTGCATAATGAATAGGATATGTTGCTATTTGGTGTATTATTTTTATGTAGTCATAACTGCTGTGTTCTTGGTGCTATGAGTTAGAAAGATCAGTAAGAAAGGCATTTTGGACACCGACAGAGGGATAAAGAGAACAAGTCAACTACAGAAATCTTTGATTTACCGTGGGCACTTCTGCAGATTTAAAGGAGGAATTTGATGTGTGAATTGGATGTTAAATAGGCTCAGGGAATTGTTACTTTGTCATCCACCATACAATCATATGTATAGTATATAACTGCAGTCAGTCTTGAGGCCAGATAGAGATTCTTTTTTAAGATACTCAACAAATGCTGTTTAGGAAGCAGTTTATGGTTTGGGGAGATGACCTCATGCCCCCAAAAAATATGTTAAAATAGCAATAGTGTATCATAAATTTAAATTATATGCATTATTGAATTTATGATATAGGTTATCCAGGGAGGAAATATATGAAAATCTCAGAGACCTAGAGTTGTTTGTCATTTAGCATTATTTACATATCTAGAGAGTTGGTAGCTTAATTGATATTCCTGTGGTACAAAAATATTCTTTATATCTCCAGATCTGCATGTTTTCTACATTTTGATGGCAAAATCCCAAAAGAAACATGATTTAACTAAACTGAAAGTGGGTGGATTTAGCCAAGAAACACTTAGTCTTGTGTTACCATCTGAACCAGGTGGAACTAGAAGCAAATTGCTGAATATAAGTTATTCCATGTCCTTACTGGAACAATTTGTACTAAAGAGCCTCTACAGACACAGCACAAAAGGAACTCTCTATTCACTATTTGTGATTTTACAGTTTCTTCCCTTAAACTGAAACTCTGAGGGTGTAACAACATAGCATTCTTTATTTCTGTGACGATCCCAAGACTACTTAAGCTTATAAAATGCCAAAAAATGGGTCAAAATTGTTGCTCTTATGCTGTCATTTTAAGTTACTGGTGATGTCACCAAGGCTGAATGGACTGATGTGGCGCTCAGGAGCAAGAGCTTTCCAGAGCATCCTGCCAAGCAGTCTCACCAGGCAGTGATTCCCACCCAGGTCCCTGGACACCACAGTGTGCTGTGGTACAGCGTGCATGCCCTTGCAGCTGCTCATTACTGCAGCACCCCCATGCCACATGCACACTCTCCAATAACTGTGTCTAGTAGGCAGAGCACCTTTCCAGGGCAGCTTGTGGTACCATCCAGGTAATGAGGTTTCTGTGTGGAGGGCTGCCCTTGGCATTACACTTAGTACTGCTGCAGTGGAAAGACTCTTCATGCAACTTTTGCAGTCCCTACACCGACAAAGGAAGGGCTCCTCAGCTGCTGAATTGTCTTGGGTGTTCACATATGCTCTCCTTGCTTTTCTGCCCTGGCTTTTCATGTTTCCCTTTTCACTGTGCTCTGTAACTCATGATGTTATATTTTATACTTCATGTTGCACCAGGGTAGGTTTAGATCAGATATTAGGAAAAATTTCTTCACTGTGTTAAGTGAGCAATAGGCAGGCATTGGAACAGGCTGCCCAGGGAAATGGTGGAATCACCATGCCTGGAAGTGGTAAAAAATGTGTGTTTGTGACACTTTCAGGGATGTGATTTAGGAGTGAATATGGCAGTGGATTGGACTTTATGATCTCAGAGGTCTTTTCCCTCTTAGATGATTCTGTGGTATGAAAGAAGCATCAAAATTGGCACCAGTCACTTCAGAGCTGCTCATGGTATTAGCCATTCACAGTTTCTGTCTAGAGCTGTTATCTTTAGCATTCTTTGCCACATTTATCCCATATTTTAAAAATAATTAATCTGTATTGCATGGTATTGCATTGCTTCTTTCTTAGAATTATTCTTGCATTCAGGTAATCCAGAATGTTAAAGAAAATAAATGGGACAAGACTTAATATTATCTGGAGAAGCAGATGTAAATTGGGATTTTCTGGACTTTTATGCAGCTAAGTACTTAGGAATAGCAAGATGCACAGATTATATGGATCCAGCCCTGCCAATCTTGGCCAAATGGAGAAAAAAAAGCCCCAAATTATGTAAAGCATGTAGTCTGGGCATGCAATTCTGATGCATAGAGGGCTTGTCCAAATTGCTGCAGCATTTTGATTCCCATAGAGAGTGGCAGGGAAAAGATCTGCCGCCTTGCATTTGTAAAATCCCATCGCTGGTGAGTAAAAGAATTTCTCTTGCCATTTCCCTTTGAGGAAACTCCATGTCAAAGGGGGTGATGTCAGCTGTTCACTGATGTGTCTCCTTGTTTGAAAATATTGTCTAACCCAACACACAAAACTGATTTATCACCTACCTGAAATATCCAACCACATTGCCTTCTGCTAAGATTACAAGGGAGGAAGTGGGCTTACTTTTGAAACAGCAGTGGCTGAAGAATCTTAAAGGAGGGGAATAAAAGCATTGTCATAAGCATTGATGCTGAGGTAGAAGTTGGGTAATAATGAAAATGCCTTTTCACTCTGGGTTTCTACTTGCCTTTCTTGATTTCAGTGACAGTTTTGGTATGGTGATGATATTTATTCTGTTCTGCACTGATTATGTTGTGAAACTGAGAGGAATAAAGGCTGTGCCAGTGACAAAAAAAAAATTGCTGTGTTAAGCCAAAAAGAATCACTGTGGTGGGAGGGTTCTGTGACAGTTCTTCAGGAAGATGAGTATCAGTTAAAATACTGACTGTTTTCTGCTTTCTTAGCAAAATCACTCTGAAAAAAATATGAATTAAAAAAATTAAAATGGGAGTCTAATAAGAAAAAAGTAATTTTCTATGATCATTTTTGAACTTATTAATAAGCACAGCCTTAGTTAAATGACATTTCCCTTCTTAGGAGTGTTATTGACATTTTTATATGAGACAGAGAGACCTTTAATGAGATCTCAATCAAAGGTAATATTTATATAATGATACATGAATTCATAAATGCTAGTCAAATAAAAATGCTGTAGCCCATTTTGGCCTTCACCTTATGAAAATCTGTACAGGTCATAAGATGAAAAAGCTCAGTGAATGACGACTAATACTCTCACCTGATTGTGTAATTATTTCTGACTAATTGTGTGAGTTAATGTTTGAAGCTTAATCTTGCAATATAACTTAATTCATCACCCAGAAAAAATGCATGGGAAAAGACTGAAATTTTCTCCCTTGCTTAACATAGGATCTCTTTAACATTTGAGTTTATGGTGATTTCTATTCTCATGTGAAAAAGGTAGCATTTATGTAAACTGTATGTTAGCTGCCAAAGAAATGTGCAGACAAGTAGACAGATCCTTAAAATTCCTGCTTCATACCTTTGGTTTTTTTTTATTGTTTTACTAGTCAAAATCCCAGTCTACTACATTTTGTTGTAGCTTCAGCGGTTAAAATCCTATGAAAAAAATCAAGTTTCCTAAAGTCCATCAAATTGACCTTGTACACTTCCAGGGATAGGGTGTTCATGGTGCTTCCCATAACTTTCTTTGTGTGTTTTAAATTTACACTAAAGCACAGATAAAATAGTAATGCTATTCTTGTACTTTTGTGTACTTTTGTTTGTCTTCAAGTGCTCTGCTCAGTGGATTGTCCGTTACATGGGTAAGGATGCAGACTGTGCTGCCTGAGTGTGAGCCCAGAATCACAGCAGCCTTCTTCATGTGATACAGTTGTGTGTGCACACACCAGATCGGGTCAGAGGCAGCTTGGGATGCTCACTTACAGCAGCACTTTTTTCCTTTGATTTTTTTTTTTTTTCCCTGTGTTTATGGATTACTGACATGATGCTTAATATGGTTCTTCCTGAAGTTATGCCAAGTCCAGATATTTCAAAGTGCCTTATAATCATAAATTTTGACCTAAAGCTTAAATTACTTTGTTGCGTAATCTACACCTATGTAATCCTTCTACTCTCACAGTATCTTCACAACCTGAAGAAAATAAATTCCTTCAATTATTTCTTGATGAGTAAAGAAGGAATATTATACTTGGAATTTCTAATTTTCTAGGTTATAAAGGTTTTGGAAGTGAAATGCAAAGATAGTAAATGAGTTGTGGTTGAATTTCTAAAATACTGTTTTCAGCCATATTGTTACTTAGTCTAGATTTATCTGTTTGAGATAGGCTACCACTGTCTCAAGAGGAAATTTTTATTTTCAGGAATTCTGAAAAGCTTTGGGTCACTTCTGTCTAGTCAGATTTATCTATCTAATTTTAATATTTAATTCTGAAAATTTCTAATTTCATTATACTGCTGCCAAATTATTTTCATGTTGTTGTGCATTATTGTTTTTTGTTTTCTTAGCATTTGTGTTCATTTTTTTGTTTGTGGGGGTTGTTTTTGGTTGGGGTTTTTTGTGGTTTGTATTTATTTTTTGGTCAATTTGTGGTTTGGTTTTATTTTCTTTTTGTTTGTTTGATTTATTTTGGGGTGTTTTTCTTCTATTTTCCAGAATTTCAATAGAAAATTCATGCCAGAAAATTACATGAACAGCAAATAATCATGAGGATCAATATTTCTGAATTTTCATATCAGATATAAAATGAAGCTTACAATGTAAAGCAGCACTTAATCTTTGTGTGCACAATATTAGATATCATATTTGCTTATATGGCACTAACATGTTTATGCAAACACAACGTTAGAAAGTTGTGGGGCTAATGAAATTGGGTTCTTGTACCTTTTTGTTGCCACATTGTACCTACATTTCATAACAAATTGTCAAAATTTTAAGTAACTACCTCACCTCATTTCATTTTGTAACCCCAGAAGTAAGCACACTTGTTATCACTTGATTTGCAACTACATTCATGTTACTAGTTATCCCTTAAAAATGGCTCTCATGAATAATGAAAATAAATCTCCTTTCTACTCCCATAGCAAGAGGTTTTAAGTGCTACCACCTGGCATCTTAGCAAAAGATCATAATAACCATGTTTTCTTACAATAGTTCATTGAGAGGGTACATGGCAAGAATTAACAAATTTCCACTTTTAGAGCCAAATATGAAGCTGAGTCTCTACTCAGGCAAAAATAAATGGCAGCTTTGCCAGACCAAGACATAGGTGGCTGTTCTTACCACTGTGGTTTATAAAATCTTTATTTTAACTATTTCTGTTCTTGTTTGTTCTCTAGTAAGTTTAAAGTCAAACTGCTCTTCTTTTCCCAATATGTGTTTGGCCTTCTTTTCTACTTCCTCCATCTATCTGTTTACTCATATCTTCATTTGTATTCACTCCATCGCACTTTTTTTCCCTCTTTAAGGTTGATTCATTTATCCTGTAATGCCCATTTATTACAACCTCATCTTCACCACTCTCTTTTTAACTCTGTTACTTATCTGTGTGATAGGGATTGTTCCTGCTTAACAAAATCAGTTTCTAATTCCATTTAGCTAAGTAGGTTCAACTGCTTTGTGTGGACATTGAAGCAGTTTAAAAGTGGCTAAAACAGTTTTAGCTTAACCCAATTAAACTAAATCAATTTTGACCACTCTTTAACCACTTTAAAAGCAACCACACAAATGAGTGCATCAATTTTGTCTAAATTAATTTAGACAAATCAGCAGATTTCACATCTGTAATCCCTTAGTATCTCTTTTCAAATTCTTTCTCACCAGATCACAGAGTCCCACACATTTTCTTTTTGATCCAGTACTCCAGTTTTCAGACCAGGCTGATTCTGGAATACCTCTGAAAATTGTTTCAGATTATCAGACTGCAAAATACAAAGTCTTAGAACAGAAATAATGGTTTCAGACAAGCTCTGTTTCATTGCACAGCACTGTGATTAACTTAATGCTAGGGTACAGAATACATTCTTGGAGAGCAAATTCACTATCATTGATTAGTGTACATTTCAGCCTATCAGAAAGGTTAGCAGGGCTTCTCAGATAGCAAATATTGGAAATAGCAAGGGCACATTTCAGGAATAAATTATTTAACGAGCATGTTATCTGGATCAACCTCAGTCTTTCCTCTCTTCTCATTTCTAGGTGATAATAGCTAATCTTGTTAACCAATCCTAGGGTTTTTTTTAACCCTTTCAGATAGCTAGCTGTGAAGCACAGCACTTACAGGCAGAAGATTGCATACCACAGAGCAGCAACACAGAAGCACTAATTTTCAATGTTTAGTAATCACTTAAATATAAATTCTTGGTTGAAGGACAAATATGATCCTTGAATTTCTTCTGAGGGGAAGACTGAGTAAACATAACATGCCTTGGATGCAGTCTTGGTAAATTTGTGCAGCTGTGACATCCATATTTCAAAAAGGCTGTTGAAAGATTCAGGGAATTTCAGAAAAGTGTGACAAGAGTGGTTCAGAAGGTTTAAGAGCTTTATTGCAAAAGACAGTGAAGAGACAACTTGATCAGTCTAAATGTACGTTAATGGGAAAAAAATACACGGTAGTCAGCAATCTGTTAAGATAGTGAAGTTCCTCAAGATATAAGCTGAAACTAGACAAACCAAGGTTGGACATGAGCTACTGAAACTTTGAGCTGAAGGAAATTAGTCAGGGACATAATAATCTGCTTGCTTTCATCACTTGAATTTTCAGCTCAGGATGGTACCAGTTCTGGGAAAAAAAATTATAGCTCAGGAAGACCCAGTGTTTAGGAATGGTAGTGTTCAATGTTCTTTCCTATTTAGACAGGAATCATAATAAACTCTATACATGCAGGGAATCCTTGATCAGTGGAACATTTCCCACATAACTGTAATTATACCAGGAATTCCAGTTCCGAAGGGAAGCAGCAGCGCACAGGGAGGCTGTTGCTGGAGTTAATTCTTCCTATTCCAGCTTGCCAGAGCTCCTCTTGACTTCTTGCTTCCCTTTCCTGTCCACAGTCATTTGCTGCTCTAATGTATGTAATGGTATAGTGCTGCACATGTGTAGCAAAAGAAATTTCAACAGAGTAAATATCAAAATGAAAATAAGCATGATTTTTTGAAAGCAGCAGAATAGCAAAGTATTACAAAGAGCAGAATAATAAAATTTAAGGGTATCAGACTATAGTGTCTCAATGACCACAGTACTTCTTTAATAAGCTTATATTTGATATGTAATACTGTGGACTTCTTATCTGCCTGTTATCATGAGGAAGAATATTTTATGTAAAGGAAAATGTGTGGAAAAGTAGTGGGCAAATTTCCCATTTCTTGCAAAACTAAAATATATAACAGTTTCATGTTTAACAAGCTAGCCTGCTTGATTTGAACCATATTACATATCTTCATAGAATGGTTCATAATGTTCTCAAAGTATTGTCAACGCAAATACTTCACCAAAAAACATTCTGTTCTTTAAATGTCTTCTTTCATCACATCATTTCAGTCAATCTCCTCAGCCTTTACTCCCTCTTCTGTTTAAAATCTCAAAAAGTGATTGCAGTTGATATGTGCCATATGAGGCTTCACTGAAGCTATTTAAAGGCTACTGAATTTAAAAGACCCAATTGATTCATATGACAATTTAGAAGTGGGGTTAATGGCAAGAATAATTTTGTAGTTCACAGAAAAAAATAATTGGAAATGGTGCAGAAAAAGAGCATGTACATATGTGAAATACAGCTGAAAAGCAGCATAGAATAATTATAAGGTCTTCCTCACCCTTGGCTCATTGCTTAAACTGTGTGGATCTGTATCATTTTGTGTACCATTCCTTTTTAACTATATTTGAAGTTAAACAGCATGTATGGTGTCTTTTTTCTGTCAAAAAGAGTGACAGCTTCTGTAATTCCCTTGTTTCACAGAGTATAAATATTCCAATGAGTGTTTTCATGGCTGCAGTCATTGAGTTTTAACGTGTATATTTATTGGTTGCTTGTCCTGATAATTTATGGTCAGCTGCCAAGAACAACTAAGCCTTGTAGTTAAAGATGTTTTTTCAAGTTAGATTAAAAAAGTAAGGTTTCTAAATCTAAAAGCATGTAAAATAACAGTAAATTCTTCTATTTGGGTGATAGAAGAAAGCTGGTAAATTAATACTCAATTCCCCAAGAGGTGACTTTCTGGAAGCCCCTGCTTACCATTAATTTGCATAAAATTTCATATGCAGACTGTAAGCAGTTATGAAAGTGCTACTGAGTAATCTCTAGCTCCAGAATGTATGACATAGCTTTGCTGGTCAGGTCAAGTTAGAAGATTGCATACTGGGCCTTATATTCTTCCTGAAAATACATAGACATGTACTCCTGGTGGGTGGGATGTAAAACCTCTCTCGATGACTACAAAAATCTGTGTTTTCTGCTTGGATATATAAAACGTATATTGAACAGCTAACCAGTTACAAACACCAAGTGGATATAGGTGTCTTATCTTTCCATTTTTGATTTAGCTCTCAGCAGCAGAAGCAAAATTTGGTATTATTCGTTGGAGTACTTAACAGCTACAAGACTGCAAGGTCAAACTGGCAGCTAGTGTCTCAAATGGATGCAGAATGCATGGTAATTACAATCAAAAAAATAAAAGCAGACTAAAGTTTATTTGCAATGAGGCTCTTTGTAATTCAGTCACTATATAAAGATGTCTCATGTCAGTGCATATTTAGTGAAATGGTTAATGGGGTTAATGGTTAATAGCCCTTTTATTCCCAGTGCTGTGCCCAAAGCAATACATATCTTAATCTTTCTGGGATTCAGGAAATTTAATATCACAAACATTTGGCTATGAAGGCACAGTCTTCATATTTGTAAAAGCTGATGATGAAGTTAGACCTTAGTTTGTCGTGGTTTAGAACAGGAATGAAAGTTTATCTTCTCTTAGAGAGATACATAGCATCATTATCACATGTGCCCAGAATAGCATCATTATGCAGTATTATTTATACCATACGTGGGCTAAAGGACTGGAATGTCTTCAGCTTATGGTCCCATCAGAGAGAGTCAATACATTCCTCCCTAGTCTTCTTTTCTAGCCAGGTGGTTGAAACCTTATGTTCTGCTTTGTTCAGCTATTACCATTCCTGAAAGAGAGAGGCCCAAAAGTATGATAGAAACGAGAACCAAGATTTGTTTTCTAAGTATGGGTCAAACTCCAGCCCTTCTGGAAAGTGGCGTTTTGATGCCACAAGGAGTAAAATAGCTTATAATTTCATAATGAAATTTGCCTGGAGATTTGCACTGTTGAACTCTTTATAAGCTACTGCTTCCAAACACGTTCCTTTGAGGAATCATACAGGACTTCCTTTGGTTTGTAAGGGTTTTTCACAATACTTTGTTTGAGCCAGATTGTATATATTTTGTTAAAAGGGAAAACAAACTCAAAACCCATATTAGCACAGTTCTGCTTTCTATGTACCTATATTTGCTCTTGCAAAGCCAGCCAGATGAAGTCAATATTTCCTAGAAAAGCATGGGGAATGTTTATTCCACCCAGACTTTCTAATGAACTGAAGTCATGTCCCTTTACCTGGCCAGAGTTCTTTTTAACTGTGCTTTTAAATTTGCAGTGACATAAGACATCTTATATACTGACTGGGTTAAAGAGTCTCACTGCAAGTAAAACTATACTTTTTTTCATTACCATTACCATTGGCAAGTGCCTGCCAGTAAGAATTATGGCATTAACTAATTAGCAGTCACTACCAAGGCATAAATCACTACTGTAGTTCTCAGTCAGTGGTTTTTCTCTTGATACAGGGATTTGATTGTGAAATTTTGAGACCCATGATCAAGGTCTTACTGATTTCATAGGTCTGATTAAAAAGCACGATCCCATGGAATCCTTGAAGAATTACATGTTTAAATTCCAGTTGTTCTGGTCATCAGTCTCTACTGAGTAAACCTCTGCAGGCAATTCTAGCTGTTGGTGTTTTTTTTAACATTAATTTGTGAGTTTTCCATATTGCATTACAAAATAAGCCCACCAAAATTTTGAGACTGTTTTATTCTTGCACTGGATCAAGTTTTAAATAGTATTTTGGCAAGCATCTAAGTACAGTACAACACTGAACCTGAATGAAGTACATCCAAGTATGAAAGGGTACGAGCCAGCACTGTCAGAATGCCATCTAGGCATTAATTTCCCACATAAAGGGTTTACTAGCACTTTGCATGTAAGTTGTATAACTTGTGACCAGCTGCTTCCGTGTGCGGTGCGTAACTGATGGGAACATATGGCTTTAATTAAGTAGCCTATTCTAGCTGATTTTTAGGCATCTATCCACATGGCATACAATATTTGTTGAATCCAAATCAAGTTTCACAGCTGTCTCTCGAGATAAACTAATTGACTGACATGAGCTGCTTTTAAACATTGTCAGGTTAGTTCCCATAACCTCAGGAGATTCAAATAATGGGAAAAAAAAGGTCTCAGCCATATGCATGAAAGCTCATAGGACTAGATTTATATTTATATATAAAATATGTGTGTGTGTGTGTGTATTTAACATTTCAGGCTAACCTTAATGGATTTCTCTAGCTACTGATGTTGGAACACAACAACTCAGAGGCCAAATGATCAAGAAATCTCCACGTTTTTCTGATTTGGCTGTATCACTTAAGCACCATGTACAGTGGTACACCAACTTGAACTTCAGTAGTAAGGACATGCATAGCAATTGAAAAGTAGAAAAGGATTATTATCAAAGTGCAGAGCTGGTGCCTCACTGGTTCACATCAATGTAGAACTGGTGTGTATTTGCTGGTTTTAGGAAGAAAAGCAAAAAAGACAGCCACCAAATGCAACACAACCCTTGTTGTGTTAAATAAGCATTTGTTTATTTATTAAGGGCACTGAACATCAGCTTAGTGAATCTGCAGGTGATTAACTGTGATCATGAAGTGCATTTGCTGATGTAAAGAGAAGAATATAAAGATTAATGTTATGAAATATAAAGAAATATTCATCCATCTTATGAAATTGAAATTGTATTCTCAGTAATTTTTTTAGCAATTCATGCTGAAGGAGAGGACAGATAATCACAGCTGATCTCACATAATACACTGCCCATATGCTTTCCTAAATGTTTCATGTGTAAAATTAGGAGTTTTGTATGTCTCTGGCAGGATTGGGTAACACCTTATGTACCTGAGCTACATGTCTAGGTTTACTTTTTTTTTTTTTTTACATCTCAAAAGGTTGTGTTTTATTACACAAGGAATAGAAAGGGAAACATGGGCTAAAAAGGATTATGAAAATAATTTCAGAGGCCATGAAATTCTTCTTGGGTAAATTAGGTACTTGGAAAACTGATTGAATCATATAATGAATTCTGATTTACTGATTTTCTATAGTATAGTGGTGATGGCAAGAGCCCAAAACTGACAAGTGCTGTGAGGGAAGGGTGAGAGCACTCTAAATGCCAAGTTTGGAACTCTGTAATTAATAAGCTGTCTCTGGTCTCTATTGAAGATAAACTAAATATTGTGAATTTGAGAAGATATATTAGCGATGATAACTTGTTAGAGTCCATGATTTATACATCTGTGATGGACCTGTGCTCTGTGACTTGTAGCACTCTTGAAAATATTGTAGCGAGCTGGTATGTCATTTAAGCCAGAAGAAGTAGTCAGAGGATGCAAGTGAAATATACTTTCTTGACACATCTACATTGAATAGTAATATGAGCCAGACTGAGAGGAAGATGGGTGTGTGACTCTAACAAAGGAATAAGGAAGGTAAATGTTACCAGTAAACCCCTCAAGGCTTACTCATTCATGGGGATTAGGGGTGGAATAGTTTCTTTAGTCAGATAAGATGCTATAGAAGTTGGGAGAGATCTTTATTACTAAAGATAGTATTGAAATGTGTTTCATTGTAATTTTTTATGTTATGTTTCATACTTGAATGACTTCTGAATTTTTAAATGAAGAACTTACTCCTTTTTTCTAGAATACTCTTTCATATTTAATCTTACATAGAATTTAGTGTGAACTATGATGTAAATAAATATCAAATGCCAGATTTACCAGAGCTGATAAATCCAAAGGAAGTGATATTTTAGATAAAGCTTTTCATGCCTCCAATTCAGGACACTCATGACAAGAAGTGACCTTTTGTTCTGTATTTGTATAGCTCTTCTTTGTCCTTGGGTTCATGACAACAATTCTTAAATGCTATGTTAATACAAATAATAAATAACTGTGGCCTGGCACAGGGCAACAGGAACAACTTTTGGGAGGCAATCAGTATTTTTGGCTGCTAAAGGCAGAATTTTTGTAGGTCAAGTAATACTGCTTTCTCTGTTCGCACCAACATTTTTAACCAAATAGAGCCAATCTTTTAGAATTAGTCTCTATGCAGTTAGGCTCAGGAGCTTGGGGACTCTAGAGGGTCCATGTCAAACTGCTTAACTCAGGAGTTTGCATTTGGAACAACATATACCTGCAAAATTCATGGTTCTGTCATTTAGCAGCTAAACCATTGCTGTTTGGAAACCATGGCAGCAAGATATTATGATGTCAATGAGAAAATGGCTGTGTGTGAAGCTGACACTAATACTGGTTAGTAAACTGAAGAGAGTTCTTTTAAAGAGAACTGTTAAATGTTGAAATCTGGATATTAGAAGTAGTTAAGATCTGCGATCAGAGATGCTGAACTACTGAATTTGACTTGTATAATTCTGTGTTGGTAACTGAGCTCTGGCTAGTTTCAAGGGGAAATGATAAGAGCTTTACATCAGTGTTTTAGAAGATCAAATTTAAAAATCAGTGTGATGATAGGAGAAAGAATTTTTTGTTTTATTCAAATATCAGCAACAATCAGCAGTTTTACTGATGACTTCTTCTACAAAGCAAAGAAGAAAGTAACAGACTAACAATACAAAACTGATTTTAAACTTGTCTTTCCCTTCAAGTTTCTTCTACACTGTCAATAAGAAACATTTCTTCTGCCTGTTCTTGGTTTGGCTGTGCTCTCTAGTTCCAATTTTCCACAGCTCAAGAAGTGGAAGTTCTGTTTCACTGAAGAAAGGTGTGTTACTTGCCAGTGTGTGATAGAAAGGTTTGGGGCTTGATTTGGTTTCATTGTTTTTGTATCATTTTATCCAGTTAAGGTAACTTGTCTTGTTTGATTTGTGAAACTGATTTCCATCCCCTAGAAAACAAAAAGAAAATACTGTCCTGTAGGGTCTGCATTTGGCTGTGAGTTGGGTCTGAGATACTCTTGTTAGCTGTGCTTTGGCTCTCAGGAGGTACATTCCTGTTCAGTATTGTTGTTAGCTGTGCTTTGGCTCTCAGGAGGTACATTCCTGTTCAGTATTGTTGTTAGCTGTGCTTTGGCTCTCAGGAGGTACATTCCTGTTCAGTATTGTTGTTAGCTGTGCTTTGGCTCTCAGGAGGTACATTCCTGTTGGTAGTGCTGCCAGTGTGAGCGGGAGCCCCCTTCCCTGCCCGCTGTTCCACGCTGTCTGCCTCAGGTGCAAATCCCTTCAGCTTCAGCTGTACAGATCTTCAAGTTTGCTATGGATGTAACTTCCTCTCTTTGGCATATTTTTACCTTGCATATTCCATGTTTTCAGTGAGATGACATCAGATAGCTTGAGAATAATCATAGGTGTAAGAGAATAAAACTGCAGGGGCATCTGTCCAGTTACTGGGGATATTTTTAGCAGACTGGGACTGAACCAGTGAAGCCAGTTTTGTGTTGTGGTTATGGAGGAGGCTTCAAACTCAAGCCAGCCCCTGAAATTCACAAACATTAGTGTGAAGGAGTTTTATTCCAGTGTTTTGGAGATTTGGTGATCGGAGGAGGCTAAAACACAAACAGTCACATTGGGTGAGTAGAGATGAAGCTGAGTGAAATGGAGCAGAGTGATGATTAAAAAAACACTAGGAGAATTTAGGACACTGTTCAGTGTACCAAGTCCCCTTGTGAGACAGAGTCTAATACTTGCTAAATGCTATAATGCACTTTAGCCGTATAAAGTGAAAGAGAGTGTTCCTGTAGACTTCAATAAGAGTCCACACAGAGCCTTTGAGATTTTAGGTAAAAAGATTGGTCAAAGAATCCATTAGTGCTCCCATAACCATTATTATTGTTTTATTAAAAATAAAAATAAAAATAAATCAAAGAGAAACAACAAACACCATTTAGTACAAACATCTGAGGTAGCATTTTGACTACTTACAGACTCATTTATATTTCTGGTGGTTTCCTGTGGCAATGAAATCCTGATAGAGGAGGCAGGGGGAAAACAAGTGGTATGAAGATTTAAAGGAAACAGCAGTAACAAATTTACCAGTTTTTCAGGAGATTCTGTATATCTTTTTAGCAATAATGTATATTTTACAGTCTTGATTATTTGTTTGTATGTACAAAATTACTTTTCTGAATTCTTACTGTTAAGCATGTTAATTTAAGGCTATCTAGACCAAAATGTGTTTGTTTATTCAATGCAGTCTCTGGATTAAACCTCTGTTTTGTAATGATGAATTGAGAAACATTTATTTCAAGGATGTTTAAGAAAAAAAAATTGTGACTATATCATAAGCAATGCATTGTATACCTAATTCATGTCAAAACCAGAATTTCACTAAAATGAAGATTTATTTTTTATATGATTGTAGGGATAAAAGTGCTGTTCAATTAATGCATAGGGGGATTGTGTAGTCAAAAAGATACAGCAAAATCATTAGAAAATGCTTTTGAGAGGTTTTTTAAATGTTACAACATTACTGTTTTGGTTTGGGTTTTTTGTTTGTTTGTTTTGCTCTTTTTTGTTTGGTTTGTTTTACTCTTTTTTGTTTGGTTTGGGGTTTTTTTGTTAAGGGTTGCATGCTTATATTTTGGAGTAAAAGAATTCTTCTGGAAGTACATATCAGACATACACCTAATATGCATAAAGTTTTTTTCACTACAGTAGCTTCACATTTGCTTTATATTTAATAAAATGAATGGTGCTTTTGTTCAGAGTATACTTTTGTTCAGATAACTTTTGTTATCTCTGTGAAAGCTTTTACAATCTATTGTTTTACTTCAGAGGTCAAAGAATTGTCTTCTTAAAGTTGTTCTTATGATAAACTAAACTGCAAAGTGTTTGTATCTTTTGTTGCAAACAAAATCTATTGTAATTAAAAGCAGAAAACTAAGTAGAGGAAATTCCTTTGTAAGGATCAGAAAAATTGATCAAGTTATCAATTGGATATGAATGTTTTGAGTAGCAGCAGCAGCTTCTCAACAGCACCTTTTGCCATACTACTGATGATAGCCTGAACTGAAAAGTGAACAGCTCTTCTCCAGAAAGGGTAAGGAAAGCGTTGCAGTAAGATAATTCTTGAAAGGATTGCCACTCTGAATTTGTTTCTCAGATATTTTTCGGGCAGTCTTCATTATAAAAAGAATGCAGATAAACAGGAATTTATGTTTGTAACAAGTTCTCCTTTAATCAGTAGCCTATTTTAATCTAAGTCACACAGGTTGAAGTTACAGAACTGGATGCCTGTTATTATTTTATAGATAAGGTAGCCATCTATTTGTTGATAGCTTAGAGGGCAAATCTGTAGTATGCAGAGCTAAAGTTAATTTTATTCTTGTCATCTCTTGCAGTGCTTTTCTGGAGACATGTAAAGATGTGTCCTTTGTATGATGTCTCATGTTTCTTCCCTTTGCAATTGCCTGAAAGCACTCTACTAAACCTAATCAAAAGTGTTTGAATTTTTTTCATTCATTATATTCTCTTGTGCAGTAGTTGGCAAAAAAAGCAAACTATCAAAATGCTGTATATGTAGTTGTCCTAAGCTGGATGTTATGAATTTGGTTTTGGCTGGTCATTATTTCTTTATGTTAAAGCTTCATTCACTGATGTATTCATCAGAAAAGAGACTCCATTGATAATATTTCTAACATCTGCTGATGTAAGCTTTCATAACCGCTGCTGAAGAGGCTTTCAGGAAAATACATGAATTCTGGACTCATTGGCACTGTTGAACTTGGGGCACATTCTTCTGTGTGTGCTCTGTCTCTGTGAGCATAGCTGCAAGAAACGATGCTTTGTCCCTATTTACTTATTTTCAATTAATTCAGTATGGAGCCCTCACCCATACACCTGATGGGTCAGGGGGGAAAGGGAGTAAAGGAGCGAAATAAATTGCAGAGAAGTGCAGTTTCCTCGTAACTGAGGTAAATTTTGAAACCTCAGTGTACTATGAGTCAGTGACTGAATTACTAGAGCAGGAAGTCGAAATTAATGTTTCTCTCTGCCTTGCTGGCTGAGGAGATTTTTTAGCAGGTTAATCATCCTTTTTCAACCTACAAATTTTGTTTTACTTGTATTATTTATCCTAGTGCTTTTAAATATATATATATATATATATATATATTTAAATTGATTAAGAGGCTAAATTGACAATACTAATCTAGTAGGTTAGAGTGCAAACACGTATGCTGAGTGTAGAAAAGCCTTTAGTAGCTTTTAAGATTGATTATTTAAAATAAATAACTATTCTGTGATGTCCAGTAGCCAGAGAAGGTTTAACTACACAGCATTTTACTGTGGATAATTCATATGATTTAGCATTTAATAAATTGAACTTTTAGTCATGTTTAAAAGAGAAGCAAGAGTAATTTGTATGCATTGGCTACTGATTGTAAATTATAAATCTGTGGGATTGAGTTCAAATTTGTAATTGGTGGAAAAAAATCAGTAATTAACTGGGAGTACAGAAACGATTTTCTATCAAAGCTGTCTTCCACAGAGAATTCTTCTAAAGCTGTTCATGATTATAAGGGTTATGATACATGGAAACACTATAATTTGTAAATAAATGTCAGCGTGGTTTAATCTGGTTATAAAATGCTTTTGGAAATTAGAATCTTCCGATTGGGTAAAATAGTTGAATACATAACTATCTGCTTAGAGCTGCATAATTCAGGTTCCACAAGACAAGGATGCCTTGAGAACTGGGGTGGATGTGAGTTATAGACAGTAGGAGCAAAGCCAAGTAAGTAATTTCATTCTCTGTAGTTGTAGTCTGAAGGATGCCTACAAAAGCATAAACTTCATAGTACTGTAGTGCCCATGTGCCTGCAGTTTTTGGGTTTTTGGCACAATTATACTTACTATCATTAGACCTGATTTTTCAGTTGAAATTTATGTTTAATGCCTGTTTATTCATCTGTTCTGTATGTTTTGTGAAGGGTTTAGCACTTAGGAAAAGTGGGGGGTGTGTGTTGGATTTTTTGGGTTTTTTAATAAAGTCTTTATAAAGCACCATCCTTTTCAGCAGATGACATAGTAATCAAATCTCTACTTTTGTAAATCATCTGCTTAAAAATTTAACAGATTAAAAATACAAGACAACAAATATGCAACTGTGTCCACTTCCTTAATTCATTCATGCCTTCATTTCCTACAGTGAGCCAATAAAATAACATCTAAATTAAAAGATATACTATTAAAATTCAAAATAAATTTGCTTCTAGAGACTTCTCAGATTGGTGGCAGGCAGTATTTGGTGCAGGGTTTTTGTTTGTTTTTTTGGTTTTTTTCCCTTTATGGGACTGGGTAGATGGTGGAAAGAAATAGTAGTGAATCCAGCTCAGATAGAAAGTCTGCATCAATATTTGATTTTTCATAGGTCTACTAGAAGAGTTTAGCCATGTCTAGAGATACAGTGTTGAAAGAAAAGTGATCTATGCACCTGGGGGCTGTCTGGGTACTGCTTTCTATTAAGTATTATTATTCTAACCTTCTTGATCTGGATTTTTTCATCTGCTTCAGATTTTAAAGTAGAAGAGAAACATTCTGGTAAAAAAAAAAACTTTTCTTGTATTATGAAGCTTTCAAGAAATTTAGCTACATATCTTTCTTCTCCTCTTTGAAGTTCGTTTTTCTGTCTTCATTACTGTGAATTTTATAGAAATATTACAGGTAGAAATGCATATAATTACTTAAAATGTAGAAGTGTTGACAGGATATGTTTTACTTGTATTGCTGTGCATGAGGTCAAGTATCAGAATCTGGTTGGTCTCTTGTGGGCAAATGCAAAAACAACATTAAACTGTAGCAAAAATTATAACTTTAGCAACTGATTTCTTTATGAAAACAGGAATGTAGGAGGTTTCCATTTCTTTATAGTACTATGTTGTGCTGCATTAAAATTTCAACTGAAGATGAATTGTTAGTGGATCTGTAAAATAATAACTCACATATATAAAAGTTCCAAGGACTGTAAGAACTTCAACTCATCTTCATTTCTTTTCCTTTTGCTTGAAAAGTATAAATATAGCCTTGCTGAAACTCTATGTGCAAATCTATTGGTAATATTGTAAATTTATTTTTACAGGAAAATAAAAGTGCTAAGAAAGAGCATCTTCCTGAAGATGCCGTGTTTATTTGAACAGCAGATTAATATTAGTCAGTAGCAATTTCTTTTAAATTCAGTAGCACTACTCAGCTAGGCAAGGTGACTTTCAGCAAAGGTTTATAATCTCTGTTCAGCCATGTGAAATTTGACTCAGTGCTAGAAACAGACCTAAAAAATCAAAAATGTCATGAATGGTGGAAAGCAAATGAACCTTCCCTCAGTTTTCTTGCTTTGTTGGTCCTTCTCCATAATTTTTCACTCCTGTTATTTCTGCACAGTGTTCCTAAAAGCTGAATTTGCTTATCTCATCACTCTGAGAAACCTGGGTGCAGGGGGAGAGCTTGAGGAGACAGCAGGAACAAGTGGGAGCACAGAGTATCAGAAGCAAAAGGTTTATTTAAAAAAACATAAAAACAAAAGCGCAGATATGGGATGTCACAATACCTAGATGTCACAATACCTGCATCTTGCTTAAGCCTCAAAAATAGCAGGTGATAAGTTTCAGAGACATTTAAGATTGAAATTATACACATGCCTGGCAAGGATTTGTTTCTTCCTTACCTGAATCTACCCACGCTGCATCCCCTTCAACTACATAGACCAAGGGACTATACATCATTTAAATCAGTCTTTTGGACCACTTTGAATTTATTAAACTGATTTATCCCTCTCTTCACATTCTTACACAGGAGATAAACATATGGGCTTTTATTCTTGAAGCCTCCAAACATATTTTTTGAAGCAGAGTTGCAATCTAGTGTGGGCAAGTATTCACTGAATAAATGGGCTTTACACTGTTGTTTATTTATAGACTTTTATATCACTCTCTTTGCAGTAGAAATGGTTGCAAATTAATATAATTTTACAGTGAGGTTTAATATAAGAAAATTGTATTCCCATTTTACAGAATGCAGGGCCTGAGAACAAGTATTTGAATGTACCTAAATCTCCAGGAAATCATGTTCTATAGTGAATTTGTTTGAAGAAAAACAGGTAACATGAGGTGATGGTCTACAAAAACTTTCTTTCTTTGAGTTGTTTTGTTGGCTTCCTGCAGAAGTGCTTTCTATTTAAGGTTATATATCTAATTTTACTGTCTCTAGAAAGTGCTGTTCTGCTGGGGACTTCTAGAAGTACAGAAGGCAGATGTACCAATCTGTGTCAGCCTTCCTCAGTTCAAAGAGTGACTTCAAATCAAATTGGTTTTTTTTCTCTCTGCTTGTATATTTGGGTTTTTAGCAAGACTATTGTTGTATGAACATGACAAGATGGGATTAGAAGGAAAATTGATTTACTGTGTATTAAGATGGTCCCTTTTGTAGCTTTGCTGCTGTCACTTTCGTTAGGCATGACATGGACAAAATATTTGGTTCCAGATTTATTTTTTGGAGTGGTTTATGTTTTGTTTTTTGGATTGTTTTTTTTTCTTTTTTTTTATTAAAGGGATAAAATGCATCTTCTGTGATTTTTCAAAGAAGCTGAAAGAAAGAGTTACAGGATGAAAGGTCTTTAAGTCATTTTATGAGGGCCACATCCATTGAAAATCTATATCTCACTTGTGAGCTTTTCCAAATCTAGTTCTTTGCAACCCTGGGGGGGTCGAAGCCCTCCTTTAAAATAGGTATATTAAACAATGTTCAGTCAATTAATGTGCCATTTTACATTTTTGTAGACAAAACAAAGAACTCAAGGTTGTATTACTTCCCACTGTAACCAATCAATTAAAGAAAGAAAGTCATTGTAGGAAACCCAGCATAATAATAAGTAATAACTCTTATACCTGAAGTGAATGAGAAAAATTAACTTTTACTTTTAATTAAATATCATGCCAAAAGGTATTCAAGCCATTCTGACATATGTAGAAGATAGAATAATAAAGTACAGACCCAGTCTTAATCACTCTGCATTATTAAACATTCATATACTGTCATTAACAGTACCTGTTATAATCCATGTCATTTTGTGCCTTGCAAGTGAAGCACTCATCTCCTTTCAAATACTAATCACAAAAGCAGATGCTTAAGGTACTTGAATAACCCTTTTATTGCCATGCTTTGCACATGTGTTTCCAAAGTGAGTCTGAGCAGTGTCAGTGAAGAATATTATAAAGACCAAATTATGCCTGGCTGCGGTGTACAGGATATCTCTGACTATATTTTAGGCTGATTCAAATACTAGATTCCAATTTGGATCCATCTCACAAGCATACTTTTTGCCTAGTGTTTGCCAAAGTCCCTAGAAAGGTGTGATTTACAGTCCTGCAAGATATCCTTTTTTTCAATTATTTTTTTTTAATCACTTGAAAATTGAAGTTGCAATGTATTGTCACATTTTCCATCAGTGAACTGAAGTTGATACACTGCTTTCTTGATGTGAACCAAACAGAAAATGTAAAATTTCCCAGTTGGCATAAATAAAGTAAGTCATTTTGTAATAAAGATGAGATGATGTCCTGCTCTTCAGACTGCTTGAACCTTATTGTCTGTATGTAGGGATTCTAACAGAATAGTATATTTCTTACCTTTCCCTCTGTGATGTTAAATCATTTAACATTGTCCTATTGTACCTCTTTGAGTATGTAATTGTTCCCTTGTTAGATTCAGTTAGATTCAGAGCAGAAAGAGTGTACAGTTAAATCCAAATCTGGGCAATTTGAAATACTGATGTTAATGTGGTCTCAATCATTATGCCTATACTTAAATTTCCTACTGTAATTTTTAAGGATTGTGCAAGATAAATGCTTTTCATTTTTTAATGTATTTATTCATGTTACTATCCTCCATTGCTGTCATAACACACTCATGCTTAAGAAGAGAAATTACACGTGTAAATACTAAGATGCAGGAAAAGACTTCTGAAGTTCACTATATTAGCAAAATGGAAAATGGAGAACATTATTTTTCATTTATGTCCTAGTGGTAGTAGATTTATGCATACTAATACCAGACAAATCGTAATAACAGGAGCTAAGTCATTTTGAGGCAGAAGTGTATGAATTACTTTTTTTAGTTGACAGTTTCCCTGCAAGTGACTTGAGCAAGGTCACAAAGACACACTAGTACTTTCTAACTCCCAGAATGTGCTAAATGACCATAAAACACCCTACCCTTCAATGTAAGCACATCTGGATTTCAGCATAAAAATTTATCATCCACTTCTTGTAGAAGCTACTGGTTTGGTTTTAAGGATTGGTATGGATGTGGTTTTGGCCAGTGCCATACTGAAATGTGAAGGTTAGAAAGGTTCCTTATTATTACAGGAAGACTGGATTTCTTTCTTGGATTTTCATTTCCAATTCCTTATGTTTTTATCCACATTTAGTTTCACCACTGGAAAAGAATAGTGCCATACATCATTCTCTACCTGTGGACAAGGTCAAGAGATGCTCTGAGAAACAACTCCTGCATTTCTTCCTTCTTTTTTGTCCTCAGACATCTTTGCTGCTTCATTAATTTTAGACAGGATCCCAATGAAATAAAATGTACCATGAACATATTGTGGATCTATGTCAGCATCAGGCTGATTTCTGAGAGAAATGAAAGACATGTGAAGTTCCCCATAATTTATGAAAATCGGTAGCTGTTGTAGGAGAGAGGCTGCTTTTGAAGGAAAAGTAGAGACAGAATTGAGCTGTCAGTCTAATTCATAGAAATAGTGCATTAACTATTATGCATTTCATTTTGAAAGCTAGAAGATGGCACAGTTTCTTGTCCATCAAAGTTGTCTTGGGTGTTAGAGATACGTAAATATAACAAGATGGTTTGTAAACGTAACAGACAGACATATCAGTAAAAAAAGTCTTCATAAGTTCTGCTGCTCGAAAAACACTTTATTAATATTCCGTCATCCACACCATTTTTAATCTGTTTTGTTGAGTACCTCACTGGCATAATAATCTCTGATAATCAGTGCTTTTGATTTTTACTTTAATGTGTTCAACCTTCCAGCTCTTGCCATCTTGAGGAATGGCTGTTTAAGTTCTTTCTTGACATCTTCATAGTTCCTTTTCTTCACCAGTTGATCTCCAAAATGTCTATGTCTTTGAATAGCCCTAGCATTTTGACCAACATTTTTAAGTAGCTGTCATTTGGAGGTTTCTTGTGGGTCCTCATTCTGAGTTTTTTCTTTCCTGTTTTAATCAGTGCTGTTTGCAGCTTGGTTAGCCTGAAAAGATGGATGTCATTCATGAATCTGGTTTTCAGTGTCCTCCTATATAGAACATTCCACTGTCATCTCATAATGTCAAATCCGTCATGGCTTCCATGTCTAAATAAGGCAAGTTTAGGAGAAATGGGCCTTCTTTTGCATTCCTGAACCATTTGCTCTATCTGCTGTTGTTACAGCTGCCCTAGACAAACAGGAAATGTGAAGGGCTTTTACTTGCCCAGCTATGGTAAGTATTATAGAGGGCAGATGGATGCCCTCACCAAATATTCATCCCTCTGCTTAACATGCAGCATCCCTGTCATCTGCATGGATATGGAATTTATTCTCCTTTGTGTGACTGATCAGTTTAACAATGCAGGCAATATTTGTGGTTTTGATGCCACCTGTTGAGCCAAACTTTTTTTCAAGATACAGTGTGAGGAAGAGGTTTAACAAACCATATATTTATCATTTACTGAAAACTACTTAAAACTTTCAGCTCTTGAGTCAAAAATATGTTTTGCTCATGTAAACTTCTTCTCTGCTAGCCTATTTTACATATAGTCGTACTGCTAGATCCTTCTAAGATTTGACAGGTTCTTTCTGTAAGGTTGAAATATTCAATATGTTCAAGACATACTGCAAAAGCAAAGAGCTATTTTAGCAGGTCCTTGATGATCACAGCTTTGTTTCAGATTACATGCTCCTTTTTTCCCCCTGAATTTTGTTTTCCATTTCAAGCAAACTGCTCTCTTTTGGTCAGTTCCTTATGCAAGTCTAACGATAAGGAACTGCTAAAAGTAACACAGCTTTTCCACCACAAACATTCCTACAATTCTCTGTGATTGCTTATATATAAATCTTGATAATCTGGAATCTGTAATATCTTTATAGTCTATTTCCTGAACCTATTGAAATCTGTAGTAGGCCTTTTTTTGTTGTTCTCTGTTTTGTTTCAAAGGCACCAAATTTGTTTTCTTACCTGCCAGATTATTTGACATATGCAAAAGGCATCCATCAAGACATGTCCTAAAAGACTATAGCTGACAGTCTTTTGTGCGTTCTATTGAGCACTGGTAGGTACACTGTTGAATCAGCCCAAGTTACTACAGAGAATCCACTTTTCTGTACCAGTGAATTTGTAAGGATGGATCATTTAGTAAAACTAATTAAATTGCATCTGGCAGCATTTTCTCTAAAAATTGAGACTATTGCATGGTAAGGGAGCAAAAAAATCTTGGACAATTGGATTGATGCTAATATAGAATCAAATGTTGTTTGAATAAAACATTCAATATGAATCATAGGATTAAAATTTAGTATGTATCATATTTAAAAAAATAAGTGAGCATGTTATATTTTTTTTCAGATGGTCAGTTCTGCTTACAGAACTGAGTCTGTCTCTTGTGAGTTTTTTCCCTCCAACATTTAGAAAGATAAAAATGCTGAATGAAATAGCAAGGTAATGTTTATATTGCATGGAGGTACATTTACTAGCAGGGAACATTTTTAAGAAAAGCAGAATTTCTTTGCCAGAGTTTTCATTTTGAACTTGAAAATGCAGGTGTTTGTATCAAAATCTTTATTGTAGAATTTCTGTTCATCCTGATAGAGGACAGAAACATTGTAACCTTTGTGTACTGAGCCCTATGCTAAACCTACATAATGAAAATCTGTGGAGATTTAAAGATGAGGGCCAAGCACTGAAAGGACATGTAAAATCATTTCAAGTAACTAATGATCACAAAGATAACTTAATCTTTCTTGGGCAGTTTGTAAGCAGAAAATTAAATAATTCTGTTGGATAAAAATAGCTGGTTAATAATTATTAGCTGCACTAAAGGACTGAAGAATTGAACTGAAATTTGCTTTGGCTCTTCAGAAATAGCTGAGGTACACTGTAAAAATTCCAGGCAAAGTAGAATTAGAGCTGTTTTGTAGTGCCGTGATTATGGAAAGATGAGGTTCGTAAGGCTCCAGGTACAGTTGAGTGTTCCTAGCCATGGGGGTGTTCATGATGCTTTGAGTAAGTCCTGAGAACCTCCACAGCAGAAAAACCTTTTGTTATTTTATTTTATTTTTTGGGGCAGTTATATAATCTGGGAACAAGAAAAAGGAGGACGATGCTGATACAATCCATGCAGTTTTGCAGCACAGACATTCCCGTATCCAAATTCTCTCGCCCAAAGCTAATTCTCTGCTTCTCAGATCAAGAACTTTACTGCACACTATTACCACAGCAGCAAGCAACAGGTAAAAAGGGTCTGGGAAACTGGAGCCTGTTTTCATCACTGTGCATTATTTTTCTTTTTTAAAAGTTGCTAAATGAAGCAATAAAGAAATGAACAGAAGAGTTCTCCTGAAACTCAGCTATCTGTCATTTTCATCTCCAGGAACATTTTTTATTTCAAGGATAATTTAGTACAAAGCTGGATTATTGATGACAATTCTCTATAAACATGAGCTTTTAAGATCAGGATGGACAACTGTTTAGACCTTCATGGCTGGGAATCATGCCATTACTACCCACAGCCGATGCACATACATGGCTATTTGGCTGTGTACCTCATGCCATCTGTTCAGATGGCATTTTGCCTGCTCACAAATTGGTTAGACCTGTGCCAAGAGCAATTGCTCTAGATGGTTACGCTGCAAAACACTGCAAGTAGTTCCTATTTTCTACGAAGTCTCTCTCTTTTGGACACCACTTTAGCACTTTGTTATGTCCTGTGGACATACCTGTATACTGCAGTGATTAGAAACAGAAAAAGATTATGTACTCCTCCTAACTATTTTTACTGCTGAAGCTACCTTTTCTAAACACTTTCCTCAAAAGGGAAAGCAAAGTACATGTCAATTGAGTTTAATGTTTCTCTTTGTTTTCCATCTGAAAAATATTCATTACAAGTTGGAAAAAGCTAATCAAAAGCTGACAGAAGTTAATAAGAATATTTCCACTGATATAAGTATAGAGTGGTAAATTATATTTAAGTTTGCTTGCTACTGGGCCAAGGCAAGTCATCTGACAGTGGCTACTTGTAGTCAGTTTGTTGATTTGTGGAACAAGTTTCTAAGAGGACTAACTAGTTACAGGATTAAATTTGGCTGAGATATACAGTAACTAAAAGTTATCATCAAGTGACATTTATACAGCCTATAGAATAATTCTGCTGAGTCTTCTCTATTGAATAGATATCCATGTTATACAATTGGCACATTTGTTGACAGCCTCAACTGTGAACCATGAAAGTGAACTTACTGCTTGCCAGCAGAAGCAGCTCCTGTAGGTAAAAGCCAAAGGATATTGGCAAGAAAAGCTAAGCTCAGTGGATAAATTTAGGACTTTATGTAAAAAATGCTGTCATCCTGCCAGTTTTCATAGCCACTAAAATAATTTTAAAATCAAATCTAGATTAATATTTTTGTTTCTAACAAGACATACAAGACATACATATATATGTAGAATTCAGAGTATGTGCAAGTGTAAAGCAATTATTTGCCTGTTAGTCTTGAGTATAATTAACTGTAGGAGTATTGTTTTTTTCCTTCTGTGGACTTCTCCCTGTGCATGAATGTCACTGCTCAGTTTGAGCATGCTTAGTTGAATCAGGATGATATCATTTATGTGGGTGAGTTTCCATATATTGGTTAGTGGGAGATATGATACTTTGCTGATTATAATCTGGAAATGTTCCCAAAGCCCTTCATCTTAGTTTCACATAAGTAATACTGTCTAGGTTTTGATTCCTGGAGAAAACCCAATGGGAAAGAGCTGGGTAAGCCTCAAAAAGGAAAGCAAAGAGATCAAAAGTCAGAACTGTTTGGAGTGCAGGACGTAGTTTGCTTGTAATTTGGATGGGTATTTTCTTGTTTGCACAAACCACTATAAAGATAAGATAGTCCTTATTTAGAAGAACTTACAAGGTACTTTCAAGTTCATTGCAAATTTTATATTATGCAGCTCATGTGTTGTGAGATGATGCATAAAGCTGATGACCAGAATCCTAATCACCTGAGTATCTGTAAAAAAATTTCTTTTCTCATTAATTTAAAAGAGGTTGTTGTTTGACTGCTGTTATTTCTCACTGAAATTTTCACTTGTAGAGCAATTGATATTTGTTGCCATGATTCAAACCATTTGGTTCCATTACTCATAACAGCTGAAATGTTGTCTAAGGACTGTATCAGTTTTGAAGAATGTAGAGAATGCTTTAGAAGGTCTGTTACTGAACATTCACAGTACATTGATACAGCCTTTTATCCCATTTTAGTATGTCAAGCAAGCATGGTGTGTTCCATGTTCTAAAAAGGGTTTATAATTCAAATTTTGTTCAATAAAAACAGATGACAAAAACTGTAGAGGTGAAAAAGATACCAGTAATGATTTTGTAAGAGTTGAGACATTTGGTACTTTCCCATTTATCTGTAGGAAAGATGGTTAATACTGAAATCTATTGGTTCACAATGAAGCTTTGTGATGGTACAACTATCCCCCCAGCCTGCACTGGCTGCACTGTGATCCCAGAATAAGCTACAGAACTGGCAGGAGATACCTGTATACTGCAGCAGTACCATTAGTCTAAAAAGTAAGATTTTACATCTACTTGGTTTTTCATTGTTTTGTTGTGGCAATGGTGGAACTTCACACTTTCATGTGGCATAAAAATGCTAGCAATTTGATGGGCAAAGTAAAAGCTGATAAATTCTCACAGGTCTAGTGTGCACTGCATTCTAAATTGAAAATTGGACATAGCTGAATACTGAATGGCCCTTTAGCTGAGGCATTCTGAAGTAATTTGAATAGCAGTATTCTTCAAAAATCCCTGAAACATTGAGAACTGATTTGTTTTACTTCCATGCAAATGAATGGGAATTTTCCTTTCACTTCACTGGGAGTAGAGTTGAACGTTTCTTGAGTTGACCAGTACAAAGTAACATTTATAAGCAGAAAAAGGAGAGATTTTTTTTTCAGCTCCAACAAGTTCATTTTTAAAAGGCACTTTGCTGTAACCATGTAAACCTATGTAACCCTACAGTTTGTTAACACTGAACTTTAATGGGTCCTGATAAGAAGCCAGTCTGGATATCCATTTAGCTACTGATCTGAACTCCAGCTGATTGTCCTAGCAGCTGTGTGACTTCATTACCATTAGAAAGGCATCCAGCCAAGCCAGCTGGAATCCAAAGAGGCTACTCAATTCACATAGCATGTCAGTTTTTTGGTTAACGTATCAGAATTACAAATGACCAAAACCACCAAGTTGACACAAAAAAAAAAAAAACCAGCCAACCAAACAAAAAAACCCTACAAAAAATATTCTTTATGAAGATACAGTGTAAGTCAAAGTTTAAAAGCATTATTATACCAAGTGGAGGCTATTTTGTCATACAGATGTTGGGGTTTTTCGTGCCATTTTATAGTATCTCCTTTATGTCTCATTAATGAAAACTAGACAGAACTTTTGGCTATAAACACAGATCTATCCTATAATTCCTCATTTCTGAGTTACGAAAACAACATTTTTTTGTCTTTTGTATTAATGTTTTGAGAACACATTATTAGCTTCACTTATTGTTAGCAGTGAATAAAGTCTGCTGCTCTGGGACAATACAGGTTTGTGAAAAACACCCAAAACCTCTTATAATTAATAGTATTTAGCTGCTAGAGACAATATCGCTGAGGAATCTTTCTACTGCTGACTGTGGATATTTTTTTTAAGCACAGAATAGTACAAAAAAGTATGGCTTGTACATACGGCAGACAATTATCTTCTGCTAAAAAAAAAGAAAAGAAAAGCCAAAAATACAAGGCAAGCAAATGGTAGTTTACAAGAAGGGAATGAAGGAAGACCTGTGCAAATACAGACCTGATTTTAGACAGATGCAGATTCACTTGAGTACTGTATGCAGTTTTGGGCCCCATGATTTAAGAAGATTATTTGGCTGCTTACATGCAGTGCAAGGTCACAATAAAGAAGCTTACCTTCACAGTAAAGAAGTTCTTCCTCATACTCAGGTGGAACTTCCTGTGCATCAGTTTCTGCCCAGTGCCTCTTGTCCTATTGCTTGGCACCATGAGGAAGAGCCTGGATCCGTCCTCTTGACACCTTCCCTTCAGATCTTTACAGATATGGTCTCTCCATGTCCGTGTCTTAGCAATATTGGGAAGCCCAAGACCAAAGAGTGTTCCAAATGTGGCGTCCCAAGTGGTGAACGGAGAGGAGGGATCACTGCTGTGGCATGGATGGTGGAACAGTCTTTCTGATGGAGCAGAGGATGCTGTTTGCTTTCTTTGCTGCGTGCTTTTCTGCAGATCTTCTTGACACTCAGCACCACCTTGTATGGCAGCCTTATTCCACTCAGATGCAAATCTTTGCATTTGCTTTTGTTGAAATTCAGGAGTTTCCTATCAGCCCAGCTTTTTAGCAAAAAGAAATTTGGGGGGCCTGAGAGAGTACACTAGGTAAGTACCACTTCACTCTTACCTTCCCAAATTTTGCATTAAGATTCCACTTCTAAGCCCAACTGGACTAGGTGGAGTTATTGTATAAGCTCTGCTATGGTTTCTTAAGGATAGATACAAGTACCTCCTTGCTGGTCTCTGGCTGCCAAGCCAGTGGAGGAACGTCCCCGAGTGCTCCAGTGAAGAGGACGTAGTGGTATGGCCAGATATACCTGAATCATGGGATTTTGAGGCTAGTTTGGAAGTAACTTACTATATTGAGGTTTGGGTAGAGATTTGGGGTTTGGGTTCTACTTTGCATCTAAGACTCTGAAAGCTAGTTATTGTGGATTCTTTATGTCATTTAAGTGCCTCAAAGAAGACAAAATTACAGAGATATTTAAAGCAGAAAACTTAATGAGGCCTGCCTAGACATTTAAAAAATTGTTTCAGTTTGTCAATAGCTTCACTTTCAGCTCTGAACTGTATCCTTGGATAGTCCATTTGTGCTTTTTAGATAATCTTAAAATTTCCTTTGGAGTCTGAGGAATTTCCATATTTTCAAATTAGCTTCCTTGATATAGATAGCTATATAGATATACATGTTTTGTTTGTTTGGATTTTTTTTAATATACACTACAGGAGTAGTTGAGGATTAGAAGAAAGATTTCTAGTGCCTGAAATAAATGTCTTCTCCCATCATACAAAAACATGACTGACCAACCAACCAAAACCCCAAACAAACAAAAAAACAACCAACGCCCCAAGAATATAAAAAAATATAATAGTTCAGCTGTGCAGTTCAATTGAAACCACATTTATAAGAAACTTTATTTCCAAAAGGTTTTCATTAATGAGATACATTTAAACATATGATTCAATCCATTCATTGACAAAACTGTAATTTGGGCATTAGCTGCGAATGCATTTAAATAATTAAAGTATTACTTTGTCAATTGCAGTGCTTGTAAATTAATGGAAATTTGTTGTTTTGAAGAAAAATTTGAAACCAGACTTTTGGTCAAATGCAAGAAAAAAAGCAATTTTCAAAATTCTATTGGTATAACAAAAGTACCCCTCCCAGTACCTCATACCTATTTTGTGATAATCACAGGAATGAAATTATCATTAAATATTTAAGTTCTAGGTATACGATTGCATTCACAAAAGGAGGAAAAAGGGACATCCAGTAAACTCTGAAATCATACTTTTGCACCAAAAAAAATCATTGCATAGTTGTTCAGAAGTTTGTAAAGTTGATATGCTTAAAGGCACCTATTATTTCATCCATGCCAGTTGTAATTAAAAAGGCTTTCATGTAAATACCCTAAATAAACATAATTACTTTTGTATTCTAAATTCTTTTGCCTGCGTATGATGCCTCCCAAGATGATTGATATTAGACTTTGCAAAAAATTTGTTTATCGTAGACTCTTCTTCTTAAAGGTGAAATTAGAAAACGCTGTTTCAAAAGGAGGGTAAAAAAAAGGAAGGCATTAGGTTAAATATTAATTTGAATGTCTACAATAATGGGTACATATGCTATTTAAGGAAGTCATTATTCCACTGTGCAGTCAACAAGTGTATTGATTAGAATTAATTCACTACAAAAAGTCTCCAATCATTTTTAACATAAGTTTTTCCTCTTTAACAGTACCCTGAAGCTTGTCTTTTTCGTGGTCAATTTAGCAACAAATTTGCAATTAATCATTTGTTGATTGCAATTGTCGATAATATGCAGCTTACATTGCTAAAAGGCTTATACAGAGCTTTATTGTTTTCCTTTTGTCTTGGGAACACTTTGTCTAGCTGTGTTTCCTAGAATGGATTTTGAATAGATATTTTCAAGTAACTCATGCCAGTTTTAAAGAGACACCATGGACTGCTCTGAGAGTGTTAATCAAGATATGCCCTAACTTTTCTCTGGCATTACAATATTTGGACATCTGTTCTGACTCCTTACATGTGAAATAGGACACATTGGCATAAATGAAGGGTTTCATTATCTTAAATGTCATAACATTTGTTTGAATTATTTTGTGTAGATTTTAAATGCTGAAATTGTAATCTTGGAGTTTTTATAGATTTCTTTGTCCTTTCAAAAGACTATAAAAATTGAAGCCTTTTAAAATTCTATCCATAATTCTGAAAGCATAATTTACAATTTGTGCAGTAGCACTGAAATTGATGTAGATGATACTTTAATAATTTTGAACAATGTAAGTATTTTTACTAAAAGAAATCCAAGGAAAAAAATGCTTTTTATTCGAGAAACAGAATTGTTGTCACAGATAATGTATACATAAAGGCCATTATGAAATGCCTCTTTGAGCAACATTGACATAGATTAATTTATTTGGAAAGTAATGGCAGTTTGAATGGCAGTTTTCATTTTATCAGAAGGAAACTGGGATTAGCTCAGTTGCTTAGAGCATGGTGCTAATAATGCCAAGGTTGTTGGTTCTATTCCTGTATAGGTCATTCACTGAAGAGCTGGACTTGATGATCCTTGTAGGTCCCTGCCAATTCAGAGTAGTCTGTGATTGTGATTCTGAAATGTGTGTTGCATCTGTCGTCCTTAAAACAGTGTCTCAATAGTACATTTCTTCTGGCTAGGAAGTACCTTTGAATACAATGCATATAACTGAAACTAAAAGAAAGACTAATGCAAATGTTTGGAAACATTTTATTTGCACTGATCTTTAAATTGCATATGTTTATTATAGGTTTTGATTTTTCATTAGCAAAAAAGTACCCAGTAGTAAAAGTAGGATTTAACTGGTTTACATTGCCCTTATTAATGCTATTATTATACAAAATAGTTGCAAACATTAAGATAATCTTACTCTGAGACAATATCTGATGTCATATGGATGTGATATTTATGCTCGAGTAAAAGTTAATGTTAACAACATGTCTTGGCTAACATTATAAGGATTACTTGCTACAAATATCAGCAAGACAAGTGTCTGCTTACTGTGCTGCAAATTTGGGAATTCTAGCTTGTCATTTAGTATTGATTACATTATTTAAGAAGTTGAGCAAAGCAGCACTTTACAAACAGGTGCTCTTTGATTTGCAAATTTATAAAAATCTAGGAGCAGCTTTCAGCCTACTGCATTGTTGTTTTTTAAGGTAAAAAAATGGAAAGGTGATTTGACTATGCTTTCATGAGACCAAAGATTTTTATTTTTTTGCATTTTCTTTCTCATGAAGCAAATTGATTTATTGTCAAAAAAACAATGGGGTTCTCCATCTGTAAAATATATTCATAGCATAACTGTCTGGCCTAAAGTTCAGAGAAACTGCCCCATTCATGTTGTTTGCAGTGAAAATTTGTGGACCTAACTTTGTATGCATTAGTTGTCTCCTGAACTTACTCTTGCTCATCCTGCCTGTGCACTGCAGGTGTCCGCACCCTTAGTTTGATCACCTGGGGAGTAACTTTGTACAGTAGATCATTAATTTGGGGAATTATACCCTAGTATTTAGTATAAATAACTTAGCCTTCTAGAAAACTTCCTATGTGTTGGAAATCCTGAGTAAATGGGTCTTATGCAAAGAGCTTTTATGCAGATATAGAATCCTCCCAAATAATTTGAGGCTGAGAATAGGATGCTGGTATAATATATTCAAAGCTACCATGAAAGCCCTAAGTTGCTAAACAACCATGACGCACTGAATCTGTCCAGATGGTTAGGCAAAAAGCATTATGCAAGTGCACTCTTGGGGAAATTTTTTTGATAGAAAAATCTAAGGAATTTCTCAATTTCACTACACTACTCTAGAAATTTTCACTAGTCTTCTGCACATTTGGATCCTTGGAATGTGAAAAGGCAGAAAAAGCATTTCTTTGACCCTCTGTGAAGGATTAGTTCAGTACTTTGAAAGCAGTTTGGACATTACTATTTCTTGGGTTCATAATTCTGTAAGTTATAGCAAAGGGCTTTATTGCACTTTCCTGGGTTTCTGACCACATCAAGAATGGTATTTTTTATTTTGCTGTAGGATTGCTTAATAGTGAACAGTTTTACATAAACCAAGAGTGAAATGCATAATTTGTAGTTTGTCAAGTTGCTGGGTGTTTTTCCCTTTTCAGTAGAAACCATTTTTGGTCTACCATTTTCAACAACTCCATGTTTATTTTGTTAAAAAAAAAAAAAGTTTACCATTTTCAATTATTAGTTGCTTTATTACAAAAAAGAACAAGGGTTTTGTTGTCCCTAAGTATCAGTATCCTGGTAATAGTCTGTAACTTATTCCCTTTATTGCACATAACAGAACCTCTCTATTTATTACCTCTTTATTTACTATGGAGTAAATAAATATGTTTAACCTCAAAGCCTTTTAATGCCCAGAGTCTACAAAAATAGTTACTGTATAACCTATGTACGTTGTGCTCTGGGTAGATCATCACTGTAAAATATTTTGCATATCTAAATTACTTATTTAAAGCAGCAAGCTAGAAAAAACTTGATTTGTTTTGGAAGGAAAATATATGTGAATAAATTTTTTTGAAATTTGAATTCATCTTCTACACCACATGTTTGTATTTTGACATATTTTAACACTTTTCCATATATCCAAATACTAAGTCCAGAAAAGGTTTTTCATTCTCTAAGCCGTTGCATGTTTAGGTTGTTTTTTAATGCAGGTTCCTATTATTAATAGAGAATACTTTTTTGAGTCCTTGAATGCTCAGTAAAATGCATATAGTTCCATTTTTTAGTCTGTTTCATGTTTTAGATAGCTCTTTCTGCAAAGCCTGAGCTTTATTTAACTTGGGAGCAAGTTAAATAAAACTGTTCATATGAACTACTTATATTGTCATTGGGTTGACATATTTCAGAGATTATTAATCTCTTTTTTAATGAAAATATTGGTCATTTACATGTAACATGTGATTGGGTTTTGCACTTCAAAAAAGAATCTGACCAATTACACTGTGTATGGAAACAAATACACATTCACCTTTTAAGTTAAAAATTTGATTAACATTAGCAGTAAAACCAGTATGTGATCAAGATGATCTCTTAGGGTGTAATCTCTTCTATCTAATGTTGTTACAAGCAATTTAATTCAATTTAATTTTATTTCTGCAGTACCTTTTCAGAGAAACCACTGTGGTGGGAGTAAACTTGGCATGAGTACTCATGTGAATCTAGCTCTTTCTTGGAAGCTTCTTAGTTGGCCAGTTATTTTCAGACTTACTGTTGAATATTGTCTCAGTTTGATATATAACTCTTCTGCCATTTTGGTATTGTTGCCTTCCCACAGCTACATCACACTGACAAATCCTTAGGGTCTGAACTGGATCTCAGGTGCTTATGGGTAAAAGACCTGTATTGTTGGAGGAGAAAGGAGCGAGTAAGATCGAAGGAGCCTCCACGGAGGGAGGAGTTTGAACCCATGTACACCTTAGCAAGAAAATAAAGGAGAAGGATTCAGAAACTATTTTGAATGATACCACACAAGTGCAAATGCAGTTAACAAAAGTTAAGAAAGTTACTTCTGGACCTTTGAGACAGAACAACCAGGCTATATAAAAGATGTAAAGGAGAGGATCTTGAAAAGTTTGTCGTAAATCAGCAGTGAGAGAAAGTGGATGTCTGTAGATAAATAATCCAACATCGAGCCCTAATTTATGAGTATGTTAGAGGTGTTTTTTATAAATTAATATTTGTTTGTCCAATAGGAAAGATAATAAATAATATTGTAATGCAAAAATTTAAATTTCAAATAGAAAACATAATGAATGAGGAAAACAGTGACCTTTTTCAATTAAGAGAAAAATATTCTTTCAGAGTGTAAATCAATGAGAGATGTTTTAGTGGTTTGCATATTTCTTATAAAAATAAATACCTGCTATGGAAACAAATGAATAGCATAAATATGTATTAAAATTATAAGACTCTGTTGCCAAGGCTTTGACTAACAAGTTATGGGAAGTTGCTAGGGAGAAGTCAGGTGAACATTTATTATTTGATCCCTATCAAGCAAATGAGTGTATAAAATGGGTGGTGATACAAGCTTTGGCTTGAACCCCATCGAGGATTTCAGAGGACTGCTCAAACTGTTGCATTTCAGCCATACCTTCTTAAATGTGAGAAGCTAGGTGTGCTCAGTTTCATGTGTGATTAATAACAAAAGATCTTGAAATATCAGTTCAGAGCAGAAACATGTCCACATGCCTTTTTGGAGAGTCTTTCCAAAGGGCTTTCTTCTTACACTTAAGCATACTGGGAGGATAGGGAAATCACCCTGACAGTTTAGGCACTGAAATTAAGGGCCTACATTGAGCCCCTGGGGATACTACTCTAATGCAAACATAATTAGTGTTCAAAATGAAAATACTCAAAGGGATTTATTTTTATTTGGGGGTTTTGGGGAGATTTTGGGGGGTGGTTTGGTTTTTTTTTAAATTATGAGTGTTTGAAAAATCATGTTAGAGTATAATTTTTCAAGACACTACACAAGCAGTTATTCTTTATCCCAAATCTCTAAGTTTTAATATGATGACACTAATTAGTATTTCATCCAAAAAAAAAAAGCTTACTAATTGAGCTAATTATTCACTTTTCTCTCCTAAGAACTGCAGAAGTGCTGGGCATGAAAGTCTGTATTCGTTTCAAGATAGATGGGCTTTTAATGTAAACTTTGTTTCTGTGCTTTTTATTGAAGACACCTGTGAGCCATTTCTGTGTTTCTCTGAAGAACATCTAAAGTAAGGATGAATTGCATTGCAGTGTTGCCTGTATTGACTTTCAGCCTAAGCTATGTCCTTGATTGTGTTCTGCTCAAACTCATTTTGCAGGATAATTTGGGGCTATTTCAACATAGTTCTTGATCAGCAGTTATCAGAAATGCTGCTAAAGGTTTACCACAGAGATCTTTTTAATATACAAGATACTTAATACACTGTCTATATGGCTATGTTGGATAATTGCCATGTGATCACTTTTCTCCTTCTCTTTTTAGTGACCACATAAACACTTAGCATGGACCTAGAAGAACCCTTCTCTAGTTACAGTAAATTTAGGGTGACCAAATATAAAGAAGGGAAGATGTAGCACAGTGTATCCTCAGCAGAGATCATCTTACAGGGTACATGTCCTCTGCATTGCATTGAGTCGTGGGGCTCATGACACATCTGGTCAGGTAATGGCTTGTCTTGCCTCCCAGTCTTGCACTTGATTAATGACTTAAAAATATAGGTACATAGGAATGTATGGTCAGTTTCTAAAACTCAAAATAGCTCCTCAGAGAAAGTCCTTGAGATACTGGTGCAGAGGGTTATCTTACAGGGTTGGTCCCTGCACGGCTGGAACGTGTGGTCACCCCATATAAACTGATCAATAGTAAATACCAAAGGCGTCAAAGGCTGCACATGCCCACAATTTATAGAATTATGCACAAGCAGAACATAAGAGTGGTTGAGGTTTTTTGCACAAACACGGGGTTTTTTGTCAAAATGGATTCCATTTTGTGTGTATGTAGAATCATCAGAAACTTCACAGAATTCTGACTTCAAATAAAAAGATGAAATATGCTTATCTTTGTAGGCCTATTTCAAATTTTTCGTTACTATTTCCAGATAAACCATCCTCTGTTCTTTTGTCTATCATTTATAAATACTCTGGTTCTGATGTTCTGTCTTGGGTTTTGAGATACTGCCTGTTTAAATGACTATTTATAGTGTGAACTGTCACTTGACTTAGCAATACATGTACTGCTGAAATATATTTAAAATTGACCATTAGAGTATATCACAGACAAAATAAATAGCATTATCTTCACAGTTTCTGTGCTCTTTTTGAAAAGCCAGGAACACAAATTTCTCAGATATTTGTTCTCAGTTTTTTTTCTTAACAAAGTGAATTACCGGTATCCTTTAGTAAAGCTGTTTTAAAAAGTACTTGTAATCTCTTCTTGCTCTGATGTTTTCAAACTGCGATTTTTCTCATCTATACAGGCCCAAAATATCAGTAGAAATACAATTATAGTAGCTAATTTTTCACCAAAAACTAATGTATTAATGAGTATTTTTTTAATCCCTTTTCCTTCTCAGGTTAATTAATGTAATTTAGTCTAAAACCTAGGAGTCAAATGTGAACTGACAGCTTGATTTAAACAAGGCAGAACCTTAAGCTTCTTGACTGCCTTTTTCTAGACTTGGTCATTCAATGGTTCAATATGATTTGTTTATCTAAGATTTTTATTATGGAGTGGGAAATACTAAAATGAAGGGTGTACCTTCGTTTTTTGTATTTTATATATATGTACAGAAAGTAGAATGCAGAATTGTGAGGACATTTGTTTATCTAGAAAATAATTTCTAGTAAATAGTTATCTAGAAATTAATTTTAAGCCACCACAGAAAACTTTGTTCATCTATCTTCAATGATATTTTTTGTACATCTGTACTATACCATATTAATAACTGATGTGAGCTAACTGGTTGTTCAGGTTAGATTTGCATTCTGATCCAAAGATTAGAGGTTGCTGAATTATCCCTTAAGCTTCCTAGCCTTGTGGATCCATTAAGCCTTAATTAAAGAAGCATCTTAGGAAAAAAAAAATAATCAGACCATTTGTATCCAAAGAAGATGCACACTGGTCATTTGTTTGTTCAGCAGCATAAAAATTATTATTTAATGGAAATTTTAATCACAGCAAACTTATAGACAGACATATATTAAATGCATTAATCTTTCTATAAGGTTATTCACAATGTATAAGGTTACTCCTCTGAAAAGACTGCTTCAGATTGCTTTCCGGTAATGCTAATACCCATTAAAAAGATGAATATATATGTGTGTAAGTCAATCATAAGGTATTAAAGAGGTGTAGCAACTTAAGCTTCTTTTCTTCTTGGCAGGTCACTTTGAGAAATGTCCTAGTTCAATTAAAATATTTTTTCCATTTCCTAGGAGTAGATTCAGATATGCTCTGTCTGTTCTCTATCTTATCTTCACTGTCAGGATTTAAAACAAACCTGAGTGAGGTATAAGGATAGCCCAGCTGCTTCAGACCCTGAACAGGTTCAAATGTAAAGGTGCATATATGTGTATGTGTCTGCGTGTTCATCACATAAATGTCCTGGTTGAGTACTTGTGTGATGTAAAGATACATTTTTTAAGAGTCTGTTCGCTTTTGTAGAATTTAAACGGAGATAAACTGCATTTTCTGTTCTTAAAATACCCATTATTTCATCTCGTTTCTAAATGCTGCAGTAGTAGGAAACCATCTAAACAAGAAAGGCATATAAAAGTGCGCACAATGTGGTAGTTTCTTTCAGATTTGATTGGTACTATGAATTTAGTTAAGAAAAATTATCATGTAGGCTATTGTCATGTGACATTTGAATGACTAAAAATATTGTATATATTAAAAAAGAAATGCAGAATTTTAGAATAGTACTGTACAACTCAAGTATTCATATAGTAGTCTCAGAAACACAAAATTTCCTAATTGGCTGCTTAGTTCTGCTGTAGATGCTCTGTGCTCGGCATTACTTTGCGCCCAAGATTGATTCTGATGCAAAACTGCTCCTGGAAAAAAAATCCTAATTCTTGGATGGTTTGGTGAAAAATATTACAATTAGAGGTATAAAATGAGCTCTGTGACTGAAATGTGGATGAAAGGAGATTGTTTCATTTTAAAGTTATGCCATAGGACCTTACTCTTCCTTTCTTCTTGCAAAAGGCTTGACAATATTGTTTCTCTTCAGATTATTATTATTATTATTAATAAATTTTTTGCCATTTTTGGGTGTTACTTATGGTCTGTTACTTGTAAAACTAGAAAATGTTTAGGTTCAGATATAGTAATGCTGGAAAATTGTATTTCAGGCTAGAATGCAAATCAGTTTACTAATAAAAATTAAAATGTAAATCTGAGAGATTATATAAATTATATACCAGTATCAGACTGTCAAATGATCATTCTTTAAAAATCCTATTCTCTTTGCTAGGTAATATCATGAAGCATGAGAGTTTGCTTTATTGAATCCTGGATTTTCTTTTTCATATCAATTTTACAGTAAAATACAAAAATAATTTCTCATATATTTCTGGCCCTTCACAATATCAGGTACCAGGAAAGGTCAGCATATTTTGCAAACTGTACTTGGTTTACCATACCATTACTCTGTTTCTGTATAGTTAATTGATTTTAGTATAGCTTTTGACACAAAAAATAAATCATTTCTTCATTGGTCCAACAACAATTGTGTGTATAAACAAGTTGGGCTGGTTTCCCCTACTTGAAATGGATGAAGGAAGTCTGCTAAAATCAATTGTGTTACAAATGTAGCCAAAATCTCACAACTAAGGGTTCTTTGCTCTCCTCAGCCAGGAAACTTCTAATGGTTGTTCCTCAAGATTCAGGGGTGGTATCTGATAATTCCAGCAGCTCTTAGGAGACAGTACTTACATTGCTACTCACTATCAAGTTCCTATTACTTTCAATTCTTCCCATTGCTTTTCATTTACTTACACCAGTCAATGTGGTACTGTCTTAACAGGTACAAGAATACAGACACCTGAAAAACAGAAAAGTCAGTGTAGTTTCTTGGGTGGTGGTTTTTGTTTGTTTTGGTTTAGTTTTTTTCCTCTCTTATCTTTTTTTCCCCTAAAGCAGAAGTTTGTTGTCCTAATGCAGAGCCAGCATGGGCTGGTTTTTATGGTGGGGAGTTATGATTAAGAAGAGATCCTTGGTGCTGGGGAATCTAAGGACTCTGGATTCAAAAGAACAGTTGGACAGTATAAGCTGAAGGACGCTGTAGCAGCTCCCCTATGTTTAAACTTATCTGTGTGTAGTTACTTTTCTGGTTTACATCAATAAAAGTAGCTCTTCAGCAATTTCTTTTAGTGAAATTGACCTGATGTGTTCCTGTCTTGTGCTTTGCCTGTCAAAATTAGCTGGGTGTATTATTTTTTTACCTCTCTGTTCATTAAGTCAGTTGTTTCATTTTGGAGTCAGACAATGTTCAGGGAAGGGAAAATTTTGATCAAATCAACCTTGCATGGAAACAACTGCCTGTTTGCCATCTGCAGTGGGCATTGATCCCTAGCTTGTTTGTGCCTTGCGTTTGTTCTGCGTGAGTAAGCACATTAGCCTTTTCATTTCATTCATTAGACAGTTAGTCCTTGATTAGTGTTTCCTAGTTTCTCTCAAAAATGCTTCTACTCCTTTATTCATTTTGTCTTGGGTCTGTCTTATGCTTCAGTGTCTAGAAAATGAACAGTTAACTACAATAGTCCTTTCATTTCTTTTTCATATGAAACTAGCTAACAAATATACTTTTCTAATGCTGGTGCATCTAATGCGGGATAAAGTATGAATGATGGGTCTTTCTAAAGTTAACAGAGTTATTATTTTAGTTCAGCAAGCAGCCATTGTTTAGAAGTGTGCTGTCCCAGGGTTTATTGCCAGCTTTATTTCATCCATCTCCAAGAACTGTGGGATCATCTGGATACTTGTGGATATTTGCCTTATAAAATTGCACATAAAAATAAATTTAAATTAAACATTAGTGCAGTTTGAGAATACAGCACTGAAAGTTTCAGATGACAGTTTGGATAACAGGACGGAACAATAAGGCATTTGTTGACTAACGCCATTCACTTGGGAATTTTGCTGTCATTTCCTTGCAGAACTGTGAAATGTTGAATGACAATTCCATTCTTGAATATGATAGAAAAATACATTAATAATTATGCAGTGTGCATAAAGCAGCAAACTATGTACGTCTTTAGAAACCACTTAACAAGTTCATAAAAAAACCGAGTACCTTGATGGAGTCAAAGCATTTAATGTTGTCTCTAACTGATCTAATTTGATCAGTGATCACAAGTTTTGCCTAAAAATTCTATACTGTGTTACACCCTTAAGTACATAGTGTGTGTAAAATTTTATGAATTATGCATTGCTTTTTATTCATAATTGTAAAAGTTTATTTATATGTTGTCAATCTATCTGAACAATTTTACCTTTGAATTTAATGGTATTAAAGTTCGACATTTATCTTTTCAAAGCACCCGTAAGTTAGTAAACCAAACATTGAAGGTTGGACCAGTCAGTTCTCTGGTGCGTGCCCTGCTTAAGATTCTAGTAAATACAAAACTTTTTAAAACACAAAAAGTTGAAGCCATGGTTTATATTAGTGGGTACCTTTATATCTGCATTAAATGCTTGCTTATTTGTGAATTAGATTAACATTGGTTTGTTTAAATAAAAATTATTTTGAACAACAGTTTTAGTCATGTTTGGAATCACTAGTAAATAATTTAAGTATTTAATTTTAAGGGCTTTTCCACCACGTTCTAATTCCCATTGTTTGAAATAAATTTAAAATGTTGCTAGATGTAGGGTTATATTGAATTTAGTATTTCTCTCAAATTTTTAGTCTTTATAGATCCACAGTCTTTTAAGTTGGTAAATAATAGGTGGGGAAGTTCATATATGGATGATAGTTGGTTTTAATGACAGTTTTATTTGTAGTTTTTCTCAAATGTTATTTGCATGGAAGCTGGAATTCATTGAAATTTCTTACAAACTGAACTAACTCTTATATTTAGATTCATATGCATCCAGAATTTTAAGACATAACTACAAAGACATTATCCAAATGGATTTCTCTGTGTTTGCTATCTGCTGCAAGACTCAAGAATTGGTAGATTTCATGATCTCACAATTAATTTAATACAAACATTGAAAAATTAATGATTAATTCCCAGTTTGTAAAGTTTTAACAATTAGTATGAGAAATAAAAATTACATGATCTGAATTGATGAAAAAATTCTCTTCATACCTACAAAGGAGATTAAAAATGCTTTGAAAACTGATCTAGCGCATCAGTTCCAAATATTCTATTTTGAACAACTCCCACCAGCACAATGGATTGATCCTCTTCTAAATGTTATAGATATATAAATATTTCATATGACTATTTCATTTCACATACATGTTATTTGATTTTATTAGCATAATTTAGTTAATTTTAAAATATTGATAAAAATACTTAATTAAAAAATATCTTTTTTATATTAAGCAGCGTTTCCCCACATGATTTCACATCCTGACATACAGCAAAGGGAGAGTCTTCTAACATTATTCCTATTTGCTACCCAGTTTTAGAGAAAACTATTGAATTCCATATGAAATATCAACTTGTATAGCATGTAAAGAAACTTTGGTGAATCTGTCACCCAGTTTTACTAAAGAAATTGATTTCAAATAGTTTGTTTGGTCTTTTTGGAAGACAGAACTGTATCAGTGGTCTTACAGTAAACCTTTACCGTGTCTGGATATTATTCGCTGTATAAAATTTGAAGACACTTTCACTACACAAAACTATCATGTCTGATTTGTAAAAAGATGTAATGGAGACTTCAGCAAGAAGAATGAATTATTAAGTTCAGATACATCCCATTCTGGGAACAATGTACCTGTAATCTTTCTAAGTGATAAGAGTATTGCTGTTGTTGAAAATGACAGTTCACAAAATACCTTACAAACGATATGCATTGTGTAGAGGTTGGGTCTTCTGATTTGCAATTTTCAAAAGGATTTATGGTGCTTTTTTTTTTGTCCTGTTAGGATGCTTCAATTGCCCACAGATTCCATATCATGAGGGAAAAACATCCAGAGAAGTTCAACAGTAGGTAAGAATCTAAAAATATATGCATATAAAAATATTTTGTTCTTTGAGGGGTTAAGTTTCGCACATCTTTAAAATATTGATTCTCATGAAAGAGAGGAAATTGGTTCATTTTATATTAAGCATATGCTTCCAGACTACTTGTAGTGTAACTTTTTGATATCTGGTATTTCAGCTGAAATGAATAGCATTATAAATAAGCCCTTCTCACAGGTGGAATGTTTGTCTTGTAAGGCTAGCATGGACAAGATGTGTTTGTGAGGATCCCTGAGCTGACACTTTGCCATTAGGCACTGAAGAACACTTCTTAGACAGCTGCAGATGGTGATCCTTATGTTTCATTCCCACACTCGCACTGGTACATTGACAGGGGGCTCTTCCATGTGTACTCTTAGTAAGGGCAAGTGAATGCCATTTTACACAGAACTGCTTTTATCACTAAATAACATGCTTCTATAAAAAAAAGTCAGGAATAAGACTTGCATCTGCTTCTTGTGTTGCTCTCTGAATCTTTAGTGCTGTTGCAGAGCTTTTCTGGAGATTAAAAATGCATTACGTTTACTGTAAATTCAATATTTGGTTTGTTGAGTAGATAACATTCATAATGCAATGTTTGTTTATTTCTTCTTATTTAGGTAATTTAGCAAGTAAGTTGTGGTGGGTAAAAGCAACATTTCAGAAACTTTAATTAACATTTAAAGACACAAGGGGAGAGAAAAGTAAGATACAATATTATTTGGAATAAACAGAGAATGTCTAGAAATAATTATTAACACAAATGTTTTGTCACTGTTAACTTAACCATAGTGTGTTTAGTTTTCCCTGAGGGTGACCTGGAAAGTCTCCGGTAGATGCAAATCTTCCTAGACATTAGGATGATAAAATATGCTGTTTGTTTTCTCATCTAAGAGCTGTACAGAATTATGTTTAAATATGTTTTAAAATTATCTTGCTTACTGGTTTTTTTTGTTAAAAGTATATATTTTATAGCTAATAGTGAGAATGTGGGTCTCTTTTTCGCAAAAACTCAATTTGCTTAGCATCTGTACATTGGCATACTGTGAACCCAAGTGTCTGTTTCTTTTTAAGTTGCACAGTAGTACATATTTGTTTTCTATAACCTCCTTTTCCTAGCTCTGGTGCTTCTCATTCTGAAAGAATTACACTATGATAAGATCTGAACTCAAACCTAATCTATGCATCCCAATGTACTGTACCCTCCCAGCAGGACTAGAGATATTGGACTTTTAGCAAATGATGATATTCCAGGCCCTGAAGATGAAGCTAGTTTATCAGTGGTCTTTCTGCATATTTTCAGCAGTTGGCAATTATAATTTATAAAAAGCTCAGCTAATAACACGAGTTTCAGATCAGATTTCATGTCACAATAAATCATATGCCATTAATAACATCTGCTAGCAGACTCACCTTGAAATTCATCTATATTTTAAGGAACCTGATATTTCTAACATTATCTTAAGGAAATTAGTTACAAAAATATATAGTCCCAGTCCCTACATACTTTGGTACTGAGATATTGAAAGGGCTTGAAAAAAGCAAAGCTTCTCTAGATACATAAAAATTATTCAGAAAGGTTATGCCTTTCTAAAAAAACAGTATAAAGACTTGAGCAAAGTATAATAGAAACTGATATTTTAAAATGTGTTTTCTTTTGTATAGTGAGGAAAAAAAAGGGGTTTTCTATGTTTGTTCAATAGAGATGATGTTCGTTCACAAATGCTTTTTTCATTACCACTTATTTGCGTGTCAAAATAAGTCGATAACATGTTGCAGCAGCATTTTCCTGGAGGGTATGAAAAGAAGCCCCTTTTTTAGTTGTCCGCTAAGCCTCAGATCTTAATTCACCAGAATGTAGAATTTTCTATGTAATCTAAATTATTTAGGCTCAGCAAGTCCAACTCACATCTGATTCATAGTGGACTCCATAGTTAACAGCACCTGCTCCTTTGAAAACCCTACATTACTCATTTGAAAGTCCTACACTGTCACGTGGGCATATCTCTTGTGATTTAAAAAAAATAATTCTTTTTTTCCTTTTATGTTAGTTTCCTCTTGCCTAATTCTCCAACATTTTAACTTTCACAGCTATTGTTCAGAGCAGGTCCTTCCACTGAGGTTCTACTCTGAAAAACGAACATGCAAAAATTTTCCTTACTGAAGGGAAACTTTAAATTGTGCGCAGAATTCTTTTGAAATACACAGGTGTTGTATTTGCTTCAGTGAAGTAAGTTAGATAAAGTTTGGAGTTAGGGAATCTTTCACATTAAATCCTGTTAATGATCCTCAGATTCCTGAGGATATTCCTTGCTACTCTGATCCCAAGGTTACATGTAAATAGGGTGAACTAATAGGAAAACTCCTGACACATTCGACTTGTGTAGAAGCAAAATCTTCTGCTACTTGTCTGTCTTCTCAAAATGAAGATGAGAGAATGTTTCAAGACTTAGAAAGGCTTTTTTTAATGACTGCTACCCAATATTGTGGCATTCTTTGGAACTAGATCATTAGTTCTTGGGAACCGTGTCATATTTTCGAATTCCACAGTGTTCACAGATTTTGTACACCAGCACTTAGTATTACTGACTTAGTAAAAATAAAAAGTAATACATTTATTTTTAGATTTCTAAATTGTCTAGAGATAGTAAGACATAAGTCTTTGGAAAATCTAAGTTTAAGTATGCATAAATATTCCTGTACTAAACATCCACATTATCAATGGTTTTCTTTGTAATGAAGCACCTGGTTTTTTGAGTTTATCAAGAAATTTAAATCAAGTTCCTTTGTGAAAAAGATCTTCTATTTTCAGAAGCTTAATTTTAAATGAAAAATTAATTTATACATGCCTTAATATCTTGAAAATGTTATACTTGTAACCTGTGATATGGAATGGCTTCATAAAGTTTTCCAAATAAGGCTCAGCATAAATGTTTACCAGTAATTTTAAAGTACACATTACTTGTTCCTAAACCCAGGTCTGGAAGAGAAGAATTCTGGTGGTGGTTGAATAGTAAAGAATGGAAATGAGAAGTAGCATCCTGAGCTCTATCAAAATTATGGATCTTAATATGCCATTTTAGTTATGTATTTTGATCATTAGCACACTTTATCAGAAACCAGGACTGATGTTGCATTAACATTTATAAACCTTATAAAGGTGTTTAAAATGTTTATAAACCCCAAAATATGTCACATTACCCACTCTACAGGTCTGATGTGCTCACAACCTTGTGCTGGAGAAATCAGTTTGCTTCCCAGCATCTTCTGCTTAAGAGTAGGGTCAGATTTTCCAGTGCAAGTGTGGAAGAGCTGAGTTAGTGCCAGTGGGGATAAAACTTGCAAAAGGCAGTATTTCAAGTAAAAGTATCATTAAACTAGGGCATTCTGTTGAAATAATGATTCAGTTAGGCCAAAATGCCCTACAGGGAGATCTGTGTAAACATCATAGGCTTGATGCTGGGAATAACAGATGTATGAGTTATGTGACTGGAATATACACAAGGAAACAAAGAATACTTACAACAAAAAAAAAAATTCAGGTTGATGTTAGCATTTCTAAAATCATACTCAGTTCAATTAGGTGCACTAATTTGATGCTTTGGCATCCCATAGCATAAAAGATATTTCTTAGTCTCAGTAAACTAAATTTGGATTTATAAATTATATTTAATGTTTAAGTACATTGTCTTTGAAGTTTCCAGATATCAATTTCTATATTTTATGAAGAAAACCTGAAGCAGAAAAAGCTCCTAATAACTTCATTCATATCATATTCCTGACAATATACTTTTGAGATTCCCTATCAACTTCTTTAATTATGCCTTTCATTTGTGCTGATACCTATACATTTAATCTCTAAGGAAGTTTTTAAGTAATAGAAAGTACTGATTTACCTTGTGCAAGTGTTCTCCAGGAGAATAAGGAAAGGCCACAGTAAGAAAAGGTAGGAGAAATGGCAGATCATTGTATCTTTAGCATTATTCTGGGTGTCCTGACATGGGTACTGCACTATACAATGTAGTTATAGCATCATATATTTAGTTACATCCAAAGAAAAAAGGAAAAAAAATCCTGTCTTACCTACAGTGTTAATGTATTCAAAGGCTTTATTGTAAGGAATGTCTAGTCCTTCCTGACAGCAAAAAAAAAAAAAAAAAAAAACCAGAATTATTCCACTTTAGTACTGGAATTGAAGGCAAGTTCAAGTTTTGTGACTGAAAGTGAAAAAATCAGTTTGAAGAAACAGCAAAATCAATTATGATGGGGTAAATTAAATGGTCTACTCTCAGTTGTATTCAGCTTTAAGTTGACTTATTTTAGCTTAGAATCGAGCAGTCAAAGTGTTTCATTTTGGATAGAACAAAACTGTTTTGATATTTTCATTATTCTTCCAATTTTTCAGTTTGGGTGATGGAGTCTCTTGGATGGAATAAGAACCACATCTTATTTCAGTGAATATACTAAGCATCAACAGAAAATTCCTAACTTTAATTGCAGACATTTCAGCCTCTCCTTCAACCTCTCCTCCCTTCCTGGTTGTGACTGATATGAAAGTGTTTAAAAAGAAGTCCTTGGCCCCATGGAGAGACCAGATTGCAGACATCTGTTACCTGTCCCATTGAGTCCACAGGGTCCTTTTCAAAAAAGGATAAGGCTCCAGGGAACAGTACCTCTGAACTCAGGCTGCATTACTGCAATTGTAGTCAACAGAAGAAGCAAAGCAAGGTGAAAATATTAACAATAGAGCACAAAGTATTTTCCCACAAGCGAGAGATGTCTTATAGTTAGACAACATACTCTGCCTAGCTCTTGGTTATAATGCTTATAAGAGAGAAAGAAATAAAAAAACACCTGGCATGTTCTTTTGTCACACTTCAAACATGTAGGAGCCCACCTTTAGAAAGGACACCAGAAACATGTAATGTGTGCTTGAGTTGGGACAAAAGAAGACAGTTGGAGCATAAAGCTGGCTTAACCTATCCATGTCTGCTGTCTACAGAGCAAAATCACAGAAGTTTGCATCTGCAGTATCTGCACCTCTCTCTGATACAAGATTTCATGTTTTTATCATTTCTCTAGAAAGTTCTAATAAGCTAAGGCCCTCTGCTTGAGAGACTTCTTACTGTGTTAAACATTTTTCTATAGCAGCTGTCTGGGAGGCTGGTGGTGTTGGGGAACCTTAGGTTCAGACTTCTAATGACTAGAGGCAGTGTGATGTATAAAATGTATGTTAAGCAGGAATCCCTATGTCCTAGGCATCCCCTGGGATTTCAAAGTACATCTCTGAAAGCAGGGTGCTGTATCAGACCATAAGCAGAGCAATGAATTTATTTTTGTATTCTCAGCGTCTGCAGCTATCAAATTCACTACTGCAGGACTAAACTGGGTTCAGGCTGTGTCAGGCACTTCCACTTGAGGGGATCACCATTCTGCACCTTTAAAAACAAATGTTTAACATATATACTCTTACAAGATATGGGAATGTTGTCTTTTTTTCTCTAAAGGAAATTATGTTTATGTATAGGTAGTGATTCCCAGCTTTTTAAAAAAACAGTTTCTTTAGAAATTGTTTAGTAAAGTGTTCAGGGTTAATGTTAAAGGGTTGTAAGCATAGCATTTTTAGGAGACAGGACTGTTTATGGAGCAGAATCATACAGAGGGATTGGCCCAGCATACATTGTGGAAGTAACAAACTGTTGATTCACAAAATGTCTATACATATACTACAGTCCAAGGTCAATAAAATCTAATTTTCTTCACCTTGCATCAGGCTGGTTAAGAAATTTATTGCAGATGATGTTTCCTTACTGAGTGCAGGTCACTGAACCTTTTCTATGTATTGAAGTGCCTAGTGGATGTTTTACACATTCCTTAATTAATTAAAGCGATTGCCTTTTATTACAATGTCTTAAAGGCAAATGTAACTCTCTAGGAATTAATTCTTGGTCTCTTCCACAGTATAGTCACGCTATTTGAAATAACAGGGAAAAACACAATGGTAGAAAAATACTTCTAACTTCCTTAAATTGTAAATTCAGATGTGAGAGGAGTCTATAGTAAATATGCAAAAACTGTAACAAAACTGCTAAGCTACTGCTTGCTCTTTGTTCAGTGTTGATGAAGTATGGTCAAGTAATTCTATACCAATCAATAAGGTTATTCTCCTTGTTTTTTCATGCTAAATAAAGTACTTTGTAATAAAATTGGGTTTTATGTAATGCTGCTGGTTTTGGTTTTTTTTTTTTGAGAGGGCTTATAATGAGAATTAATGAACAAAAACATGAATTTGCAGCTTCAAGCTTCATTTTGAATGAATTAATTTTCAAATCTCAGAAGTAAATGGCTAATCTTTACATAAGTTTTATGTGGCTATAATTCATGTTTACAACATATGCTGGGTTTTATAAACAGTTAAGCAGCAGCCCTTTCTAATATATGTCACAAACCCAACAAAACCTTCTTTCAAAATCCAGTCAAGATTGCTAAGTGGCCACAACGCACTTATCTGTAATATGATTGACAATATCCAATCCATTAAAAGCAATGAAATGAATTGTTAAGGGATAATTTTTACACTCCCTATTTATTAAACATAAACACAACACTCTTTAGTACAAAGAAATTAAAATTTAATCAGAAAATGAAAACCTTTATATTGAACTGTCGGTGCTTTATGGTGCTTTTTTTAATCCTTTAATTCTGGTAATTAAGCCCCTACTACAGTTCCCATAGATAATGAGGAGAACCCAAATACTCCTTTAGTTCACCACAGACTGACACAATATACAGCATGTGCTTTTGCTTCTCTTGTTCTTTAACTCACAAAAAATTGGGTCCTAGATTTGCTTCAGATCCTGAATCTTGTGACTAATATACTCCAGGTTTCAACTCTAAACTCTGCAATTGCAAGTTAGTTTGTATCGTATTAGATAAACTTAGGTAATTGGAAAGAAAATTTTGAGTAATTTACCCAGTCCTCCTAACCCTATCTTAGTACTACTGTTCAAAATTCATTTTTTAGTTACCTTAAAAGTAATGCTTTCAACCAGTATGTCAGTTCCTGATTAAGTAACCAAAGTTCTTATCTTCATTGATTGTATAACTGAAGTGATTTTAAGTACTTAATGTATCAAATAAAGAACCTCTGTCAACATCTCCATCACTTCACAGATAACATTTTCCATTACCCTCTTTATCCCATTTATATGTACTTTTCCTGGCCCATGCCTGTGTGTTTTCATTTAAATAATCTGACTGTTTTCAGATCTGATTTCAAGTGCCTTATTTTTATTGCGATAGGTTGCATAGACCTTTCTAAGAAATGTGTAAAGCTAGAGGTATTTCTAGTTTTTAATATGAAGTAAAATATTATTTATGTATCTTGGAAAATAAGATCAGTCAAGTAGATCTCTCTCAGTTGAAGTTCTTATTCTCTTCTGATTTATATCTTCATTTTATTAACAGAGGATATATTTTTTCGAAGAAAATATTTTGAAAATATTTGTTTTATATATCATAGAGCAATTAATGTAATGCATTTCTATGAAAATTGAATGATAGATACAACTGTACAATAATGCCTTTGTTAAAACTGCATTGTTGCTATCATTGCCTTCAGAATAATTTTGGAGTTTGGTTTTACTTGTAAAATAATACCGACTACTGCTTCTTTTTATTTCCCCTGACAATGACACAATTATATAATCAAAATTTAGAGGTATTTGTCTTAATATTGAAGACATCTTTAGCATTGATATAACCAAACTTATATTTTCTATTCTTTCATATTTGCATTTTCTTTTTTTTTTTTTAATGTAATGATAGCCAAAATATTAATTTTTCAATATCTTTGTCTATGTATGTGTGTCTTTGTTAAACAAATTTTTAAATACATTTTTAGAAAAAAGCACAAACCAAAAAACACCTGAGAAAATGTATTGGCTGATTTGGTGATTTAAAGGGAATGGCTGTTGCTTTTTCTGATTTTTGACACTATTGCTATTGATGCCAAGTATATCAAGAGATAAAGTGGTTTTAAGTTCTCTGTCTTTCCCTCATGATACTTCATAGACTGCCTAAGACAAGTTCTGATGTGTTTTGGGGAATAGTATTTTGGTCATTTATGCCTTTGAAACAAAATAATATAATTTCTTCTTCCTAAGACAGACTTACTCATTTTAAGATATTTCTGTGCGCTGTCAGGGCACTGAAGGAATTCCTGTCTGGATTCTCTTACAATTCTATTGCTGAACAATTGGCAACTATTGATCTGCAGCTGCTTCTGAAGAGAATGTTAATGGACGGTCATTTTCTCTCTCACTGTTGACATTTACACTAGATCCTACTCTCAACTCTTCCCTGTCACACAGAGAAATTGTGGGAATTTAAAAATTTTTGCCAGATTGCTAAAACAGAAATAGTTCATGTTCAGTTAGCCCTCTATTTTCCTTTCAGGAAATCCACATTGTACATATATTACCTGTCTTGAGTGCTTTCTAATGTTTAGTTCTGGTTTGGGTGATAGGGGCCAGATCAACAAGGCATGTTGCAGACTGTTGGCTATGGGATCACTATAGCCCTGCCTCCTTCCAGTACTTTATGGAGTACTTTTAACGGAGTACTTTATGAGGAAACTGCCAAGACAGGATACAAGATGGGCAAAGAAACGTGGGGAGCAGTGTCATTTTGGTATTGTTTCTCAAAGTTTTAAAGATCAGGAGTTACAGAATTCTGAATTCATTACTGATCAGGGATTGTGAGAATGAGCTTGATGTTTCTGCTGTGTTTGCGTGCCGTGGCATAAAATGGACAATAGGAGAAGGAGAAAATCATTGGACATAAAAAATGTTGTCTGGTAGCTACTAGGAATTTATTAAGATTGGAAAGGTTTTAGTTAAATCCAGTTTCAATCTCTGTAAGTCAGCTTAGTTATGGCAAAAGTTAATACTGTTCCTTAGGTTGAGAAACTAATATTAGTTTAAAAAATAATATTGAATTTAGGTTATTTTTTCCCTGATGAGCTAAAATTCAGGACCAGAGTATCATTTAAATCCGCGTGACATAGGTAGATGTGGTAAAAGCTACCTAGGATTTTAATTTAATAGTAAGAGGAAGAAGTTGTTAGTTTTGCCTTTTTTTTTTTTTTTTTTTGGTTCAAATTAGACTTAGGGAACAGCTGCAAGTAATATGGTTTCCTGATTCTTGAGAACCTTTCAGTTACACTGTTTTTAATAAAGATTTGTCCATGTGAGGGACAGCAAGGTCTGCTAACCTTTCTTGCAGCATGCTATTTCTGAGCCAATTATGAAGATGTCTAAAGGCATCGAATGCTCTTTGGAACAGTAACTTTGTGATTTGGGAGTATAATGGCCAGCTGGAGAACTTTCTCTGTGGTTAGCATATCTGTGCTCACAATATATAAAAAACAAGGGCAGAATTGATTTTTTTTTATGAGCTAAAATTCTCCTTGGATTTTTTCTTATAGTTATGGTGATATATTAATAACTATAGTAACAGCAGAAGTAGCAGAAGCTTCCTAAGTGTTTTGGATTTTGATAGTAGAGCCCTGAAGGCTGTGTTAAGTTGTCAATCTAGGGTTTTTATCAAGATTTTGTTGATGTTCAAAGAAAGAAAAAAGTGTTAATCAAAGAAATATGTTCTTCTTGCTGATACGGGCCAGCTGACTATTCACACTGAATGAAATCTTCAATATGTTTAGCTGCTTTGATTTCTTAGAGAATTGTAGTGTAAATCTTCACTGAGAGTGATTTGGGAGCATAAATTTAATTGCTAAGTTTTTCTGGGCTTTTCAAATGAAACCTGAGAGGATTGACCTAAGTATGGCTTATCCAAAAAAGCCTTGCAGCAGGAGAGCTGCACAGCAGCCAGGACACTGCAGCTGTGGGGCTGTTTTTCCACTGGCATCATAGGGCAGTCAGCCAGGCAGAAGGAGTTGGGACTTAAGTCCCCCTTCTGACAAGGAATAATCAGATACACTCTCTTACTCAGAAAGTGTTTTAGGGACTAAACAACAAAATAGGAGCAGGACTACGAGGAAAATACGAAGTCCATAGTTCTCAACTACAGCAGAAACACTGATAACAAGTAAACAGCTGGGAATTTGACTCTGTCATGAGGTTACCAGGTGAAGATGCAGTTTTGTATTATTTAAAGTCTGGTGAAATTCTGGGTTTTTACTGTATTACTCAAATTACTGGGAATATTTATCCACTACTTTAGTCACATAAACAAAATAAGTATCCTGCAACCTGGATACCTCTGCTGCAAAGGTGATGGTTTATGTGTTGTACACCAGCATCTGCATGCCAGAATGAGGGATTCCTAAGTGCTTTTGTTAAATCTAGAATAGGAGAGCAGCAGCAGGAAACAATAAGCCATGAACTACCATGAAGAGCTGTGGTGCTGGCTAGGTAAGTGGACATTTGGAGCCAGACAAAGCAGCATACAGTAGTAGACAAAGATTCAGGAGGAAGAGATTTGCATGTGCTTGAACTGAGAGGGTATAAAAGCCCAGGGGTCCTTTCTTGGGGGTCCCTCCTTGGGAAAACCAGCCTGAGTTGTCTCTCTGTTACTGCACTGTAAATAAATTGCATTATAGAATGAGACATCTGAGTCTCTACTGTGGGAAACCTAGAGCTGAACAGGTGAGGAAACCTGGTCTGACCACGTCTGTGTGGGGTATGGAGAGGAGTAGGCACCTGTCAGCTTACTGGATCTGCCCTCTCTGAAGGGGCTTTGGTCCCAGCAGTGGCAATATCTGGTGTTGGGAATGTGACTGCCGGGGAGTCTCATGAATGGTCAGACTGGGTAGTTTGCTTGACAACCTACAATGAGCAATGACACTAAAATTGTAGAATGAGGGAATATAGGCATGGTGCAGAACAGTCTCTGTCAGAGAGACATGTTAGACACAGCAAACTCTACCAAAGGCAGAACTGCTTAGAGGTACAGAAAGAAGATGCCTGTCAGGACTACTCTGAACCTTCACTAATTCTGACAGTTTCTCAGAATGATTCATGGACAGTCACAGTTGACCTGTGTAATGAACTTCTAAGCTGGATGGCACTGCAAGGTCTGCATGAAGCACGAGACCACACGTTCTCCTGGTGTTTAGGGTAGATTTAAACTACTAAAGAACAAGGCAATATCACTATGGCTGTTACGCTTGTGCTTCCAGAGCCATCCGAGCTGGCACTAGCTCTGCCATTCTGGAAGCATGCTCCATTACAAAAAGATCTGAGAAGTATTGAATTAAATGTATGCACTGGTTGAGTACACTGGATCGTTAGCTAGTGTTCCCTGGTTCCCTGTTATACCAGCTTCTTAGTCCTTTAAAAATGTATTTTAGCTGTCTCTAGTGAAGAAAGTCTTTGAGATTAAATTTTAACACAGAAATATGTTCTTGCTGTAAGTCACAGTCATCTTTTCTTTCCTCTGGCGTCTTAGGACTTCTCTTGTTCTCTTTCTGATTTGATTCCTCTTTTCCTTGCCTTTCTTGACTTAACTTTGTTCCTTCACCTTATAAAATAATCAAGGGTACAGATTTCAACAAAACTATACTCTTGGTTAAGAAGGATTTCCATTTTTATTATAAAGCTAAATTAAGAGCTACTTAATGCTCATGGTTTAGTATTTTAATAAAAAGGGAAAGGGAGAAGCTGATAGAACAAGAGGAAAGTGCTTTTCAGCCATGTCTCTTACCTGAAGTCTTAAATGCTGCTTTGTTTTATGTATTAGTCTTTTCTGAGACCTGTATAGTATATTGTCCATCTTCTTTGTAACAATTTTGTTCTTTGTGAAGTAAGGTGTAAAGTTACATGTGGTGTACACTTCTACCAGAAAACTCTTTGACAATGTAAATTTAAGCAATAAAACGATAAGTATGGCCATTTAATGCTCTGAACTAGTAGCACACTAAAACCTGTAGCTTGGAAAAGGATATATTCAGTTTCTGTGCCAAGATTTTGATGCACAGTGAGAAGTCTGGGAGAGCTTCTGGAAGTGCAATCCCTTTTGAAAGCATATAGAGAAGGAATCACTTACTTTTATGGTTTTAAGTTTTTTTTGAAAGCACTCTGACATATCTGACTCTGAATATTACCTTGTTCTGTTGTCCAAGAATTTAGATTTGGAAATAAGGACAGACTTGTTGCCTGGCAATGTCAGACTTTATCACTGAAATCCTGATCTATTTGAGTTTATATTTTTCACCTTTTGTTCAAACACATGCTTTTGATCTTCACAGTTGTAAGCTAAAAAATGCAGAGAGACAGAGTTTACTATAAAAACAATGACCCCAGATCTTGTTTCATTAACTGAGGTACTGTCTTCTACATTAAAATTAAGTAACCTCCAATATTTCAGACTGATTATCTTATTTTACAGACTAATGGTAATGTGCCGTGTATAATATCACAGAATATTGAACAATTTTTATGGCTGGATATATCTTACCCACAAGCCACGGGAGGTGAACTTTTAACTGTATCAGATAATACTTAAGGAAAATCAGTATCTTTGTATTCTTAATCTTATGAAATTCTAGATTGCCCATGAGAGCAAAGTATCCTGCTTTCTGGAAAGAAGAAAAAGCACAGAACTAGTAAATATTCCTGGGAGATAGTGATGAGCAGAAAGTAGTTTCCCTGATGTGATAAAAATAAGAACCTTCCTTCATGCAGAAAGAGAACTTTGCCTCTCTTGCAGTTGCTGCTACACTGAGAGCTACAGTGCTTGCTTGAAATAGGACAGACCCAGCTGTAACCCCCTGATCAAGACTCACCTTCTCCCTCTGCGCTGCTTAAGTACAAGTTGCCTTGTGCCAGGCAGCTTGGGGTTTTGCTTCTCTGTTTGTTAAATGGTGAATGTTTATTTAAAGGAAGCAGAGCACCTGAACAGTATAGGCTCATCCGAGGGACTTGGACGATGACTGTGCTGTCCTGCTACCTGGGTGACAATTCCAGCAGGTAACAATGAAAACTGTGGCTAGAATTGCAAAGGTAAGAGCAGTTACCTGAGATGTTGGTTATTAACTTATCCCTTCAGTGCAAATATGGTGTACACAAACTGTGTCTCCTAAGTCGCAGGTGATGTACATTGACTCACCACAGACAATTAATAAAGGGTAGTTAAGTATGCTTTTATATTTAGCTTTAAGCTGATATTCCATCTGTTAGCTAACAACTCTTTCTAGATGAAAATTCCATTAAAATTTGCTTCATTAGGTGTAGGGTCTTTTTTTGGTTTCACTGCATAATACAGCCTAATCAAAAATAGCTAAAAATAATCTAGTTTAGCTCTACATGGAAGTCATAATATATATCCTGAGAGGGGAAAAGCCCAAAGGTAACAACCTGCACTATATTTTTTACCGCAATGACCAGTGAAATAAAGTCATTATTTACTGGTGAGCCCAATAGAATTTCTTCATATAGGGCAGACAATATTACCCTGTATTGGTTTACAAGATGGGTTTCTGTATGTATTTACAAGCTGTGATGTTCTGCAACTAGTTCACAGAAATTCTTTGAATATATCAAATTTCAGTCTTAGGTAGATTGATATTTTAAATAATGATGTATTAAGTATTTCTGTCAAGATTTCTACTTTTTTTTGGCATAGGTCAGTCTAAAGATTTATTCCAGGGGCATCTTTGGTAGCCCTTCAGATTTTGTCTTGGTTTTATCTTCTGGGTTGCAATAGAGAATATTAATTTTCAGTTTTACATAGGAGAGCTAGACAAAGAGAGATATTAGTTTTGTCCCACTGCTTATGATGAAGATCAAAAAGTGGAAAAGTAAATTACATTATCTACTTTGGGTTTAATGTACACTTTCTACGTTGGAAACTAGTGAAAATAGTTTAAATATTTGCTAAGATATAATAGCTCACCTTAATAAAAAATACACATAGAATATATTTTTTCTTACCATTTTAGAAACAGTTGCTACCCTCATTTGTACTTCATAATCCACCACAGTGAAGGCTTAATAGACCATTAAAGAAACGGTGGGAAGTTAATTTTAATATGTAATGGTGTGAGGGGTTTTATTTTTTTCCTTAATACAATGAAGCTTCTAACAATTTTATTTGCGAAGAAGATGATTATTTAATAAAGTGACAAACTGTCCCACTGATAGGATACATTAATTTTCTTCTAAAGCTGTTCCTTGTACTCCATAAGAAGGTGATAATTAGGTTTGCAGATTAGAATAACATAATCAGACCACTTGTGTGGATGCTTGTTAAAATATATTTTCCTCTTCATATAAGCCTCATAATAATTAAAAACTGTTTAAAAAGAGAACCATTCTTTTTCAGTATGGACTTTTTAAATGAGTCCTAGTAATATATCACGTTATTCTTAAGCTAATTCAACTTTTTAAAAGGTTAGTATTTGAAAAAGAGTATGGGAAGTGATTAACTGGTGAGTTTAAGTATTAGCATTAGATTTTGCAGGAACACCTACAGTATAAAACAGCGCTCATTCATATCCTGATTTAATTTCTTCCACTGTCACTCCTGATTGTTCCATTTAATCTTTCTTAAGTCACATAAAATTATCTTGTATGTGTAAATTAACAATCATTTTCTAATTTCACTGCAAACTTTAGGCACTGTCAGAGAAAAAAAATACACTGGCAGTGATTAATTCTCTATTTTAAGCAAAACTAAATGCAGTTGCTATTGAGGTAGGGTGCACACCGAGTGATTCTTTTGGTGATTCTAGACTCCAATAAAGGCATTGGAGAAATAGCAATGAGCGTGAAATGAGTGGTTCACATCTAAACAATCAGGTCTTGTGTCTATCACATTGAATCAGTGTAATATTCACTGACCTTATGTTTTAAAACATTGAAGCCAATTTCCTTTGCTTAGGATTTGTGTAGTATTCAGTACTTTTTAAAACTAACTTCCTGGCCTAAGCCCAAGGTGGAAAGTGCAGAGCCTAAGATCATTTAAAGTGTCTTTAAGTGTTCCAATTCCTATACTTTTAATAAGATTAAGATTTTTTTTTTCCTATAGTTCAATGAAGTCTTATTCTAGGGAAGAAGGGAAAGTGCATGTTTTGTTTTTGTTGGCAACAACCTTGAAATTAATCCTATGCTAAAGAATAAAAACTGTTTTCTTAGTATTTCAGCAGTGGGTGCAAACTTTCAAGGTCCAAGTTGTTTCATTACAGCAGTTACAATCAGTGTGTTGATAAAGGAGGGCTGATTTAAACACTAAAAACCAAGCATGTTCTGGCTCGAAATCATTCAATTTCAAACAACTGAACAGAGAAAAAAGTGTTACGTTATTAAATATTGCAATCATCTAATTTGTACATACATTCCAGTAAGCCTTACTTTGTGTGCACAGTTCCATATGTATATTTGATATAGTGGCATAATCAACTTCAGGTTGTTGGGGGGACATGTTTTATGGATAAGTAAAAAGTAATCAGGTTCTATTTATTACCGTTATGAAAGAAGTGAAAGAATATTTTTGAAGTGTGCTAAATATACATACAGAAAAGGAAAAATATTCAGTCATTTACAAAAAGGGATGCAATACTGACTGATTTAACAGCAGTAGATTAATATTGGAGACTCAATAGTGAAGGGATTTATAAAATATATTTTTAATATTATGTGTTTTTTTATCATTTTTGGATATTAAAAAAAATTTCTTAACATGTAAAGTAAATCATATGACAAAGATTAACCAGTACTCTTACCCAGAAGTTGATCAACATCAGCTCTATAAGCCTATAGACCAGCAATTTACAAACAACTGACCTGACTTCTCCCTTTCTAAATAGAGGATTCCCAACAATCATCATGGTAAATAGCTACTTTGAATAACATTTTACATAACAATTCTAAATATTTTTGGTTGAAAAAGGCATGCTCTTAATGCATCCCAGAAAAAATCAATTTTTTAAAAAGTCATAGAACTATGTAAGTCTTCAAGGTAGCAGTTGCTAGGTATAATCCCTTTTTTTTACATGGTGGTAAAGGAAAAGGTGATGGAGGTGGGATGTTCTGAGCATATGTTTTATCCTTGGTTTCCAGAATCCATAGCCTGATGAGGTGAATGGCAAACTTTTCTCTTAAGACTTTTGCCTTTTATAGGTAAGCCAACAGCCTAAAGACAGCAGTTTTATCATGTCAAATCCTCTCCAATGGATTCTTAACACAAGGCCACCTGTAAAATGCCATAACTGAAATGTTAATGAGGAAGTATGATGGTCTCTCATCAGTTTACAGGCTGAAAGCTTCTCTATATCTGGCATGTTTTTCACCATTTGAAAAAGGACCTATAGGTGCCAGTAAATGTAGAAATCCTGTTACAGCTCTGTGTACTGACCTTCCTTACATAGGAGATATTGCCATGTGGAAAGTAGATGGCTTATAGAGTACCCAGCTTCAACTCCAAATTAAAAGAGGAAGTCCTTACAGATCCATGATGTCCTGGCTGATCTCTTGTTTTAATGTTGTCTTAAGAGGCCTAGGTTTGTGTTTAAAATAATAATTTGTACTTTAAAACCCTAGAAATAATTGGAAAATTAGGGAAGATAATTTCAATTATATCTACATCACTAGCTCTACGTGTGTTTATAATTGCTCTCTCAGAGTCCATGAATATATAAGAGCTCAGATGAAGCCTTCAAGGATAGTGAAACAGGTGTGTAAAGATATGTAAAGGTGTTCCAGGGAGCCCAGGACCAAACTGATATCCCCTGGAATTCAGCCCAAGGCATTGACTGTCAAAGAATCTGTCATCCTTTTTATGTAGGCTAGAAACATTTGCATTAACAAAAATGGGATGTAATTTGAAGAAAGATTTTTTTGAAGCAGAAATATGTAGTGAGCTTTGTCACTTTCCCCCTTTGCAAGAAAATTACTAATCTGACTAATTATCTCAGTGTTTATTGATTCCATTACTAACTGAAGTCTTCATATTGCCACAGGGGGCAAGCAGACTGGGCTTTCCTAAATGGAAAAATATTGAACATTAACAAAATTATTGTGGGACATTAAATGCTAAAAATGTCTTTGAGAATTATAAAGGTTAGAAAGTTTAGCAGGTCATCGCACTCTTTTTCTTATTACTCAGATTTTTAAAGCATTCAAGTGTTAACCTTTTGAAAAGGAGAGGGGAGGAAAAAAGGAAAGGACAGATGATTGGGAGATACTTAATTATCTGTTTCTTTAAAGAAGGTGTAGTCAGGTCCAACCTCATTCAGCTGCCAACACTTGCATAAAGCTGCTGGAGAGAGCTCCTGTGAATACCCAATTGCAAAGCTATAATTTGAGATAAAATAATGCATCTACCTATACTGTTATCAATAATTGATAGGCACTTAGGAATGTAATTCATTGAAATCTCACCTGTGGCCCAACCTCTGCCACTCTAGGAAGAAAGAGATGTAGCAGTTTTCCTTCTGGTTTTATCCAAGTCATTGTGTGAGCTTTATAGGGGATTTAACCAGTAAATTGTACACAATAAACATAGAGAAGAAGCCTGGCATGAAGTAGAGCCTTTTAATAACAGTGTCTGCAATGTTTTTTGTTTGCTCTTACCCCTCTTTAAAAATATATTTAAAAAAACACCACTTTGTTTGGTTCCCCACTAAGACTAAGCTTTTCTTTGAATGTCATCCATTTTCTAGAATTTTAAAAATTGAAAAGCTTTGCCCTTTTGACCTGCTAATACATCTCAGTCTCAGTTCACTGCAAAGCTGTGACAACACACACAGTGATAACAAGGCAGGCTGTTACATCCTCATTTTTTTAATCTTGACTATATCAGCATTACTGTGACACAACTCATCAGGTTTGGAATAATGTAATTAATTTATGAGATTCCACATAATTAAACTAGTCACCTGTGAATATATCCAAAGGGATCTTTCAATGCTGTTAATCTGGGCATTTCATTCCATTTTTGTGTATAACAGATTATTTAATCTACATATTATTGGATGAGTGCCTACAATAATATTTCTAGTTTAAGCATGCCTCTTCTCTCTCTTATAGAGGCTAACAAATGAGGAGATATACCAGTATTACCCCCTATACCACATTCTTCTCCTGCCTCAGTTCTGTAGAGTCTAGAGACCCAAAATGGAGAGTAAGTGATGTGGTTCTCCTACACAGAGGCATATGTATGAACAAGACATAAGAAGAGATCATACACACAATGTGATGTTTGCTGTTTTCATGAGTGCCTGATGCTCAGGGGGGCAAGATTGTGGATAGTGGGTTAGCTGGCTGCAGTCACTCATCAGAAATCTTTCAGAGTTGTCACCCTAGGACAGTTGGGTATGTTCAAAAGCCACTTCAATTTAACTGTTTATTCTATTTTCTCGTAATTGAAAGTTATATAATCTAAAAATCTGAATTTTACTGGTGAAAAATCAGTTTGCTTTGATGTTTGCCTTGCCTTCCTAATTTGAAAAAGAAAAAAAATTGCATTAAATGCATTTCCATTGAAACAAAGGAAGGCTTTATGTACTCACCTGCATAAAAAGCCCTCCTGGAAAAAAATGCAACAAATATAGGCTTGGCCACTGATTTAAGTAAAAGGGTACAAGATCACCTGTGAGTAAAATGAAGGCAAGGGCTCTGCAAAGCACTGTTAAACTTTCTATTGAACAGCCACTGCTTGATCAGCTGTTAACTGAACACTTGATCTGTTGCTATCTCTAAAATAAAGGAAAGGGTTCTGTCTCTATCACATTGTGTTTGTTCAGATCTTGCTTTTAAAAATTTTCTGACAACCAGAAATAATTTCTTCTTATGTTTATTTCAATGAAAATCCATTTTATATCCAATTTTAAAAATTGTATTATGGTAAGAATATTTGAACATTTTGGTTTTTCCCTAGTAAATGCTAAATATTGAAGGTAATTATTACAACTCTGTGTGTGAATTTCATTTGATTCGGAAGGAATAACCTTGATAAAATGCTCAGTTTTGCAAAGGTGCCCTTTCAAAATGCAAATTAACACAATTATGTTAGTTGAAAACATATTTTGGAGATACGCAATCAAAATAATAAACTAGTTAAATAAGGCTTGTATGTGCAATCACATTTAGTAAATAAAAAAATATTTCCTAATAAGAAATTTGACAAGTTTTGTTTAGTGCAATTTTTAATTCAAGTTGTACATAGTTTCAATTTTGTGCTGTTGTAAAAGTGTTTCTTTGGTTTTCACAGCAAAGTAGGAGATAAACAGACAACAATTCCAGAAATTGTGTGAATTGTTTGTCTGGAGAAGAAAACCAGCAATGCATAATACCGGGTCTTTCTCCTCATTCACACACCGCAGAATAATTATGTGGGACAGCAGGATTGGGGCATTGAGTGAGCACTCAGCAAACAGCAGATGCACAGGCTCAACTTTATCCTTCACAATCCCCAGTCTGAAATGCAGAGTAAATGTTTCTTAGAGCAGGAGAAAGTACATATTTATTGCAATTAATGCCACAGCAGTTCACCTTCAGATGATGCTAAAGCAAGCAAAGACTCCCAGGCAGTCACAGGGACAAGAGCATCCCTTTGGATTTGCACAGTGTGTAGTAGTGTGCCACAACTCTGCTTTGTACATAGGGTCAGTATGTTCCTTTATGCCTTGCAGAGAGTCATAAAGGAATTTGAAAATACAATGAAGATATAATGAATTAAATTTGTAATGTATTTATAAGCAAAATTTTAAGCTGTACCAGAAGAGCCATGTAAATGCAGTAAATTTTTTTGTTGTAGGACCTGCTTTGAGGGGTATTTTTTTCCTTCGTTTTTATTTTTTTTTTTAAGTGTGTTACTTTGTGACTTAATTTTTGAGTGTGGTTTTGTAAATACTCTTACTGGTCTTATCCCATTTATTTTAAATGACAATTTACAATATGCACTATTTTGGTGTCAGACAAATCGTTCATCTGGGTTGCACATCTTTCCTATAGGCATTAACATTATTAACAGACTTTATTAACATTATTAAGAGAATTTAATGCTTACTTGGCTAGAGAAAGCTAATTCCTTGTAAACATAGAGTAGGAATCCTAATGAAGCCACTGAAGCTGCAATGTGAGCTTTGAAACTGAAAGTGACAGGAGAGAGTTGATCATACAGAGCCAGAAGGAATGTGCATCTTGTAACCTTTGACACAGAATGTGAGTTGACTACATTACAGTATAACAAAACTTTCTGTTTTTATGAAAATTGCGTCTGAGTAAGAAATGTAGGATTTCCTGTCTCACTAACCTATGTTGGTTAGGGATCTGCTTTGTTTGATTATCCCAGATATACACATTCTCATTAAGTACCCATCCAGAGGTTTATTGTGGATAGAAGAGTCAAATCTATTAGCTTTCAATTTCTTTTTACTCTAGTAACAAAAACATATTTTTTAATAAAATAGACAGAAAGAATAACCTGAGGGAGTAGTTCAAACCCTCCTGACTTAGAATTGCCAATCCACAGAATGACATAGCATTTAAGCAAGGGGATTTAAGATGGAGATGAAGAGCTATTAAGCATTATAGTGTGGTTGCACCTTCTAGTACAGAAAGCAGGGGTAAAAATCTAGAAGGGAAGTTTTGCCCTGTATTTTTCTTCTCTGTGAAGATAAGATCTGAAGTAAGCATCTGGGACACAAAATTGAAGTTTTTGCTGTGAAAGATGATGGTGCACTAAAATTACTCCAAAATGAACATGGATCATCAGATCCCCAAACCCTTGTATACTTGTCTACCTGCTACCAGAAATTAATGATAAAATAATGATAAACATAAAATCATATTGTGTAAGGGAAAGAATAGAGATATGATCAAAGACACCAGCAGCCCATACATACCTGCAATATGAGGAATTTAAAAAAAAACACAACAGAAAACTGAGGATAAAAAATGCAAACAAATCCAAGTGGACCCACAAGCCGGACCCTGGACTAAGGTAGTAAGAGAATCCCAGCTGGTGTAGAGTAAAATTTCCCACATTGGTAACTGTCTTGATTATGTGAACAAGAGTGATGCTTCAGGTAACTTAGTGGTACCTGGAGTGCTGGCAAATATCTAATCTATCTATTGATTTATGGCAAATCCATAATTAAAAAAGAGAGAGAAGAAGCAACTCTTCATCTGAGCAGGGTTAAAAGTGTATCAAGGAGACAAAACAATTTTCATAAAGGAAGAAACATCTTTGTTTGTTATAAACATATCTTAAAAATAATGTCCTTATATCTCAGATTACTGCATTCAAAAATATCTTTTTAATTTTTAAGGTAGGAAAATCAAGGTTCCATCTATATTGTTACTTTGAATTTATGCAAATGTTTCACTCTTATGGTAGAAGTTGAGTTTTCTTGAAGAAATTTGAAAGAGTCTTTTATTGAAGCTTTTTATTTTGTTAAGTGATGACACACTCAAAACTGAAGGCAGTGGAAAACTTTTCATGACAAGAGAAAGGCAGCATGATTTTATTAAATGCTATTAAACAGAACCATAACTGAATTTAATTTCATGTCTTAAAATATTGTCAGTTTCAATTTTCTAGAATCCAAGCTAGCTTACTGATAGGACATCACCTGTGGTTAATGAATTTTTAGAATATTTTGCCATGTATTTTATATTGTACTGTTAGGATGCCTGAAACAGATGGCTTTTCATATTTGATCACGTGTTCATAAACCTAATTTCTTTCATGCTGTTTCAATATCCAAGTGTCCTTTCCCATCCTCTGGTGCTGCTTACCGCACCTGCCTACTGCTGCTGAAACCCTAAATGTTTGTGCTTTGGCCCATCTTTTGGCCCATGTTTTAAGAAATGCCTCCTTACATGTAATTTTACTGAAATTCAGGTTTTTCCATTAAAGACCCACATAACTATTTATGGAACTGATTGATATATGGATTATTATTAAACGAAAAATTTAAAAAAAAAAAGAAAATGATAAAGATGTTTTGATATATGTTTCTGACACTTGCCCTGTTACAGTCAATCAGCACTATTGATCTTGATGGAGTAATGCTCTCTTAAGTGAAGATCTTATTTTCCAGTAATGAATTTGCAACTGTTTTGACTGTCAAATGGAGCATAGCCTCTTTTCCAGTATTCCAGTAGCCCAAGATTTTTTTTTTATTTTCCGCCAAGATATATCAGCTATAGCCTTTACAAACTGGCAAATGTCAAGATGCTGCAAAATATAACATTTGTAAATAATACATCTGATGTGCACTTCTTCATCTCTTGGGCAGACTAAACATATATTGTATTCCATTTCTGAAAAATAACTTACAGTTCTATATTATTAATGATTGCACATCCATACATTAGCAAAATACTAACAAACTGTTCCATGAACAGCCAGACTAATGATGACTGATTTCCTACAGATGTATGTCCTGTGACCCTCAGTGTCCTTGCTGTGACAATTCCATTTTCACATATGGTCTTAGTTCCACATGCTGCTCTGTGTTCTGTGTTTGTGATTGCCCAATCAGTATTTGCTGATTTCTGGGCTTTGTTACAAATGGAAAAAGTGCCAGACACTTTCTTTAAACTCTAATTATCTTGTTTGTGTACAGGTCATGTATCAATGGAAGAAGCAGTTAATGCTTTAAGGGCTCATCAACTATTTGGTGTTTGGTAATTTTGACTGTTCTTCCTTGTCCCCACTCCCCACTATAAATCATTTGTAGCCTTTTACAGTCAGATTCAAGTAAAATTTTGAGTTTGATTGATCCAAAGTATTGCATCCAATTTAGACATATTGTATGTGATAAAACTGTAAGGTTTTAGAGTAATTGACTCTTGAACATAATGGGTTATAATGCTGTCATTAAATGACTGATTGGTTGTTCTATGCTATTGCAAAGAAATCCTGTGGAAAAGAACGTCTGGAAAGTGCAGATGTTCATCCATCGCAACTGGGGGTAGATTTGTTTCTTTTGATGTGTAATTGCAACTGATAATTGTATAGAAAAAAAACAGGATGTTAATGCTTCAGATCTCTTTCTCTTAACGTGCATGACATCTATCCTGATGTTGTCTGGTCTCTGACTCCTAACTTATCACTCTTGCTGAGCTCCATCCTAGTGCATGCCTACTCAGGAGTGACCATTTTCAGTATTTCTTAATTTAATTGCCTGTGCTCCCCATTATCTCACCTATTAAAGTTCTGCTGGCCCTCCTTTCCTCTCAGCACAACCTAGGATGCCGCTGTTTGTGTTCCTTTCTAGAAACTGTCATGTGAAAATGCCCTCAGGATAACCTTAGGATGGAAAGAGCACAATGCAGTTTATTTCCAAAGCCCCTATAGGAAATATTTGGTGTTATGCCATTTAAGTTAATCTATAAATTTTGTTAGATTTTAATATAATTTGAAGGAGTAAACTTCATCAATTAATCATTCACCTAGTGTGGGTCATAATTGATTAATAAAAAACATGGCAACATTTCCTCCTTCTTAATTTTTTTTTTATTTTGTTAAGCCTTTATTTGTGCCTGGGCCTATAGTCCTTCATGCTAGATAGGTGTACATCAGTGTGTGAACTGGGTGTTCCTTGGAGGGCTTCTTTCGTTCCAGGCATACCTATGGAACTTCTCACATGGGCACATGAGCCTGTCTGTAGTGTGCATTTAACCTGAAGTGCCTTTCTGAATGGGGGGGCACCTAAAACTTTTATAAAATAAGTAGATCCATGGGTACATTAAAAAGGAAATAACATTGCATGAAAGAGAAGGAAGAAATAATCCTAACATCCTATGATATAAAATAGAATTTTCTCAATTTGATTTAGTTTAGTTCGAATTTAATTTACTAACCGTTTTATAAGACACTATCTTACAACATAACTCTTTTCCTCCTAAATATGTTTAATGTCCTAACTGAAAGATTTCAGTGATTTCCTAAGTTATTCCTTGTTTCCTTTGACATTTGTCATCATAAGGAATTTGTATTCTTTTATCCTTTGATCAAAGGATATCCTTTGATGCCCCAGATCATCATCTACTTTGATAGAACCAAACTGAATAATTGTATGGCTGCTCTGAAAAAATATCTGCTTAAGTGATATTATTTTTATAATATTTAAGTGATCTATAGAAATGCATATCAATTATACATATATATATATATATATATATATATAAGATTATTAGTACATGCATCAATTCAGTGAGTGCAATTCTGTTTCATACTTGAAGATTCAAATATTCATGGCTTTCAGGAAAGTTCTGATGAAAATGATAGTGATTATCAAAAAAGTTTGTTTGGGTTGTACTTCATGTAATCTGTAATATTTTGTTCTCCTCATATACTGCTATATACTCCTATGTATAGTGTTCTTTTAATACAGTTGAGTAAATAGGTATGGATAGGATCTGTTTATCAAACTAAGAATTCTGTGTAGTTTTACAGTATCCCCTGTTTTCTTCCTTTCCTGCAACTTGGTATGTTTCGAATCACCTTTCAAATTTTCAAGAGAGCATCACCAAAATTGGGTAGATTCCATTCTGAGAAACCTTATGAATAATAGTAATTTAACAGAATAGACAGATCAGACACTGTACATCAGGGTTGTACATTAGTAAAACTATAAATGTTTTCTGTGTAAACTTTCACAGTTGTGATTAGACCTAGTCAATCTGTTTTAAGCAGATTGATAATTCCAGACTTCTGTCATAGAGGCATTTTACAGTGTATCAAAAGAAAGAACCTATGGAAAAAAGATTTTTCAAAATTGTAAGAAGTTTTTGCATTTGTAGAGAATGAGTTAGGCCCATTTTCTTTGCTGTTGACAAAGTGCATTCCTTTTAATCTAGTCATTATAGAGAAAGTCAGCAAAGCAAGGGAGGAAATACAGAGAGATTATAGGAAATGACTGTTTAAAATACATCTGCAAATGAGTAATGCTGGGCTTGTGCTGTAGTATACCATCAATTTTCCTTGTATTGTATTCACCAGATATGCTACACTGTTGGATTTGTCTGTGTTTTAAGTCTTTTTAAGTCTTATAGGTGCTCCTCTATTACCAGACATCTCAGCATTATTCAGAATTCAAGGCATGTGTTTTGAACATGATTTGACAGGCAAAAAGTACCAGCTTTATAGGTCTATGTATGTTTACTTCATAACTGTTTGGAGCCCAAGCTTATTGTTTACTGTGGTGAAAATGTCTTTCAAATTCATGCAAATTCAACCAAGTTAAAGATTTAGTTAAGAATTAATAATGATGTAATATGTAGAAATTGATGCTTAGTTTTGGATTTGTTAGTTATTAATGATGTTGCTAAATTTCACAATTAGGTGATCACTCAATCTTTTTTTCTATAGGCATTAATACAGTAATGCAATGAGGGGTTAGTATTCCTTCAGATGATTTTATGCAATTGTCATTGAAAACACTGACCAATTTTAAACAATGGATTTGTCCTGTTTCATTTTTTTTTCACAAAATAACAAATCAATTAATACAGTTTAAAAATTCTTTACATCTCAGAACCCATTTAAAAATCAATTTTTAAGCTTTAAGTAATTCATTCCTGCATTTGCATTTAAAACTCAAATATAAATACATATTTTTCATTATAAAATTCTGTAATCAATTTTATTTCTAGCCCAACTTTTAATGACAAGTATAAATGTAGAACATATTTTAAAGAGCTAAGAGAAAAAATTTATTGATAAAGGATAGGCAGACTGCCTTTCAGACTGTCCAGTGTACCTGGACAAATAATATTGCTGTAAGAGTAATAGATCTAGCTGCAGAAACTGTAGGAAACAGAATACAGAGTTCCAGGACAAAATGCCAAATAGCTGGGAAGACTGACTATTTTTAAATAAAAACAGTGTTCACTCTGGAGTCCAAAACTTCTTCTTTTAAAGCTAGAAATAAACATCTGTTAGTTTTTCCATTGTAAAACTTCATTTTTATGGGTTTATAATAGGGTCATAAAAAGTCATTCCTTACTGAAACTTGACATCATAAAAGGCTAGGAAAGTCCTCTGGGTAAGTAATAAATGGATTAAAGGATGATAGAAAGGTATGTTTTCGGTACAAGCATACCAAAGCACACACAAAATCTTACTCTGTTGTCCATTTGACTTGTACCCTTTAATCATAGTTCAAAGCTAAGCAGAATTTCCCCTTTTTGAAGTGTATGTTTAGATTCAGTAGATACTTTTTCGATTCCGTCCAAAGAGAGACAATTCATGGGGAGTGAACCATGAAGTTCTGGCTCCATCAGCGGAGGGAGTCTGGAGATCCTAAGATCTGTCCCAGAACTTAATCAGTTCTAGGCCAAGTTGTTGGTCCAATGCATCTTCAGACCTTTCTTGCTTCTTTCATTTCCTTGCCTCCTTCCTAGTTCTGTCTCATTAGAAGTCATGGCTGTATGCATTCCATTGAAATCTAGAGTGTTAGTATCTGCTTTTTTATTTGCAAAAGTAAACTAAATAAAAATATTCGTAACAGCAAAGCCTTGTATCCTAGTTGAGAAAATTTATGGTGATAAGCTTTGTTATGTACCAAATGGTGACATAGGCACATCCCCTGGACTATCAGTATGAAAAAAAAAACTATTTCTCCTTGTTTGTTTTTATTCTGGATGCAAAGGTGAAAAATCATTTCAAGCACTTGTGAATTCTTTTAGGAAATTACTGGCTATTTTTACATGAACTGTTTTCCTTAGGTGTGGGCTTGCCTTCACTGAAGTAACTACTAGATAATTAAATTAATTTTAGCCATAAATAAGCCAAGCAAATTGTGACAAAAGTCCTGAAGGCCATGGTGTGAAATATTTTCTTTTAGATTAGTGGACAAACTACTTGGATCATAAACAAATCACTTAGAACTAAAAAAAAGACAAAATTTGAAGCATCACTAATGTGAGCAAAACCAGTAATATATGAAATTAGGTGTTTATCTGTCTCCTCCTTTGGAAATGGTTGACCTGAGTACTGTTAGTCTCAAAGTCCAGTGTCTGGAAATATGCATGTGAAGAAGGCAAGTAATTCTGTTACATATTCAGCTTCATTGTTATGTCCTTTTCTTTTCTTTTCTTTTCTTTTCTTTTCTTTTCTTTTCTTTTCTTTTCTTTTCTTTTCTTTTCTTTTCTTTTCTTTTCTTTTCTTTTCTTTTCTTTTCTTTTCTTTTCTTTTCTTTTCTTTTCTTTTCTTTCCTTTCCTTTCCTTTCCTTTCCTTTCCTTTCCTTTCCTTTCCTTTCCTTTTCTTTTCTTTTCTTTTCTTTTCCCTTTGGATGTAATTATTCCTTATCTTTACTCACCATTTTAAGGTTTAACATTTTGAACGTTATTATTCTGAATCTTTATATGTTTATTTACTCATTGTTTCTTACTAACTTCCATGCTAATGGTCCACAACTATTTAGAGGATATGCCATGATTAAGGCATATTAAAATCTGTTGCATTAAACAAACTCTGGTACTTTCAGACTTCTTTTTATTATCTTTTTGTTTATGCTGGCTGATCTCCTTGTGACTATATGTGATATTCACAGTATATTTTCAAAAAATAAGGCTCCTTCAGTAATTAATATGATAATTTCTTTTAATGTGAATCAGATATGATCATTAGAAAGGTAAACACTGGAAAGGTAAACAACTGTGTGATGCAAAAATATTATTGTTTAATCTCATACATAGCTTCTCAAGCAGTTCCACTATGGAAAGGCTTGTTGAGGTCAACTTTTGAATGATGATAAGTAACACTATCAGCTGCAGATAGACTGGGTTGGCATTATGTACATTTGAAATGCTAGCCCAAGAGATATGAAGGAAAATGCATGTTGGGCTGAATGATGACACAGGATGATTTCACTTAATAGCCAAACCCTAATAAGGTGAAGTTCATACCAGAGTCACAATGTGGCTTTTCCTTTCTATAACTGCCTCTCAAGTTAGTAATGTAGCAGAATGATAGTGCTCTGGAGTAGGGGATCAAGTGCACCCTCAGTCACTTTGCAGACAGCACCAAGTTGGGTGGGAGTGCTGATCTGCTGGAGGGTAGGAAGCCTCTGCAGAGGGGTCTGGACAGGCTGGATCAATAGGCTGAGGCTGATTGTATGAGGTTCACCAAGGCCAGGTGCTGGGTCCTGCACTTGGGTCACAAAAACCCCATGTAATGCCTCAGGAATAGGGAGAAGTGGCTGAAAAGCCTTTGCCCAATGGGAAAAGGCCTGGGGGTTTTGGGTGACTGCCAGCTGAACAAGAGCTGTCAGTATGCCCAGGTGGCCAGGAAGGCCGGTAGTGTCCTGGTCTGTGTCAGCAACAGTGAGGCCAGCAGGACCAGGGCCGTGATTGTCACCCTGTACTCAGCACTGGTGAGGCCCCACCTTGGGTGCTGTCTCTGCTGTTTTGGGCCGCTCCATGAAAGACAATGAGGTGCCAGAGGCATGTCCAGAGAAGGGCAATGAGGTGGATGATGGGTCTGGAACACAGCACTTAAGAGGAGTGGCTGAGGGATATGGAATTGTTTAGTCTGGAAAAAAGGAGGCTCAGAAGGAATGTCATTGCTCTCTAAAACTACATGTAATGAGGTTGTAACACAGTTGGGGTCAGTCTCTTCTCTCAAATTGCAAGGCAAAGGACAATAGGAAATGGCTTCAAGATGTGTCAGGGAAGATTTTGATTGGATTAGGAAAAAATTGTTCTTGGAAAGGGATATCAAATAGTGGAACAGGCTCAGGGAACTGGGGCAATCACCATCACTGGAAGTAGGTAAAATATGTGGTGGGCTTGGCAGTGCTGGGTTAACAACTGGACTCAACAAGCTCAAAGTTCTTTCTCAACCTCTAAATGGTTCTATGAAGACAGACATTACTAAATGAGAAATAAAAATCAGGTTGGAGGAATATTTCATAAAAGAATTGTTTCTTAAGTAGAGTTACATGATGTTTTTCCCACAGTTATGCCAGTTCCCAGTTTGGCATAACATAATGTAACTCTTTAATAACAAAGATAATTAAAATTGCTGGAAGAAAAACTGTTAGATAAATGTGAAAGATAATAAGATGAAGTATGGAAATAGCCCAGTAGTTAGTACAATACAATTTAATAAAGCAGCATTTGTTCTTGTTGTTATTCACAACCTCAAATACTAATTGAATTAATTTTTTTCTAAAGGTATCAAGTTTTCAACTTCAAAAAATAGTTGGGAGAAGAAGGACCAATTATTTTAAATCCATCATGTATTGTGTCTATCAAAGAGGAAGACTGAAACTAAAGATAGAATTCATGATATCTACTGTAGTACATTTGTCTCAGTGCTGAAGTATATTGTGCCCAGTAACTCATGTGAGGTGGTCTTCACCCTTCTAAAATTAGTGTGTCTAAGATCTGTTTAAATAGATTTTAGTTAGGTATAAAAGGTCTCAGTAAAATCTATGGCACTTACTGAAACATTCAGCAGAACAAAAGAATTAGTCTGCTTTATACATTGGCTCTGGATCATTTACCTTGCTAGAACATACTCTGTTTTGGATTGGATGTTAGAATGGGCAATTAAGGAAGGAAAGTAGGAAAAGCTCCAGATTATTTTCATAAGCAAAGACTTAAAACTAATAATCCAAACTGAACGCCTAAGTACTCAGTAATGCAACTGAAGAATAATTAAGCATTTGCTCCCTTTCTCTTTTAGTGCTAACTTTCCTGTGTAATTTGCTTTTACTTAGACCATAGTGTTTCATTTTATATCTTTCATATATGGGAGAATCAAAAACAAAAGATCTATTAAGCAAGCTTCAACGTGTCCATTTGATGGTTTACTATTGTAGCATGAATTTCTTCAGAAAAGATACAGATTAGTTTATCCTCACTTAGTGAAGAAACAAGTTAATGCCGTGCCAGATCAGGGTTATTATAAAAAGCCAAAGGCAGGCAATAGTATTTGCATTTAATGAAACAGTGTTTTTTGTAATGTGGCTGACTAAGGGAAAGAAAGATTTTATGCCAATAAAAATCTCATCAGGTGATGGCTTTAACAGAGCATCTCAGTATCCTTGTCACCCAGAGCTGTCGTAAACAAGCTACTGATGAGACAATGATAATAATTAACATAGTGTTAATGGAACATAGATGCTCACAGCTATTTTTCGGCTACAGTGAGCTGAATGAATGCCAGGCAGTGCATGCAGCATAATATCATAGCATGCTTCCGTTTTTGTTTGCTGTTGAGTCTCTTCTTATTTTCATCCACAGATCCTTGGTGCAAGTCTGTGCTGTAATCTGATGATGCTTTTTTCCCTTTTTTTTTGATGTACAGGAACTGTACATCAAATCATAACATTTTAGGAATATCTAATGGGGCAGAATCTCAGGAAATTTCAAAAGCTGACTGATTTTTGAAGCTGTTTCAACTAGTCAAAATTCTTTCCTTTATTCTACCTTTTTAGCAATAGATCATTGCTAGTGAATATTAATCTAATCTACAAAATAATAATTTTACTCGTAAAACTCATGTTAAAAAGAATGAAAACTAATCTTGGGGTTAGGTATAGCAAGAGGCCTCAGAATATCTTTCCTTCTTTGCCACCTTCCTGCCTTCCTTCTGTCTCTCTTTCCCTTCCTCCCTCCCTCCACTGCAGTGAATGGAACTTCAAACATGGATGATGGTCACTATAGATAATTTATGGCTAAAATGCTGGGTTCTTTTGCTGCTATCCAAGGTGTGTTCCCTCTCTGGGATGTTTGGCATTGATGTTAAAAAACTGTACGTTGTTTTTCATGGATAATTTAGGCAAATAATGAAACACATTCCACTGTGTTCCTAGACATCAGGCACAGAAAACTGATATTGGCTTTTTGTCTTGACTGGCTAGGTCTCTACCTAATCTTTGATTGTAAAAAGAACACCTCCTTGTTTTGATTAAAGTAGTACCTGACTGGCATTTTATCCTTGCAGGTGTGGTTTGAATCTGTCCAGACGCCGTATCTTCTTTCCTAATCTTCCTCTGCCTCCTTCACTTTGACTTCCTAAATCTCTTTTCTAAACAGCATGTTCCATTAGACAGTCGTGTCCAACCATTTAAAAATAAACAGAGAAATAAATGCAAATTGGAGGAGAGTGCTATCCTCTCAAGTACCACAAAATATTGTTTTCGTCCTTAGTCCTTGGTGTTCTTCCCCTTTTTATTGGTATGAACCTTGACCTGCTCCTTGCAAAAGCTCCCTATTCAAATAGGAAATCTTACCCAAGGACTTTACAAGACTGTCCTTGAGTTAAAAGTGACTCATTGAACACAGGCTTTTTGATTATGGTATTGGCAAATAGTATTAATTTTTTCATTTAAAATGTTGGTATGTTTGCATATTTCTGCTCTCAATCCTAAATTCGTTATCAGAAAAGTTTACTTTCAGTTTCAAATGTGAAGGTTTTGTCCTTTTGTGGTAGAGAAATTTTAGTGTTACGGTTTGAATGTTCCCTTAGGCAAAGTAGTGAAGGACAAATAAAAAACACCCAAATGCATTTTTTTCCAATCTCATGCTTTTTGAGCCCCAGTGCATGATTTTTTTTAATACTAAAGTTGGCAGTACTGCTGTTTCAAATTGGTATGCACTATTAAATAAGAAATAATAAAATTGGTATTCTCTCACAAATCTTTTATCCTTCCAGAGAATAGAAACTTCTTATCTGATCAATAATGTGGAAAAAAACCAAACCCTACATTTCCATTAAATGTAAGGCATTTCTGATTCATAGGCCATCTTTTTGTTTTGTATTTCTGGAACAATTGTGTCTTGCTCCATGACAGGGGTTTCGTATTGCTGTAGAAATAATAACAATGACAACAAAAATGTTGCTATAAAAATTAGAACTTCTTTGATGATGTGACCATCTAGTCAGTTGCACTTCGACTTTGGAAAATGCAGTCTTAAAATTATGCTCATAAATAACTTTAAATAAACCTAGTTGAAGGCTTGGAGTACCTGGAGTACCTGATCAGCTCTCTTCAAAGTCACTGCATTTGGTTGGAAGGTGTATACCTAGGTAGTTATGAAATTGTTTCCAGCCTGTGGGATGCAGAGCATGGCTGAGCAGCGCTCCGATTTGAGAGGGACTTCAAACTTCTGGTAGGCTTTGTGGTAGTAACAACAGACTAAATGATGTATCAGGCAACCCTGATGTGTGCACAGCTTTGCCACACAGCCCTGGGGAGCTGATGTGCACTAGCAGTGCTAGTTTGCCATCTTGGACTCTACTGTGTACACATTGTACTCTGTGGAGCACAAATCTTGCCATGGGCTAGGCTGTACTTTTCCTGTACACATTCTTCTACTGTGCTCCTGTAAGTTTAGTCAAATCTCAGCCCTTCTGGGAAGGCATTTGGGTGAGTTATTTGTGAGTTCAGAAACAGGAAACAGCCACAGTTTTCCCTTGAGCTCTCCCACAGAAATCTTTGTGCAACAGTTTGGAAACAAGGCAGGTCTGGGCTTGAGTTTGGGAGTGAGCTCACATGTAAGAGATGCTATTGATGTAAAAACAGACTATTGTGCAGTTAGAAGTCACTTAGATCTTAGGAACATATGGCAGTTTGATGTAAGTTACATCAATTCATCTTTAACATTATATCTTCCATAATTTTGTGTAATTAATTTAAAGTGATTATTTTGCACTTCAAGAAGACATCAAAGAATGGTAGGTAACTTCAGAGCACTAGTTCACAAAGATTTAAATCGAGAAGTTATGTCATCTTTCTGTTTTTAAGTTTGCTTAAAGTATGATTTGTGCAGAGGTTTTACACCAGAAAGAATGATGCATGAATTTCAAATTAACGTTATTTCTGGTAGAAAGCCAAATGAGGTTACATACTTGCCAGAAAATAACTTCTTGTATTTATGTAGATATATAATGCTTACTTTCAGGTTTCTTGCTAATAATAGAGGAATATCTTTGGGTGTACTAGGTTCCTCTTTTGCTCAGTCTATAATGAGTGATTTTTAATCTTTTTTTTTGTTTTTTTTTTTGAAACAGTAAAGTGTATTTTGTTTTCCTGTTTGTTTATTTTGGTTTTTTTAAGTCATTTTCAGACCTTGAGAGAGACTTAGAAAGTAATTTCCCTTAGGAAACACTTAGCAACTTTAAAATTTTATAAAGTTGCAAACAAACTGCAGATACATTTGTTGGGAAATTTTCAGAAATTATCTGACATTCATGATTACTGAAGAACCAAAAGAAAATCGAATCTATGGAAAAATACAACTTTCTGTGTGACTTAAAAATGAGAGCTGATGAGCAACATTCCACAAGTGATTTCTCAACTCTCTCTCAATTTACAGTGTTTGGACTTTTCAGTATCATACCCCATGATCGTCCCTGTGCTTTTGCAGGCACAAACAGCTGCTCCAGGAGAGCAGGCTGGTGGAGAATATGCCAGGTAGCCCCTCCTTACCTTGAACATGGAGGCTTTTATAGATAGTTCATACTGGCACTTCAGCACTATCCAACTGCAGCTTGCAAACAGAGATGTCTGCTGTATATGAATGCACAAGCAAGCATTAATGCTGATAGAAACCACTTGATCTATATCTCTCTTTGCTGACACGTGAGCTTGAAACAATATGACATAGTCCTCCCTCAGCCTAGACAGCTCACTGAGCTTGACAAGGACTCTAATAGAAGACAAGCAGTTCTGCATCGTAAGGTTTTTGATGGAAAACATAAAAGTACTGCTCTGTCCAACCACTTTCTGAATGTGCTAGAAAAGTGACAGATTGTCAAAATTAAGTGCCATGTTCTTCACATGAAAACAAAGCAAACATGAAGAAAGCTTTTAGCAATAGGCATAGGTTTAGTTCAGACTATTTTTCCAGCATTCTACAAGTTCTTTCAAAATTTGCTTTTCTTTTCTCTAAACCCTGCAGGATAAATAGCTTTATTAAAGAAATGGCTGTAAAATCCAGGCTGAATTAAGACACATATATTAAAAGAGCAAGCTATGCATGTTGACTTTTGAAGCCCTTTGATTGTGTCAATAACTGAAATATACTTTAAATCTTGTGGCTTTGAGAAAAAGTTTGAAAACGTGGCCTGGCATAAGCAATACTATTTATCTCATTGTCTGTTGGCAGCTTGAAACAATTATTTGAAGTGTGAATTATCCCATTTTCACTTTGCAAGCTAAAAACCATGAGGAAGGAAAACTGCCGTACATGGTAATGCATGCATATGAATTTTCCAAGTTCTTCATTTTTCTACTCTTCTATCTAAAATTGACTTTCTTTTGTAAATAATTTTTGTTTTTCTCATTCTTTCCAGGTTTACCTTTTACATTTTTTATTTCTGTTTTATTACATATTTAATGTTAAATATTATAAATTAAATTCTCTGTTTCTAATCTTTAAGTTAAGGTTTAAATAATATACCTTTGTTAAAAAGGAATCAGGCCTTGGAATATTTTTATGTCCTATTAGGCATTTTTAGGAAAATCCAAGGCCTGCCTTAGTTGTCAGAGAAGCTGCCAGGTTTTATTGACATACTAATAATCCAGAATGGGAAAATTTGCAATGAATACGTCCTTTTAGATGAATGCTGCGCGCCCTTGAGATGTCTGCTTATGTAACATGGACATTTAGGGACTGTAATTCAAAGGAAACAGCAGCAGCATGACAGAAGTCTGGCTCTGATAGTAAAAAAGCAGAGGTTTGTGTGCCTATGCTGGAAAAGGAACAGTAGGTCACGTTATAGTTTTATTCATACTGTTCTTAATCCAGATGTTTGCTTTTTCTGCTCTAAAGATTGTTTTTCTCCTTCTGCTCTTTGTATTGATGCTTGATTATATCTTATCTGAGTCTTTTGTTTGCAGCTAATCCAAGTTAGATGACAGTGAGAACTGCAAATATTTTGCCATTATAATCATCATCATAAATCATAGGCCATAAGATCTGCCTTGTGTTTAGAGGAATCAGCTTTTTTATTGACTGTCTTCCATAATTAATAGCACTTTACTTTGTAAATCAAATTACCCCACTTTTTCTATAAAGATTTAGTGTGAGATCATTTTTTAGAACGTTAAATGACCTTGACAAAAACAAGGGATCAATAACACGTTGATTAGCAGATTGTTTTCTGTAATATTGGATGGTTATCATGTTGTTAGTTTTTCCTGTTGTACAACCTGTAGAGGTTGAAGGTCATTTATACCTCCTGGTAATTCTGTTTTCCTCAAGTGGCTGATAATACTCTTGTCTAATACTGATGGATTCTCTTAGGCATGTGTGTTGATTTTTAGGTATACACAGGACCTTGCTGTCTTGATTCCCAATTCTGCTCATAGTGACAGAGCTGTTAAATATCCTGGATTTCAGGTCTCTCCTATGTCTGTGCTCAGATCCTAGGGGGACAGGACAAGTCAGCTACAAGACAACCAGTTTTCTCAGGTTTTTGCAGTCTGGCCTTGAAAATCTGAGAGGATGGAGACTGCCTTTGTAGGCAAACTGTTCTTATGCCTTCGGCTATCTGTTCAAAAAAAAAATCCTGTGTCCTATCAGATCTTATTTAAATTTATGCCCTCTTTTTCTTTGTGTCATATACAATTGTGAGGATCAGTTGGATACTTGGATCAGTTCTGTGGGCACCAGCAGGCTCTTGTTTGTTTCCCTGCCTCTTCTCCAGGCTGACCCAAGCCCAGCACCCTCTACATCTGTTCACAAAGAACAAATACACCAGCCCCAGCCAGCTTGATGGCCTCTGCTGGACACTCTGTATTTTTCTCCTTTGATGGTAGGACTGCCTGTGCTCTCTTCTTCACCAATGAGGTTACTTGGATCCTCTTCTCTCATTGCTCCTTATCAGCTCTTTATGTTTATTTGATTGGCCTTCATTCAGGTAACATAAAGCAGAACTCCATGTGTTGGGAGCACATGGCTACTCAAATTTTGACACACAGTGTCCCAGGGGGAGTATGTGGCCAGGACACTGCATTGCTTTCAGCAGAGCCTTTAATGCCAAAAGAAAGTTATGTTCCTATCTATGAAAACTTCTTTAGTCACTTGAAAGCAAAAGCCTGCCACATGACCTGCACAAGCACCTTATTCCAAGGCCATGTCATGTAATTGAGAAATCCTTTCAGAGGAGCAATGTTAGCAAATTAGGAAGTCTGTCAAGTTCAATAGCATGCTTCCAAGTGCTGAATCACAAGAGAGTTGCAGTTTAGGTGCTTTTGTCCCATTTTCCCCTATGTTAAAATCACCTCTCCTGGCTACATGTCCCTCAGTGCTTTAAGGCAGTCAGGGTTGGCTGTGCAGCTCTAGCCAGCCCCCTAGGAGCACACTGCTGGTCTCATAGAGTAAATGCCGCTCTCAAATTCTCTATGTGCAGCAAAGAAAAACAGGTGCATCTTGCATCTTGAAGTTGGGCTGCCTTGAGTCTTTGCAGTAGGAAAAATGTCTACTTTTAAACAATTTCCATCAGGATGATTTGTTGTCACTGCTTCTGATAACTTTTAGCTCTTGTAATCCTCCTGTTCTATTGATGCCATGGTGCTTTCTGTTCATTGGTGAGAGTTATGATTTTCTCTTTTATTTGTAACACAAAATTTCCACTCATATGTTGATCAACTAAAAATGCTGATCAGCTCTGAACAGTCAATCCTTTATTTGAACTTTTAGCTATGGGTAACTTTGGGTGCCTTGTGACACCTCATCAGCGAAGTTTTGAAAAGATGTTGCATTCCAGAGTCTTAGAATTTGGGTAAAACATTCTTCTGTAGACTTGAATGACTGCTGGAACAGGTAAGTGAAGAACTAAGAGAATGTTTAGACAGCGTTCATTTTGTTAACATTTAAAGATAACCAAATTATTTTATTTTTTAACTTGCTCTTTGGCTAAAACCAAAGGAAAAAAAGGGTTTCACAAATATGCATTGTACAAAGGGAAGAAGAATGCTAAAATCAGATTCAAGAGTGCATTATGCTAATGCCATGAAAGATCAAGACTGAGACCCTGACCTCATTGAAACTGGCGCAAATTTGATTTTTGAATTAGCAGGGTCAGATGTCATTCCAGATGCAAGATGTTAGGGCGAAAGTTTCCATACTAGTTATTAGGATATGAAAGTATTAAAATTGCACAAAATAATGCAGATTTTGTAGAGGATTTAGTTCCTGCACAAAACTAGCATTAAATAAGTGTGAGATATGAATATAGAACTGAACACAGAAGATACTAAATCAAAGAGATATCTTAAAAGTTTTAGTTTCTTAAACAGGATTTATGTTTCAGCAGTTTTTAACGTAACAGGAGATTAAAAGTATATTGACTGGAAGGAGTCTGTAGTATGCTAGATGAAAGACAAAATTAATTTTATTTTGTTTCCAATACTTTCTTATAGGTGTGTTATTCAATACAAGTCTACACAATTCATAGAAATAATTGCTATTACATATTTTTATGCCCAGTTTATACAGACTTTAGTTTTTTCTTACAGCGGAGCATAATGCCTCTGTGAGAAAGCTGTAAGACAACATAAAAAGAAAAAAGAATGTTAAGTAATACTGGAGAAATGTCAACAGTTGTGTGGGTAAATTGTTTTAAAAATAGCTAAATTGAGGGTCAAATATCTAGAAAACACAGAGGTAGGTCATATGGAGAATGATGAACTTTTATTTTAGAGAACAATGACTTAGCTAAGTACTAGACAGTCCTGCCTGATAATGAGCTGAACAGGAGCTTTTGAGTGATTCTGTAATTTGAAGATGAGATAAGGGGTTTGGCTTTATGAACAGGGCAGTGAGATGTAGGAAGGTGATTCTTTAAAATTCATGTGGTGTTCATGAGAATAGTGCTGTTTTATTCAATCCTAATGCCCAGTCTTTAAAAGACTATTGAAATTGTAAAGGTTTCTGAAAAAGCTGCAAAATTACTTAAAGAAAGAAATTGTTAAAGGAAAACACACGAAACAATTGAATACTAGTCATTCATCATAAAAAGAAGATGAAATTATGAGATGACCATAGCAAGTATCTGCATGAGATTTATTCATTTGTAAAAATTGTAAGTTTTGTTTGTTTTAGTAGGTGAAGGTATTCAAAGGCATAGAAGCTGCAAGTAGGTAGATCAGATCTAGGAATGAAGAATACAAATGCTTATCAGTCACCATAATGAGCTTGTGAAAGCATTGTGTCACAAGTCAGTGCCATTACAGGTCCATGAGAACAAACAGAACGAGGGGAACAGAATCCCACACTAACAATACCAAGTGCAAACAAATAAATGCTCCTAGAATATCAGTTGCATCACTTGAGGATAATCCCCAAGCCCTGTGAAAAAGTAGAGGTATTTCTTTTTGATTTATGACTTGCACACTAAAAGAGTGAGTACAAGAACCAGCATTTGTGAAGAATTCTGGAAGGACATCTTCTGGGATGCTTTTGCAGGCACTCCATTCTATAGCTTTGATCTCTGACTTGTCTTTCCACCAGACCTTTTTCTCTGCCAAAGATTAGTGACATTCAGAAGACCTTAAAGCTCCATTTTTAGAGTGTATAAGCATTATTTCACACAATATTAACAGATATTTTCAAAGTAACATGTACTTACGAACTTAAGTTCTATTGATTTTCACTATAGTGCTGTGTGGAGTGGTTTAAAAATTTCACCAAACCAAGTGAATTGCTTTAGAACAGAGCAGAGCTGTCCCCAGAGCTGGGGACACCTGTCACCTAGTGGTGATCCCAGTGCCAACAGCAGCTCACTGAAAACTAAAGCTGCATCTTGGGAATTTCCAATGTCATAAAGTTCCATTTGTCCTTCTGTATAGCACTGCTGTTTGAACTTAAACTCCGAATTTAGAAGATCCATTTTAAAGATCAATTCCTTAATCTTTATTTAGGACTCTGTCAGCTCTCCTTTTGATTTGAAGACTGTCACTCACCTAAATGTGGTTGAAATCCAGATAGGCAACTCTGAAAGAAAAAAAGCATGGTATAAAAAGTGTTATAGAAGCTATTGCTCTTCAAACCCCTTGACTGAACAGTAGTCCCCGTCCTTTTTTTGTTGCATTCTTCCTAATAATTCTTGAATTAGAGAAAAGAACTTGTGACTGTTGAGGCTGTGATTTTTATGAATATTCCTGAGTATGAGGCTTTAGATAAAAAGCAGCACATTCCCCAGCAGATAACACTCTTCATGTGCATAATTTATAGTACAGAACTAGTCATAGAAGCTAGTAAGTAGTAAGTGGGTTTTTTAATACTCAGATCATCTACAGCATAGTTGCTAGGTTTTTTTTTTAATTTTCCATGTAGAAACTGTAAAATTAATGTGATATTTGTCATGCTGTGATGGAATGTATATGTTTATCGGAAAAAATGTGCATACACAGTAAAATAGAGTGCTAGGATCTGAGGCTGTAACTCTTTCTGGCTGAGAGCAGAGTGTGGGTCCTGTGATCAGAGAGTGGAGCCTTTTAAAACTTCAGTGTTTAAAAATGAGAGAGATTTCTTGTGCACTTCTAGGTAGAGGGAGGGAAAATCGTTTTAGTCCAGCAAACATCTGGTAGCTCAAGAATGATAAAAAAGTACTGATTGGTTCTGACAGCTGCCTGCTTTGTAGTGGTATTTAACCAGAAATATTTGAAACAGATTGATATGAATAATGAAAGATTGCATGATGTATGACACAAATAAACTTTACCACAATTTAACTCATTAACAAAGAAACAGTGTTACATAAGGAAAAATCCTTATTTACTGTTTAACTCCTTTGTGATATTTCATTTTTAATAACCTGACAACAAATCAGGTTTTTATAATAATTTTCTCCATCAGGTACTGCAAGTATTTCATTGTGAAATAGGGTGAATGGGATGTCATTGTCCTTTAACAAGTGCTGCTGATGGATGTGGTCCATTTAAATGTACAACAGAGAGCTGAACTAGATAATGAACTTATTATTACTCTCTGAGGATTACAGGTTAGTCCCAAAGGAGTGCAGTAAGCTAGAGAAAATCCATATCTACTGGCTAAACAATAGCCAGAGGGCTGACTGGAGATATTGATTTACTTTCTAGGCCATTTAGACCTTAATGGTGGAGAAAAGCTGAAGTGCTGTTTACTTTTCTGCCAGAATCGACCAAACAACCAGTCCATTTTTTAAAGACTTTTGATTGATTTCGCTTAGAGGAATTAGAGGTGATTTATTTTTAAGCTGAAAGCAACTCGTAAATATCTCCCACTACACAGGTTCCATGAGAGTAAATGTTAAGTGGAAATGCTTACTGAGAAATACTTTGCTGCAAATCAATGTGAGCAGGTAATACTCCTTGATAGGAGCAGTCAGGTGTTGGACACCTTTCTCAAGCTTGGTCAGGCCTCTGGTTGTGCTGTGTGAGACACAGCATTTTTTAAAGACTTCACTTTTGTGGAGGGGTATGAATCTGATTGCTTGGCTGAATTTGTGCCAGCTGTACCCTGCTGACTTAGAAAAGGGCCATGGCTCTGGCAGTGTAAGTGGTGCTCAAGGTCAGTAGTGAGCAGCTTTAATATTTGATGGATGAAAACAGGAATTTATCATGTGACAATTGCCCATGATACTTCATACTCAGAGCAAATTGAGCTCTAGCTCTAAGAAACAACTCAGAGAAAAAGCAAGCTAAAATGCTGGGATTAAGTATTTTCAAAATCAGGCAAGCTTAAGGAAATGCTCCTGAGCATACTGCCACATATAGAGACACATCTGAAGAAAACCAGATTATTTTTATGTCCTACTTACCTGTCTGGAAAAAGTCATAGGTTTATACAAATGTTTGTCAAGTGTTTTAGGGCTGTAATTGTACAGAATGTCTTGCCAAAAACATTCTTTGAAATGTTCTCATGAAACTTACAAGAGCAGAGCTGGTATGTTGATAATACTCCTGTTTAGAAATAAAGCCACAATTTTATATTAATTCCAAACACTTGGTTTATAGCTACTACTTAGGAAAATTGTTCAGGGACATTTTTTGAAGTCCACTTGGGAAGATAAGACCTTTCCTTAGAAAGCATTGCTTGGTTCTGCTTTAACAGAATAGTCTCTATTTATTGGAAACAGTACTGTTATAACTAAACAGGCTTGGCTTTTTTCCTCCTCCTTCCCCTTCTCTGAAGGGAGTTTGACTTGGTTAATAAGCTGCTTATATTGTAACACAGAAACATGTACTTGTTACTTGAAAACTAGAATTACAGTCAGCTCTAGGCATCTCACAGAAATGTGGAAATAGGCATCTTTTAAATCTGGAAGTTACATTTCAAATCCTACATGTGTTTTATGCCACCTCTCTTACCAGCTAAGTCCTTAACTCTGTGGTGAGACATCTGATCCAGCCTTCACACCATGCTACACAGCTGAAAACTGATGGGAAGAAGAAATATTCAAGTATCTTCCCATTCTCAGGGAAAACCCCTGAGCAACAGAAAAATAGCATTATTGTGAGATAGAGGTCATTAGGACTTCTCACCAAGATAATAATTTTTACTGCCTCTGAGCTTGTGAACTGATGCCCAGGAACTATGGAAAAGCTATGAATTTCAGTGTGTACTTCATCCTAGTTCTGCAATATATACAAAAATGAAAAATTGTGGATTAATGTGTGTTCCCTGTTGAAAAACTGAAAAAGTTTGATAGAACTTATTTTTTAGCTTAAGTATGTGTTTTGTAGTCAGCACGCTAAGCTCTAATGTAAGAATTTAGTGCATGGTTTTGTGAAGTCCCAAGCAGAAAACTTTACAGGCTTCTTCATATACAGTTTCTTTAGGCTTTTTTGTTTGTTAAGATTCGAAAAAGTTCACTTGCCCTTTACTTTTCCTCAGCCTTAAAAAGTTAATGGCAAAATACATTTTGCAGACCGGAGATACTAGGCTTTTAGACTTTAATGCAGTCTTAAGATTCATTTTTTTGAAAGAAAGACAAACCTCCAAGCTAGCTTCTGTTACTTTATACAAGTGTCAGTGGAAGTTTTAGCTACAATTCTCCTGTAACTACAGCAAACTGTGATTTTTACAGCATTTTATGTGCTGATAATATGAAATTAGTTATTGAGTATTCATGGTTCAAAAAAAGCTGTGCATGTATATTAGCAGAAGCTGTGCAGCTGATCTTTTCTGTATGTCAAATAGCATGAAACAATTTAAAAAATATGCCCATTTAATATAAGCTTTTCTGTTTATTTTGTCATTGGCAGTTGTTTTTTGTTGTTAACTTTTTAAATTAAATCTATAGAACAATTGAACTAGAACGAATTATAGATTAGATATATTTTAACTTTCATTTAAGAGTCAGTTGATCTGACTTAGCTAGTTAGCTAGAAAAGTATTATCTCACCTAAGCTTATAAAATTTTGTACTGAAATAGAGTCCAAATTATGCAAACTTGAAGAAATCAGATCAATGCCCCCAAATGACAGTATCGTCATTCCCTGTATTCAATTTCCTTAACAAGTTTAAGTCCTAAAGTATTACTGAGTTTAAAGCACAAAATGATTACTTCCATTTATTTCAGAAGATGAGATGCAGTGAGTAAGGATGAGGTTCAAAGAAATCTAAATCTGGGAGGTTTTTGTTGGGTTTAGATTTTTTTTTCTTCTTTCCAAGTGAAGTGCATTAGGAAAGAAAACAACAGCTGGTAGGATGGAGCTGTGAGAGATTTTAAAAAGCTGGGGTGAAGTAATGATTAGAAATGCAATATGGAACTGTAGTGTAAAAAGTAAAATCAAAGGCACTGAACTAGACAAATATAATTTCTGCAGAAGCACAGGTCTAATTACTAGGCTTGAGAGCTTAGAATTATCACCCATAAAGGTTGATTCCTCACCAGTTCTCTGAGTGCAGAAAAGAATCCTAGTAGACCTTGGTGCTAAATTTATTATTTTTGTAGCATATGACTATAAAAAATTAGAAAGGCAGATTTTTAAAGTGATCTTTGTGTATATTCCTGTCAAAAGGGTCTGTATAGACTTCTTCAAAGTGAAATGTATATAATCACAAGGACATTTCATGAAAGGCATATAAGGAAATGTTTTACAGATTTATTTTAAATATGCTTTGGAAAAATTAATTGATTTCTGCTTGTTTACATGTATTTTGAATTTTAAGAGAGCACAGGAGCAAAGAATAAGTGGTCTTACTATGAACATTTAATAAATGAAATTATTACATGCTGGGTATATAGATGATATTTGCTGATAATCCAAATTATCCAATTTTGGAAGAACAATCCTTGGTTACACTGCTTTGTACAGAGGACAAAACCACTATACTCTTCTAGCTTTACTCTCTGCCTGGCATCCTGCCTTGTCCTTTAAGGTGCTGTTCAATGTAGAAAGTTTTCTAAATTTTTATTGTGAAGGATAAGATGGTAAGTAATTATAGTAGTAGAATTTATTATTTATACAGCTACCATGTGCATTTTCAATGCTAAGTCCTGATTTCTACTAAGTAAAGACCTTCTGTCACACTAAAAATGCATTCTGAAGTCTCTGCACATTTACAGAACAGCATTTTTAACCACAGCTGATGACTGCGTTCAATCTTCAGGGGAAAAAAGTTGCCTAAAAATACAGACTCACAAATATAGCATTAATCATAATATTTTCAGGTTTTTAAAAAATCAGTGGCCTTTTAAAAGCAAAACTCATCCCATCCTACTCTACAAAACAGAAAGTAATGTACAGTTATTTAACAACTATGATTTTTTTTTCCACAAAGAGAATGAAGCTTGTCCCACGTGTTTCACCTGCCTGTTGTCTCCTACTCCTGAGATCCAGCAAATCAGGTAGCAGAGCGTCCATGCATTTTCCCCAAAAGAAAGACAGGTTCTATGCCTATTTTAAAATTCCTTGAAGGTAAGACTAGAGAGAAGGGACAGCTTGCGTTGGCTTTTTATTTTAATGTGCTACAGGGAACACAGGTGGGTTGGGTTCAGATCTTGGATTCCTCTGTGGTTAGTTAGGAAAATCCATAGCTATAGGAGTCTTAGATGAATCTAAATACTTGCAAGGATATTTTGGGTAAATTATCTTTTAGGAAGTGAGAAATAATGGGACTTCTTTATGTTGAAGGACTTGGGAGGACTGTCTTCTATCTAGATTAAGTGTTTTGAAATAAGATGGATTTTCAGTTTCAGATTAGAGAGCTTAATCTAGGACTCAAAAGTGTCTACCTGCATATAAACTAGATGTCAGTGCTCTCACTGTAGTCAGTGGAGAAACAGTTATTTCTCTCATTGAAGCCTGGAGAGAAATTCTGCTTACTTAGGCCTGGTAAATCACACCTTCAGTTTCATTGAGTGGATGTCTTTTGTCTTGGAGGGAAATACAGTGTCTTCCTACTTCACAGGCAGACAAATGCATTGACATGCTGAAGTGTGGTGTTAAACTAAATCCCAGGCAAGCCACCTCCTCCGTAGAGGTGGAGTTCTCATAGAATGGGAATCTGGAGATGCTACTTGAAATGGGTAAGGCTTCCTAAACTCATAAACTCATAAACCAGCTCTTCAGTAGAAAAATAAATTTTGAACTCCTCTGAATCCCAGGCAGAGTCTGACCTATAAAGGTTTAAGCCTGTAAGGTTTAAATAATTCTGGAGGAATAATAAGGAGAAAGATTTAGTCAAAGATCTTCTACACAGTCTGATTTTCTACTGTGTATGGTCACAGAAGAGATGCTCATTATTTGCCTTACAGCATTTGATGGTTTACTTCTTTTTCTTTTCACCTGGTCTTCTCTTTGTGTCCTACTTGGGAATTATATAAAGCATGGTGCTTCAAGTACTTTATGGTAATGGAAGGATTTTTTTTGCAGGAGTCGAATATAAAGTATTGAGATACTCCAGCTTTTCAGTGAGTTAAAGTATCGGCTGGAAAAAAAGGTTATTTAATTGCATACCATCCCCCGCTTTACAGGGAAACAGCACTGGTTTGTATGATTGTTAGTTTGCTAGTTTTCTAAAACAAAGTTACAGTTTTGTATGTGAGGCAGCCAATGAGGAGTTCTTCCTTCAAACCTGTGCCTGAACCTCTGAAATATCTTACATGTACTACTGGTGTACCTAGTCTGTTTTGACATATCCATATGAGTGGGTGAGGAAAAGAAATATTGTTTTTTTCCTCTGATGTAATAAAAAGATAAAATGTGGAGGTCTGTGTCCTTGCTCTGTATATTATATAGTATAATATACAGAGAGGGCTTTTTTTGTATTTTTTTTTGCTTTTGTTCAATGAGCTTTGTTGGTTCTCTAGTATGACCAAGGCTGGTAAATGTGGAACTGTTCATAGACTTTATTTTTGTTCATGATAAAAAACCTCTTGAGATTAATGAGTCATTGGTGCCTCAGCATCTGCTCCCAAGACTGGGGAATTTGGGAAAGAAACTGAAGAAAAATATAAGCATAAAAGTACGTAAAATGTTAAGAGCAGAAATCTTCATGGTGGTGAATAGACATGAAGGATTTAAGTGTAACAGAAATGTTTATTTAGGGGAGCAAAATGATAGATTAAATCACAGCTATAATGGAGACACTTTTTAGGTGAATATTTTAAGAAACTTAATTATATTTTGGGCTTAGCAATCAGTTTGTTAAAACAATATATTCAAAAGCAAGCATCAGAAATCCGTATTTAAAACAGATATTACTGTCATAGACCAGAAACAGTACCATTTTTCATGGAAAAATATCTTGTAAACTATGTCAGTCAGGTATCACAATTTTTATAATAGCTAGGTTTCATAACAGTCGCTGTAGGTTAACATCTAATAATTAGTCTCTCTTGAGTAAACAACTTTTCTGTAACTCTGGAGAAAATGATTTTTATTTTCCTCATTAACATCTTGTTGCATATTGCCACAAAGCAGCCTGAGGCACAACTCAGAAGTTCCTCCTGTATTATAGCACCTAGCACATGCTCCAAAGATCTTAAAAATTTTAGGGCGTGTTGTTTATATTTCAATATAGAAATTTTTACTTGTATTTTAGGAAAAAAAACATTCCTTCATATGGATGTTAATAGTAGGTTCTCTCCTGGAGTCTAAAGTGTAAGGGGAGTATGCAAGAAAGGCATCATAATAAAACAAGAACAGGCTTCATAGCACATAAGATTGGGGCTTGTATGTATGATTATCAACCTGGTGTTGCTCTTGTGGTTTTTGTTTTGTTTTGTTTTGTTTTCTTGGTTTTTTGTGGTAACCCTGGCAGAGTGAGCACTTCTGGTCTGTCTACTGTTTCTCTCAGAAACCTAATCAAATTACATTCTGATCTGAAGCTCAACAAAATCAGGAAACAGTGCACAGGCCTCCAGTGAATTCATTGCACATTTTGTCTGCAAATATACAGAAAACAGATGATATTTGGGAACATCAGTACCTGTCTGATGTGTGTGAATTGACTGGTATTCATAAGTGAACTGTCTGTACAAATATTTCAAATGGATAGTTGGAGCCCAAGATAAGAAGTGGTTTTCTTTCCCCCCCACCATTAATCCCTCTGTGGAGATGAAAGTTTAGTTCAGCTATTTGTAAACCTAGACTTTGTCACTGAGAATTAATTCCTGTTTGTAAAATTACAGTTATTTTGTTATTTTTCTCTATGCATCACTTGAAATTTGTCCACATTAAATGTCATCTGCATTTTTATACCCCAGTCACTAAGTACTGCAAGGCCCTTTTGCAACTTTTCATGACTTACGTTTACTACTGAAAATGGTCAGAGCAAGGTGTCCAGGAATGGTTTCTTGGCCAGATGTGAGACCAGAGGTGAAGACAGGACTAGAACTGAATAGATGAGGGCAAAGGATGAAAATTGCAGCTGGAAGGAGCTGCAGAGAGTTTTAAGAAAATTGGTCAAAGAACTGGAAAAAGGAGGACAGGCAGGTGGGCAGTGGAGGTTGCAGCCAAGCTGCATGGACAACTCTAAGCTACAGAGCAAAACTATTATAAAGCATAACAGAAAATGGAGTCAAATTCAGCTTTGCAGCAGTAGAACTGATAAATGTCAAGGAAAATTATCTCACAGTATTACTTAGTGGTATAAGTACTTACGGGGTAGCTTTTCAACCATGAGTGGTATCATTTTATGATATTTGAAAATGTTATTTATTGTGTAAAACTAGAACTGGTCTATGAGGATTTTAGCTTTTCTGCAGTTATCTATATGGCCTCTGCTTATGCTCTGTGCCATAGGAGATTAGCACTTAGATTTGCCAGAAGTACAGTTGGTAATGGAAAAAGGAAAAAATTGACAAAGATGTCTCTATTAAAATCATGCCAGTCACACATAAATCTCTTATGGATGTGCATCTCCACTGGCTATTTCCTTACCTTTGCGTATGATTCATTATAAAGAAGAACAGGAATTATATGATTGTTAAGACAGAAGTAGAAAGAAAAGAACATTAGAAAAAGTCATACATTCTTATTAATATATATTATGTGCTGCAATGAAATCATTTTTACCTAAGTATAAAATTACCTAGATAATAGATTTATGAACTGTAAGAAAAGATGGAAAATATGTTGTCTGTTGAAAACTACTGTGAGAGACCTGGTAAAAATATTCCTTATATTGAATTTTAGAAAACATTGAATATTTTTTAGCAACTGAAATTTTATTTATTTTATACAGTATTGAGTATTTAATTAGGTAATATGTATACAGATATTTCTATCACCAGAAATACAAAGTGCAATCTCTATGACATGTAATATGCTGTAAATTTTTACTTCACAGAATGAATTAGTTTGTAAAATATCTCTTTGATAATCAGATTATCCTGTGCAACCTATGACCAAACTAGGACATGGTACTAAATGCCATGTCCATTTATTCCTTAAACACCTCCAGGGATGGTGAGCATCACCTGGGCAGCCCATTCCAATATCTAATCACCCAGTCTGTGAAGAAATTCTCCCTAATGTCCAACAGCTTGACAGAGGTCCTCTTGTCCTGTGACTTGTTGCCTGGGAAAAGACACTGACACCCCCTTCCCCCCCACCCCCAGCTACACCCTCCTTTTGGGCAGTGTAGAGAGCAATAAAGTCTCCCCTGAGCCTCCTTTCCTCCAGGCTAAACAACCCCAGCTCCCTCGGCCACTCCTCTCAAAACTTGTGTTCCACACCCTTCACAGCTTGTTGCCTTTCCCCTTGGACTTGCTCCCCGATGTCCTTCCTGAATTGAGGGGCCCAGAGCTGGACACAGCATTTGAGGTGTGGCCTCACCAGTACTGAGTACAGGGGAAGAATTTCATCCCTGCTCCTCTTGCCCACGTTGTTTCTGACACAGGCAAGATGCCTTTGGCCTTCTTGGCCACTGGGCACACTGCATTCAGCAGCGGCATTCAGCCACACTTGTTCAGCAGCTGTTGACCAGAAAAGCACCAGGTCTTTTCTGTTGGGCCATTTTCTGGCAATTCTGCCCCCAGGCTGTTGCACTGCATGGGGTTGTCATGGCCAAAGTGCAGGACCTGGCTCTTGGTCTTGTTGAGCCTCACGCTGTTGGTCTTGGCCCATCAGTCCAGTTTGTCCAGGTCCCTCTGTAGAGCCTTCCTGCACTCCAGCAGATCAGAACAGCAGCGCAACTTGGTGTTGTCTGCAGATTTGCTCATGGTACTCTCAAGCCTCTCATCCAAATGCATAAAGGTAATAGGAGGGACTGCGCCCAACACTGATCCCTGGGGAGCATCACTGATGATGGGATGTTGGCTGAATGTGGCACCATTGACCATCAGTGTCTGGGCCCTGCCATTCAGCCAGCCCAGAGAAAAGTGCCTCTGTCACTTGCTCTTGAATGTATGTCTTGCGGGTGGGACTCATTAAACCAATATCAGCAACTTCAGACACACCTTATTGAGCTTGTTTTTCCCAAAGAGACTTTTTTCTCCCCCATACATAAGGAATCACTTTCATTTTGCTTTATGGTGTAAGTATCCACAAATTGAATTAAAATCATAGAATGCTTTGGGTTGGAAGGGACCTTTTAAGATCATCTTGTTCTGACCCCACTGCCATGGGCAGGGACACCTTCTGCTAGACCAGTTGCTCAAAGGCCCATCCAACCAGGCCTTGAACGCTGCCAGGAATGGGGGATCCACAGCTTCTCTGTGCATCCTGTTCTAGTGTCTCACCATCCTCATAGTAAAAGAATTCTTCGTGTCTAATCTGAAGGTAGTGGTTTTCAATTTGATAGAATTATCAATAATAATAGAGCTAGATTACTCCTAGCTGTATACTACATGGAATTTTATACTATCCTCTGTCATGTCTGGTAATAATAACCAATGTCAGTGACAAAATATTGGAAGAGATGTTCAGCTTTTCTGCCCATCATGACGTTTCCTATACTCCTGGTTTCGTTTTTAGACCATATTACTGTATTGTCAACCTTAAGAAATATGTGTTTTTGTGTAGGTCTCCTTTAAGATTATTTTATTTTTCTTTTCTGTACTTTATCATCATACCATTTTCAGTGCTGCAGAACTTCAATGCATTTCAAAATTAAGTTCCTATCTTTTCCTCATTCCTCTCCTTTTTTCCCTTTGTACTGCTCACAGTTTCTCCTCTGTGGAAATATACCTCCATTTCAGCACACTTTTCTGGTATTTTTGGTTCCCTGCAGAGGTGGTTCTACACATTATTCCACATTTGCTTGGAACAAAAGAGTGAACAAGGGAGAAAAGGAAGGTAAAGAGACCTGTTTCTTTTAAATACATAGCACATAGCATGAGTCTGTGTCTCTGAGCACCTTCGAGACTTGTGGTGGATGAGATGATAAGCATCTACTCTTTATGGTTTCCTTGCTACTTTTTTTTTCCTGCCATAGAATTTTCTTTTTTAAATTCATTACATTCTGTACATTGTTGTTCATGAATGCTGCTCTTAGAATGGGAGCTTAATGCTGAAAATTCTATGAGTTTATGATACCGATTGAGATCAACTCTTGACACTCCCTGACAAAGAAGCAGTACTTTTGCAACAAAGGTGGAATAGTCTTTAAAAAGGTATTTTCAGAAAGCAGAGCTAAGAGAATATATTTTGAGGAACAATATACTTTCTGGAGGAATTAAAGTTTTGCTTGTCCATGAGCAGACATTCTTACACGGATTTGTATTAGAGGTTACTTCCTGGCAGTGGACTTTTCAAGGAATTTACCTTGAAAGACTGAAGAATTCTAGTACTTTCCTGGGTAAAAAAAAAATCTCTAGTATGGATTAAAGGATAAAAGTTGACAGAATTGGAGACAAAAATTAGTTGTTTCTCTGGCAAAGAATATGGCAAAATAAGCCTTCCCAGAGTCTATTTCCAAGTGGTCATAATATGATTAAATTCTGTATTTATTTTCATGCAGATGGCTAGAGGGATATTCTTGATGCAAGGCCATTCTCATGCAAGTTTTAAATCTCTGCTCAGAAAGTGTAGCTCTGTTAAAACAGTTCAAAGTGGTTGTTATCAAACACTCTTAATATAAGCAATTATACATGTTTTTAATCCAGTTGTTTTAAAAATGGTCTAAGTATTTCAGCTGTCATTTTACAAAACAATACAAAAATAACAGAAATTTTCTGATGCAGAAATTTTAGCTGAAGTCATTGAAGCTTGACACTGCATAAAGTGCAAATAAATAAAATAAATATAAACAGTAGATATAAGAAGTGTAAATAGGATATGGTAGAAAGTGTAGCAAACTTGCAAATGTAGCAATAAGCTCTTGCCTCAAGTGAAGACCGTAAATCCCAGAATAAGAATTTGTTACTGACGTTAAAGGTACTCCTTTTATTGTGACCTTTTATTAGCAGCCCATAACTGGTCTATTGTTCCACATGTTCTGACAGAGTGTTCATACTGCAGTGAAGCATAGATGTTCTTCAGGTGTTGAATAAAGTATTTACTATTTCCATATTTAGATACAGGACAATTTTTCAATGACATGCCTTGTAATTGCTTAATCAGAAAGGTTATATAAAATAGTTTTAGCAGTAGGGGGGTTTCTGATTAACTGATAATGGAGCAAACCCATATCACAGACTATTTTGATTATTTTGCCTTGATTACCAAATATTAGTCTGAAGTTTCCCAAGAAACATATCTAAGTTTCTAAGTCTGATATTTATCCACAGCATAGAAATACTGTAAGGAATGGCAGTATTAGGCCTTGTATAATGTTGTTAGGGCCTACCCCTGAAGGTGAGAGTAACTGAGGTTCTTGTTAACAGATCACTTGGTTAGATCAGAGTGAAATGACATGGAATGACCAGTGTTTATGTATACATGGATGCTACCACCCATGAATCCAGTGATGAGATTTGATTGTTGTTTTATTGAAGTGATGTCCACAGTCTTGATCTGTCAGGGGTGAGGAACCCCCTGAAACATACAGTTCAGTGAGTTGATTTATGTTCAGTTTCAGGTAGGAGCCCAAGGTACCTCCCCTGGGGTGGGAGTTTGTCTATGGAAACACTGTGGATCATGTTCAGTCCTCTGGTGGAAGGCCCAAAAAAGGAGGCTGGGGGCACTTCGGGGATATTTGATGGTTTATGATATCTTCTAAGACATTACACCTCCTTTTCACATCCACTTGGTTTAGCCAGTTACTCCCCATCAGAAGGGACAAATACCTTCAAGCCTGTCCTGGTACTTCCCCATAACCAGTGTTTTATGCCTGAGCAAGTTATGTAACTGAGGACATGGGCACGATAAAAAGCATTATCCCATGTAGCGAGATCTTACCAGCCTCTTCCCTTACTTGGCTCAGACCCCAGCCTGTTGCTAAACAGACTGGTTTGTTGTGGTCCTCCTCTAGTGCTCACCCCCTCGGCACCTGGGCTGTTCTTAGGTTTCACCTCCACACACCCAAACCCTCTCCTCCTGCCCTTTGGTTGGGGGATGCCAACCTGGCCTCAGCAAAGCACCTGCTGATTTTGCTAATGACCAATTGCATGAGTCATTAACCATTAACGTTTCAGTCTTCCACAGCTGTTGTGCAAATTTATTTCATCACTGTTAATGATTATTCCACTTATCAGAACATTGACCAATACTTGAAAATGTGGAACACTGGCAGCATAGAAGGTGTTTAGGTTCTTGAAGTACAGTTTTGTTTTGTCATTCCTACACCTGTAGGCAGTATATTTTGACATAATGTAATACAATAGCAAGATAGGTCAGGCTTTAATCATGATTGATGTTTTATTTATATTGTAAAGTCTTTCAAAGTTTAGATCAAAGCATGTGAAAAAACCCCCCAAAACCAAATTCTTTCTTATAGAATAATCTATTCCCTTTCCTATTCCAACAAAACCAATGTTGGAAAGAAGGAGCAGACTTCAAACTTATTTTTGGTCATCTCCTTTTAAAAGCTGAGAAAAGTCTAAATCATTTCCTCTGGGAGAGAGAAAATATACATGACAGCAGCCTGTGATTCAGTTCCATACAGTTTAAATGTGGCAAAATTGTAATTAAATATGTATTTGTTTAGCAATCTAAAATTTACTTAAATTGTGGAAGAAATTAGAGTGGCCATGAGAATAGTTCATTAATCCTCTTTTTGCTGTTATATTGATAAGCATATGAGCTTTACCTCTTTGAAAGAGGAATGGAAGTGGAAGATATGAACTAGAGGTTGTATAATTTCTCTGGAGTTCTTTATTTAACTCCATTTTGTATCTCTATGAAAAGTAATACAATCCTCTGTTCAATAAAAGATATAGAACATTTGAATAAAACCACAAAATTTAATCTGTTTCATGGCTTGTAAAAGAAATTGGTACATTATTTGAAAATGAAGCACAAAATTATTTGTATCTACATCTATCTTTGCATTTGAAAAGCTGTCAAGTAAGTTATCTCTCTATGCTTAAAAACAGATAGTCAACTAGAGAATGGAGAACAGGCTCACAATACATTTTTTGGCCTGATAGACTCTTATAGGTTATATTTAAATTACCAGAAATCATAACTTCACCTGAAATATGTACTTAATCTTCAGTTGTAATATTCTACAAAATTTAGATTTATAGATCTAAATTTTCTAGTAATCCTTGAGTGCATTGACAGTGCTGGGTTTTGTGTGGCTGAGCTCAAAATACCCGAATTTGCCCAGTATATTCTGAATGACTCAAAAATATATGTCTGTTTTAACTTTGTGTAAGTCAAAGAGTTTTTAATATAGAGTGCTAATAAGTGAGTCAATTTAAAGTAGTCTTTTAAATAAAGAAGAAGAAAAGATTCTTCATTTGAGGTAAAAATAACTGAATAGGAAAAGGAAGGGTTATAAAGAGAAGACAAATAGGCTTTTTATCTTAATAATAGGATCAAAAGACATTACAAAGTAATTGTATGAATGTTTACATCAAGGTTTTGTTGGTCTTGTTTTTTTGAAGTTTTTTGTTTGTTTGGGGATTTTGGTTGGGTTTTTTGTTGTTGTTTGTTTGGTTGGTTTGGGGTTTTAGTTTGTTGGGAGGGGGTTGTTTGTGTTTTGGTTGATTGGTTGTGAGGGTTTTTTTGTTTGTTTGTTTTTTATTTTTGATCATCCCTATGTAGAAAGTAGTGTGAAAATAGAGCCATCCATATTTTCCAAAGGTACCCAATGGAAATTCAAGACATAGTTCACATTTCTTTGGAAACAAACGGTTTCTGAATTTCTTCATGTATGTTGGTATAAATAGGGGACTTGATCCCAGGTCAGTATGGCAGTGTGCTAACTAAATGCAGGTATAGGAGGAGCATGGTTGGATCACTTCCATTCATAGGCTTGAGAAATCTGGACCTGAATCAGGCCAGAGCCCTACTGGAGCTCCTTTGAGAAGATGACATTTATCTGAGAGAAGGTTCTCAAAAATAGTTTCCAAATATTTTCAGATTTGCTGTGTAAAAACCTTTGGAAATTCCTGTAAATTTTTCCATTGGAATTGCGTAATTTCCTTATTACTCTTCTCTTCCCAACTCTGTGCAGGCTGCCAGGTTGGACATCTTTACAGCCTTCTGATGCTGCACCAGGAATTGCTGGCTCTTACACAAACAGGTTTCTGGAAATGGCCAGTACTGCAATACCTCTTCTTACTTTGTGATTTTAAGAGTCATTAAGTAGATTTTAACAGGAATTAAGTAGTCTCTTATATGTAATTTGAAGTAATTAAAAGTAAGATTTGTACTTTTGACATGTTTTACAGTCATCTACATTTTGGTTTCGTTCTTCTGTACTTCTAGCTCATGCAGACTCTTGTTTTCAAGTTAGAAGCACAATGTGCTGTGCCTGTGTCAGAGAACAGTTTACTCAAGTGAAGAAACTGTGTTCATATCTGATTCTTAAGTGGGAATAATGAATTCTAATTTAGTATCTTTTTTGTGGTTGTTTAGCTTCTTTTTTTTTTGTTACAGAATAATAATTACTCATGGGAGTTCACAAAAAGTACACATACTTGTTTGAAATGGTGCTGTTGGCGTCCTGATTGTATTTAACAGTATGCAATAAATCTGGTAAAACAGAAGTTCAATCTTTATGTATTTAAAAAGAAAAAAGTGTAAATTGTGCCTGCTGTCATGATAAACTAAGGAATTTACTGGCATTTAATCCAGTTTTATTTTCCTCTGAAACCTGTTAATGAACTTCAAGATGCAGGTCTCATTGCCCATTTAAAATGTGTCTATGAGTGAATTACCTGGTAATACAGCTCTCCTTCTGCAAAATATCTAAAGATTGTTAGATCTGGAATTTTTATTTCCTTCTACTATTTCATCTGTCATCATCTACAACAGGCATTTGCCTTTTAACTAGCTTAAGGCAAGCTACGTTTTTTCCTGGCTCTTGTTCATGATGGGATTGCCCTGCTTGCACATTCTACTGCTCTGCAGGATAAAGATGTTAACTGGGAATCAGAAATCATATAGTAGGTGTAAGACATGAGATAAAATCGATACATTTTTCTGAGGCATGTCACTGGTTAAGTGACAAAAAATATTCTGATAGTCACTGAAAAAGAAAAGTCAAAGGTACATTTGAACCTGTCAGTTCAACATATTCCTGTTATCCCTTTAGGGGATATCATACAACTTGACACCAACATTTAAGCTTTGAAAATTATGAGCTCATCTATTTCAAATGGGATGTCACATGTTCCCAAGCCTTTGCCATTACTTATAGTGGAAGACAGGATGATCACTTTTGTCACATATTGATAGTGAATAAGATCTTTCTTTTTTTCTTTTCTTTTTTTTTTTTTTCTTGTTTCAGAATGAAGAACAAATTTTGGTATTTTGAATTTGGCACTTCGGAAACTTTCTCAGCCACCTGTAAGAAGCTGCATGAATCTGTAGAAATAGAAGTAAGAAACTAATTGTTGCCTTTATCCTTGAAATGTCACCAGTTTGGCTGAAATACAGGGAGCAAGGGCGCAGAGTGCCTGAATCCAACAAGGCAAAGCAGTGCACATCCTTTCGACCCTATATTCCAAAATATTATTTTTATCATATCTATTTGTAGTGTAGCCCTGCACACTGGAACAAAGTTCAGTTTGATGATTAGTGAAGTCTTAATACAGTAGACAAGGTCAAGAGGTGAAGTATAACATTAGAAATCAATAGGGAGTGTGGCTAGGTCAGGTGGAAAAATGAAAGACTGTTGGAGGGAGTGAGAGCTGCTGCAGGATTAAAATAAAAAAAAAATAATCCTATTATTTCTAGGTCCCAAGGTTTTATAACCTTTAAAACTCAATTCCCTAAAATTGTACGTACTTTCCTGAATAAAGGTTAAAGAATATATATATTTTTTGAATTATTCCCCTTCATTAAATAGCTTTTCTCTCTGCACAAGGGGTCATCATTCCATTATACATTGAACATTAACTAAAAAGACACAGGATACTTACAGACAAAATGGGAATTTAAAATAATGTGCCACTGCCACTTTGATGGCTGCTAGAATAAGTGGCTGAATTACATAAACTGTTTGGGCATCTGATGTTTATGAATAAGTACATGAAAAATGAGAAATGAGTGAAGATAAAAACCTGAGAATTTAGGTTAAATAATGAAATAATTTCTCAAGAGGACTATGGTGCTTTTCCTTTCCAGTAGTAATGAGAAACTGCATGTGTCAGTGGAGTGTTTGTATAGTAGCATGAGGCACTCAGAGAGGTCTGGTGGGAGCTATGGAGTCCAGTCAAAGCCTCCTGAAGGGTGAATTCTGAAATTATCTGAAGGAACCATGTACCTGAGAGCAGAATAGTAGCAGAGAATACTGAGACTGAAACTGTAAGACCAGCAGTGCCACACTTGCCTGTTATGCTGTTAATGTTTCTCTTTGAAGTGAAAACCTGCTCCTCACGTGTTAGATTAAAATATAATAAAAATAAAACAAAACTCCACTGAAAGTCTTAAGAAAAAAAAACTTAATAAAAAAAATCACCCTTGCTTCCCAAGAGAGTGCTTCACACACATGAGTGTAAGCAAATGTAGCATGAAAAATATTTTGTTATTTATCAGAAGAAATGCTTACCTGGTTTGATTAGATTTGAAGAAACTGCAAGTTAAATGTACCTTTTGATTAAATACAAATTGAAGAGCAGGCTTTCCTAATAAAATACTGATATCTAGAGAAAGTCATGTATCCTGATACATATTAAGATGTGAACTTTATTGTTTTAGCCATTGAAAGAATGATTAATTGTTAACATCACAAAGCAAGCAAGTAGGTACACAAGTTTGTGGTGGTGCTGCTGTCTGTTGTGTAATTATTATGTATTCATGTCAATAACTACTAATACCAAAAAAGTGTAACATTGCCAGTATATGAGGCACTTTTGTTAATACTCACTTCATCTATCCTAGTCATTACCATTAGTCATACAATTAGAAACAAAAAGTATAATTTCCAAGGTTTACAAGAACTATTAGGAGGTGGTTATTTGTGTATTTATTTACAATGACTAAATTACAATGTTGCTCGTATGCTTGTATCTAATGTTTCTTGTTTGAATATTGTCAGCATTTTAGTCTGATTTTTAACCTGATGCCCCTTGGGGATGTCACTGTAAATGGGAGGTTGGTGCATGAGACCACATTTCATTCCACATAAAATGCGCAAAGAATGTGCTTGCTCTACAGCCAAATTTTGAATGAACAAAGCCTGAGAAGATTAAGGATCTGTATCTCTGAGCTGTTAGACAGTGATCAAATGTTCTCTGGGCAAATATTTGTTTCGCCTTGTATTTGATTTCTAACCTAATTAAGCTGGTTTTTCTGACATACATTCTTTACTCATGTTCTGTATGTTTTCTTCTGTGTGAAATGCAGAACAAAGTTGGACATAACATTTTTATGTTATCCAGAATAAGATATATTTTTGTTTTCAGAATCAGATGTAAGAAGTTGAGGAGAGGTTCTAAAGGGTAAGAAACCAAAATTAAACAAACAAACAAACAAAAACTAGGACAAAATTAATTATTCATTTTCAATAATAATGTGTCAGTAAACAAGGCTGAAGATTTTACAATTTAGAGAACTTGCAATTTATTTCCACTTCAGAAAAAAAAAAAAAAAGAAAGCTATGTGAAAGATACTTAACAAGAGTAGGTATAGATGTGGTGTAAAAGTGGCATGGACCATACCTGCAATGCTGCATAAGCATAGTGGGAGCAGTGTAAGCCTTCTATACCACCTGGTGTTAATGGGTAATAGAAAGGAGTTTAAAACATTCCTGTACACTTGCCTGATATTGCTCTTGGTTTCACAGCAAAGCCTTAATATCAGTTCTTTTGAGGCATAGATATGTATTTTCTCAAAAGAGAGATTATCTGAAAATAATTGATACAATAAGTAAGGTATAAACAATAATATCCAAGAAGTGAATGAGGCTGGAAAAGAAGGCAAAAAAGAGTTAGAAGAGCTAGTTTCTTTTTTGTCTAGGTAGGCATACTCCACATTTTAAAAGTAGGCTTTTGTTTTTAACAGCATCATTACATTATTTGAAATAAAAGAAAAAAGAAAAGGAGCAGAACACGTGTGTTTTGTTTTTGTAGTATATAAATGTGTTAGAACTATGCAGAGGTACCTGTAGGGCAAACTTTTTGTCTGTGTATGAACAAAAGAAATGCTTCTTTCCTAATTCAGAAAGTTGCTCATCACTGGGGGACTCTGAGGCCTCCTCACATAATTGTCTTAGTGTACTACCTGCTGTGCTCAATATTGAGTGAAAATGGAAGCTAGACCCCGCACCATCCTATTTCACAATTCTTCTTTTATTTAAATAATTCCAGTCAGTTTGGGGGACGCCAGACCTTTATAAATTAACAGCAGGGAAATACCAAAGGTGTCAGATTGCATATTTATCATCTTTCTCGTGTAATACTTAAATATGTATTAAGAAGTGACTGACATAAATTAGGCAGATTTCAGAAGCCACAGGCCGTGGCTTGTAGAGGACCCCCTTCTGCTTGACATTTCATCCTTGTCAAAGATCAAATTATTTTAATTTAGGCTGCAAATTATAAGAAATGAAGACTTCTTTGTGGGAATTCCCTGTGGTAATCTGACTTTTGTTGTTACTGCTGCTTGTCAGTGTGCAAAAGATATAATATGCATGCAAATAAGGTTAAAAAATATGTACTATCTAATTATCCAGCCAGTACATTCCACTTGAAGACAGTGGGAGGCCTGACACACAGTATGTGTTTGATTCATTGAGGCCTGCAGGGTATTTACACAAGATTACTTTTAATTATGAAATTAATATCTGTTTATCTAGAATGTATAGCAGTAAGTGAGCATACACATGAGCAGAATTTTTAGCAAAATAAATCATCTTAGTATTTAATACATATAAAATACTAGGGAAAACCACAATTTGCTTCCAAAAATGACAGTGAAAACCTAGGCCTTTATTCTTGTAAGAAAAGTGGTTTTAAAAAGTTATACTTTGAATTACAGTAGTTGCCACAACTGCCAATTCGCTTTCAGATATGCCTTTTGACTTTAAAATTTTCCCTGTATAAATGTAATCCACAGGTTTGAAATTTGATTCTTGAAGAGCAACTATGAAATGGAAATCTAAGTGTTGAAATTGTTCTCCCTCCCGATTTGTGCTCTTCTTAGAAGAATTAAGATGTGTGTGCATTATAATACAGTTCTGTTTTATGATCTCAGAGAGTTTCAGAATAAACAATTATTCACAGTTTTTCTTGTGTTGTACTTGGCTTTTCTTCTTCAAAGCCGCAATAAAGTTTTAGGCAGAGAGGAAGAAGTGCCAGTGACCCACAGAGCAGCAAGCTGCAAGATGTCAGTGGACTTCTACTGAGGAATGCTTAATTATTTTTCCCATTTTCTCCCTGATTATTGTGTGTTGGAATTGCAAAATAATACCCTTAATGAATTTGAAATGGATGACTGGATCCTCTACAAGCCTGCAGAACATTGCAGGAATAGGAGCAAATGTTTTAAAAATATGCTGCTCTACACTATGGTCTGTAAGACTTGTCAGGATGTCCATACGCTCTATCTGTGTTGTGAGGAATGAAGCTACTCCATCTCTAGCCAGGGTGCCAGTACATGAATCCTAGGCAGCTCTGGCTGGTTCAATTAACTAATGAGTAGAACTGGGTGCTCTGCTTTCCACCTGCAGGTTCCACTGTAGTAACGTGAAATTGTGGTTTATTTTCTCCTGTGGAGTTTCTTCAGTATTTTGCTACATTTTATATGTGCTAAGAACTTCCTAATGTTGGTAGAGAGGAGGACGTAGCTTGAGTAAATTACAGCCAGTGAAGGCTAGGTGTATTAAGCTGGGTTCACCTCATCCAGTGTATCTCAGGTGAACTGTATTTGCAAATGCTGGGGTTCAACCACCTAAGAAAATGCTGCAGTATAATGCTGGGCAGGCTGATATGTTAAGATCCCTGAGCCATTCTCCAGAAGTGAAAAATATGGTCCCTTTATATTGGAAGCCAGATTTGGCATAGAAATATGCTTGTATAAAATGTCTTAAAGTCCAGGTTTGCTGTAGGAAGCATGAGAAATACACACTAGTGACACAAGATGAGTATGATTCCATCACTGAAGGGACTATCCCGTAGACTAAGATTACCTCTGTGTGTCCAGTGAGCCTTGGAAAGGTTTTAGATCACTGATGCCTCCTCTTTAGCTCCACAGCCTGTGTTTTCCCTTAGCAGTGATGCATATTTTAGAGAACTGGTTGGTGAAGGTTCTGGGGTAAGGATTGCTGCAGCTGCATCAGGAATTGTTGTAACCATTTCTACTGATTTTAGTTATTGCTAGGAGCCACTAGTCTGCCATAGCCCTATGCTGATATGCTTGTTGTGCCTTTGGATTGAAATGAATACCTGTGTCCTCTTCTGTGCTCCTGGGGCTTGCTTAGAACCTTTTCCATAAGTCTATGTATTCTCTGCCTGCAGGGACTTTGTATTCCATCTGTTGGGGAAGGGACTCAGTTGCAAGAATTACAAGTCTCACTGCAAAATCATAAGGCAGAAAATTTAGGTGGAAAAGGCAACAAAAAATCAGTTATTGATAAAGAAATTTTGGTAGTATAAATGTTTTTCTGCTAATATCTGTAGTGAAGCTAGAAATATATTTCACTTGGTCAGTGAATAGTTATCAGATAACAAGACAGTACCAAATGGTCCCACACTTAGGCAATCAAAAGCTGAATAGCAATCTTACTTTACCTTCTGATTAATGATCTGTTCTTATCTCATACCTCCTTTTCAGATACAAGTATATCTCTTAGGTGTAAACATTGAATAAACTATTAGCAGTATTAAGAATGATAAATTGCTGAATAAAAATATCTGAGAAAAAGAGCATTCAGATTTTTCTTTCTCTCTTACTATTTTCTCTCTTCTTTTCTTTTTTCCTTTTTTTTCCCTTCCTTTCTAATCAGTGTGATGGAATTCAGCTGGACTTAATCAATATCTCTCTGGAAGGAATTGCCATTCTAAACATCCCAAGCATGCATGGTGGATCAAATCTTTGGGGAGAGACAAAGAAAAGACGAAGCCACCGTCGGACAGAAAAGAAGAGGTCAGATAAAAGAACCACCGTTATAGATGCCAAGGAATTGAAGTTTGTGTGCCAAGGTAAGCTTACAGATTGATACAGGCTATCTGGCTACATAATGTCAACTTGGTTATATAATTGACCTTGTCAAGGAAAAGGACAGACAGTTCTTAGATATTTCCTTTCCTGTGCATTTAGCTTTTCTGGTGGGAAATACTGCCAGAAGGGCACAAACAAAGATGTACTGCTAATTTCAGTCTCTACACTTGGAAACCTGCCTCAGATACTACCTCTTGAGCAGACTAATCACACCATGTGGCACTGCTGGCTACTGGGACATTCAGTCTAGAAGTAGTTGGAGATTTTGGAGTTGGAAGGTGCTTCCTGAGCATTTATAGTATTTCTTAATGTCAATTAAGAAACTGACATTAAGTTACTTGGGGATAGTTGTGCCCTGATTCTAACAAGCTTTGGCCAGAGGCGAGGGAACTCACTTCAGAGTAAAAAGAGCAAGCTATCTATACATTTTATGTTACTATGTTGTAATGCTGTATGAATCCTTGAATACATATGCTGTAGTTGGCTTGCACAGGCATGATCATTTTTTTCAGGGTTCATATACTTTCCTGGTGATTAGATGCACTTACTAAATTTTATTATTAAACATAACTCTTGACAAAACCAATAATAAATAATAATCGCTGTTCTTCTCTGAGAATCTGAATACTGTGCATTGTAACACTTGACTGCACGTCACAAGCCTGAGTGATTATAAGCCATCATTTTCTTCACACCAAAGGAATGAACAGTTTGGGTTTTGTTTGTTTGTTTTTCTCTATTTACCCTACAAAAAGGATTATCTTTTGCTTCAGAGTAGCTTCTTGCTTCTCCTCATTATTCAGACTTTATAAAGATAAGGACTTAACTGTTATTCTGTTGGGATCCCTTTCCTAGTTTTGAATATCCTATTTTTACATTTCATCAGCAGTAATTTTTAAGTCACTAGTTATAACATTGTTCATTATTACACATTTTAGTTTTAATTCAGCTAAATTATCCGGATGACAAAAGTTTAGGAGTAAAGTAGTTTTTTATGGCTTAGAGACTGCAATAAGTACTAGCATTCAATTTCTGTGGGCGCTAGCAATTTTACTTATGCTCTCAGTGTCTCAGTGTGACTTAGCCATTCACTCTGTCAGCCAAAGTCTCACCAGGCACAAAGCTTCTGCTTAGTGTGCTACAATTCTGTGTTATGCCCTGATGTTCAAGGATGGAGGCTGCTGGGTAAAGGGCTCACCCAATTTTTTCCTTTTGTTTTGCTCCTGAACACAAGGAGACAGGACATTTATCCTCTTGATAGTAGTGAAACAGACATTATCACTTCCTTTAATTATTGAAATTATGTGCCTCTTTGATACACATTTAACAGTGATTTCAATCTTCTGACTATAGTTGATGTATTAAAAGGGCGTTGCAACACTCAATTTCCATTTTCCTGGACAGGATAAAATAAAATTACAATAAAAATATTAAAGACTGAATAGAATTTCCCATGTTATCTGTCTAAGTGTTCATAATACAGACATTAAGCACCTTACTTTAGAAAAACTGTTCTCATTACTTGGTTTCAAATCACTTTGTATGCACTGTGGATGGAAGTAGCTTTATCCAAAGGCAGTTTTAAAGCAGAGGTTGACTTCTCAATATCCAAAACTAGATCACCTCTCACATCACTGAGTACTATGAGATGGTATTATTGTTTGCATCTTCACTAGCATTCCAGTGCTGAGCAGGAGTGAAATCCTTCTTGGATTTCAGAGTGGTCCCTTACTTTGTTCCAGTTTGCAACACTGAGCAGTCTTGAGCATGTAAAGTGGATTCCTTTTAAAGGTGTGAGGTGTGTGGGGATGGGAGCTACATGCTCTGCTGCAAGTGCATGTTTAGTCCATGAAACCAGGTTAAAACAACCCAAAGTAAAACTCAGAAATGAAGGTGAACATGTCAGAACCAACTGATTAGTTTAATGGGCCCACTCCTATCTTGTACTGCAAAAAACAGTCAATTCTACTAGCTAGGACAGATTCTTAGGCTGAATGTGCTCCTTCAACTCGGAATTCAAGATTATTGCTGAATAATGGAATTCAATCAATTTTATGTCTACGCTTCTCAAATAGTTTTGATAAATCTGAATCTACTCACTGGGGAAATAACTGACTCTCACTTGAAAATGTTATGAGTTTTTCACTAGCTGATTATTTTCTTAGGCACTGTGTATTTTTGGCACATTGTACTCTTTAGTTTGAAGAAAACATTTTGTAAGCTATTAATACCTGGTGCAGAGATAGGTATTGCTGTGTTGGGAACCATGATAAATACATACCGGCTTGTTAACTTCTGTTTATTAACTTATTCTGAATGAACATCCTTGTAGTTATTTTTATGTCCAAATAAAGTGTCTAATCACTTGACAACTGAGAACTGCACTTCCTAGGAGAGAGCAATCAATCCTCATGTTTTCCTATGGATATCTATATATGTGAATGTATAATATATATATATATATATATATATATATATATATATATATATATATCAGATTTTGGTGTTGAATTGTATTTGTTTTTTTACATCTCATTTTTTTATGGGACTTCTAAGTAGGATGCACATTTACTTTTAGACTTTTTCAATTGCAGTACAACTGTGCATCAATCTGTATTCTTGTCTCTGCTTTTCTCATTTTACAACTTGATCGTAAATACATGAGTTGAAGGTTAGGACTCTGAGCCCTTAGGTGGGGTACTTGCATGGACTTTTGGAAGCTGTCTCCTCACTCAGGGTAGTTTGTTGCCCTGGAGCATGTTGAGCCGTCCCAAGGAGAACTTCTCAAACTGCCCAAGAAGCCTCTGTGAGGTCCTGCTGCTATCTTCCCATGCTCTCGTGTGCAAGCCATGTACATGCAACATGATCATCACTGCAGGAAAAAGGGTCAAATTTCTGCCAAATCTTTTTTTTTTCTTAGGTATCTGCACAATGCAGGGAAGGTATATTTCTCCAACTCCACTCCCCTCTTTCTTTTCTTTCCTGTTTAGCATTGCCACCTGTTGATGTAAAAATGCTTGTCTTTTCATTGCCCTTCACATTATCCTCCTCTGCACACACCATAGCCAGACCACAATTTGCACTTTAAGTAATCAAATGGGTGTCTGCTTAGGAAACAATGTGATTATGTGCATGTTGTCTGAAAAACAATGTATTGAAATTGAGTGGTTCAAAATATACACTACTTATTAGGGGTTTGTGCATGTATGCTAAAGAAAAATATTCAGCAGTCATAGCATATGTGTGCGTGTGTATTGCATTTCTAACTAGTAATATTTTAATATAAAACATGTATGAAAATGTATTTGTCTGATTAGCTTATTACTAATTGGAAAAAAACAAACATATTTAGCTGTAGCATACTAAGTATTATCATAATCCTTGTTAGTGGAAAAAGTACTACAGATTTCATTTCAGCTCCTGTACAGAAGTAGAGAGGGTCTTTCATCACATTTTATTAGGGTAAAACTCATGTGGGTTTTATGATTTAATTTAATTTTAATTTCTAATTTATCTGTTCAATTTCTATTTTAAAATGTTAATGCATTTGGAAAAAATGTAACTACAGGTATATGTGACAGTTTGTGAAAGTAGATGACTTAGTGTTTTGACATTTTGAATCTCACACTTGCAATGTTTCCAATTGTTGTTTTATTTAAAATCTTCTAGTATGTACATCTATGATACATCTATCCACAGGCCATTTACAGATTTTAGATGTTATTGTGAACTACCGGTTATTTAGATAGGACTTCTTTTTTGATATTCACAGATACTGATAAATGCCAAAAGTCAGTAGTTTGAAAAGATTAACATATTGCATTGAAACAAAACTATGAGTTGAGAAACATAAATGCAAATAAGTGCACTACTTGGTTGCAAATTGCATCTAAAACAAGTTAAATTATGACAACATGTCTTGCATGAAAAATATATACCCCTTATGTCAAGTCTTAAACAGTTTTCTTCCTCACAGAAATTCTAAATAAAATTTTAAAACCTTTTGTGACAAAAAGGAGGTTTTAGGTTTTTTTAAATTTCTCCAGTAAACTTTTTTGTTAAATGAAGTTTCCCTTGGGGTGGAAGTTGTTATGCTTTGATTTCATTGTTGAAGTTCAGTTAGAGCCCTATTCTGAAATGGGATCTCTTTTAGTCTCTTCATATTTAATGGCAGAAATATATGGAACTTGTTTTTGCATGAGTGGTTCCACTCACCTCAGTGGACTCATTCTTGAAGACAATACGTATTATGAAGCCTTTAGAATATAAATATTTCAGTGAAATACTTTTTTCATATTTATTTTGTACATCACCAGCACTGATACTTAACCAAGTCCTTACCAAGTTGGTCTGTGCACCTTGTTAAGAGCTACAGGGAGCTGTCACTCCACAGACTATTAGATGAATTCAAGACAATGTGCATTTATATCACAGCACCTAGGCATAAACTAAGCTTACCAGTATGATTCAATAACTCTGTGTGGAAATCTCTTTTAATAACTGCATTATGACTTTCTGAATGGAAATGCAGAAGCTTTGGAAATGGAATAATGTGTATGCAGGCACTTCACTGCAGTTAAAAGCAGTTCAAAACATGCAGAGGCTGTGAAGGCCTTTAAAACACTTCAAAATATCCATAAATATTAAGAGAATAGAAAATGCCTTTCTTATTAGGTGTCAAATTCCACTCTACAGGGAGAGAGATGCTTCCCTATAGATAGAGGATTCCTGACATGCTCCCTAAACAGCTTATAACTTTGTGAGCTAGCTGTCTAATTTAATTTATGGAGGTCTTTCATAACCTGTACTCTGGCTAGGTGACCTTTCCTTGTTGAAAAAGTTGAAACTGTACACTATATACACAGTCAGTGTAATATATACACTAAATATACACAGTGTATATTCATTATTGGTAGACATTTGGTTATTTTTGACGTGGTAAGGCATGCATAATGAACTCTCTATAATAATATTTTTATTAAATGTTATTGATGATGTCATGGCTACATAAGGTAATAGCCCTTACTTTGTATCTTGTTTAGACAGCTTTTTACAACATAGACATTAGCACCTTACCACAGAGAAAAAAAAACTAATTAGAGCTATTTCATAGCTAGTCTATGTTAAGATATTCAACTTTAAACATTAGTCTAAGCATTAGAAAAAAACTATAAATTTATTCAAACAGTATTTCTTTTCTTGTCCACACATGTTCCACATCTATTCTGAAACTTAACTAAAGGCAACATACTTCTGTGTAGATTTTTTTGTTACTATTTTGGGAGTGTGTATTATTTACAGTAAATGAAATAATTGTGGGAGCTATTAAAGTTAGTGTGGCATTAACTTCAGTGTCTAAAATATCAACCCTATAGCCAGTAGATAGAGTCACCTCAGGAAAAGAGAGTTTATCCTGCATTCAAGTAAGTATCTAAGGTAGCATCTTACCTCTAGAGGCAGTGTTTTAGGGAGGAAATGGGGGGGGAGGAGGGAGGGAAAGAGAGAAGGAAAAGCAAAATTAAAAACCAAAGGATGTAAGACACAAACATCACATTTTTCCTGAACTAACAAATTTAGCTGTAATTTTCCTAACTCAAAACTTGGACTGAGGGAAATGTTGGTATTCAAATATTTTTGTTTCATATTAGCTAATATGAAGATTGTGTGTCCTTGGCTTCTTATTTTTGCTTCATACTCCTGAATGACATATTTACTGGAATGACACATTCCAATATCAAAAAGGGCTGAATGGCATTTTGTTCTAACTGTTCAGTTAAATTGTGCATAGCACCATTAGTTTGTAAGATCTCAGTTCAAACATTTACCAAGCTGTTAAGGATAGTACAGTTTTCCTAATATGAAAATATGGGCTGGAATGTCATGATTTTATTATGCTATTGAATGGAATGTGGGCTGGAATGTCATGATTTTATTATGCTATTGAAAAGACCTTTTCCTGTTTTCTCTTCCACCCCCACTTACCCCTATGCTCCCACCTCCAGCAATAAAGTTTTGGGGGGCCATTATCTTTCCCTCTCTTCTGTTTAAAAGAGGCTGTGTTCTGTCCAAGCTTCGCTTATACAAGTAGTTCCATCAGTGTGCAGGATAGAGCCCATAATTCATAACACAGTTTCAGTCTTTCAGAAATATACATACAATGCCTTTTGGCTGTGAAATACTGAGTTTATTGTTATTAGAAATTAATAGGACCTTAAAAAATAGCTTAATAGTCTGATTTGGTTTTATATTTATCGAGCATGTATATATGTTTCTGTGCAATATAGATCATAGTAGAAAAACAATTTCCTTTTATTTACAAGGCAGTTGAGATTGTCATTGTATTATATTTTTTGGTGCACAGAATGTTCATTTTCTTTCAAACGTTATTCATCGAAAGAGGATAATTATGGTGTATTTCACAGTCTGCCAGAAGGAAAATGTATCTTTGAAAAGTTTCATTTCCCTTAAGTTGCTCATTTTCTATAGGAAGACAGAGCTATTAAGTAACATACCCATGACAAAGATTGATTAAAATGGCATAAAGGACTATCTTATCTCTAAGTACAGGGCTTTACATGTATAACTCCTATGACATTAAATGCAGTAGGTGAAATTAGCTATTGTAAAAAAAAAAAATCACAGTAAATTGGTTCCTACAGAGAAAAAGGTGAGGGTGGGAGGGATGGCATGTTAAGTAGCAACAAGAAGTAGGAAGTTACTTATTGTTTCAGGATACACCAATAATGTGGCCTCCAAATAATCAAACCAAGTTCTCTGCTATCAGCATTGCTGCATTATTCTGCTGGGGCTCACTTCAGCTGCTAGAGGGGAAACATCACCTTGCTGGTGTGCATTCTCATACTGGGCCAGCTGCTTAGAGCAGCTCAGGCTCCTCTGCAGCATTCAAGGTGAATTTGGCCCAGGTCTGGCTGACCTGGAAGGAGGGGTGTGCCCTAATGTGCACCTTGTGCAGGGGCTGTGGCACAGGTGTCTGCAGGAGGCTCAGGTGACCTGTTCCACAGTATTCCCAGTGCTTAACCTGGCTTTGCGGGGAGCCCTTCCTAAGCCTTGCACCTCATTAACCTGGGTAAATGAACACTTACCTGTATGACAGCCATTAGTTAAGACATAAATGATAAGGGACATGAACGCAATATCCACATATTTTGTTGGAGTTTTTTTCTCTTATCTGTTGCAGACTTAGTAATACATACCATTTCTTGTTTTAGCAAAACCTGATCAGCCTACCCAGGCTTTTTTCCTTTTTATAGTTGTTTTTCCATTTCTAATACTGAAGGCAGTGGTTATCCTGCCTCCTGAAACACTCTCTGGAAAGACTTGGCTGTTATTTGAAAATACACCTTGCAGGATGTGAAGCTCTGTAACTATCTCATTTGTATGTGGCAGGAGAAGTATAAGTTTGCTTTTCCTGAACTTTTTCTTGTAGTCTTTCCTCCATGTTGATCTTGTTCTGACTATACTTTTGCTACCATGTTTCAACCAACCTGTCCAGCTTAGTGGGATAACAGCAGATATAGCAGATGAGTAGTTGTTATTTAAATGTACGATGTCATGCCTCAAATTTAGATATTTGTATAAAAGCATTAGCACAAGGCATAACTCCTATTGCTCCTTTTGAGTGAAATGACTGAAATGACTGGATTTATGTGAACGAAAATAAAGTACCATAGCTTAGGGCAGAGTTTCACATTTTTTTTTATATTAGAATAAGGCTGGAAATGATTAGCAAGTCTTGGCAAGTCTTAGCACTACTAATATGACTGCATGTGTAGGTATTTTTAAAAAAGATAGGTTTAAATCACCCTTTGAGGTTTGTAATAGTGGAAATATGTGCCTTTTTTTCAAAATCACCAAGGATTCCATAGAAACAAGTGAATGAATGTCTTAAAGTCTTCATTGAATATATCTTCTACATTGTATATTGATTTAGGTACACATACCCTTTTTTAATTCTCATTCTTATTAGGGCTTAATTTTTATTTTCTCATGCTGTATACTGGCATGAATAACAATTATTGCAAAAGTGAAATGGAACAGAAAATAGCCCCATCTTAGTTATAAAATAACCATATCCTATAATGATACTATGATACAGAGTTTTTCTTTAATTAACAAAGTGAAAACATCTGTTACTACCTCAACATATGAGTTTCATATCAGTTTTAAAATTCATGTGTTTCTCTGCTTCTGAGGTTTTTCAGGTATAAATTATTTGTAAATGTTAGTTTTCTTTTGAAAGCTTACAAAAAGTCAGCAATTAGCCAACTGCAACAGGTGTTTCCTTTCTTGGGAGAAGGAATGCATATGATTATTGCAATTTAGATTCCTGTGTGAGTGAAGGAATTGGCCTGTTATTAGAAAACATTGCAAGCACATGGAAAATGTTTAAAATTAAGTAGAAAGGTTCCATGAATTTAAGACTGACACAGGCTTAACCCCTTCAGGCTCTCTTTACACGTGATTGATACTTGTATAGTTGCATTTATGCCTTAGATTAACATTAAGAAATTTTTGATGCCAAAGATCTGTTTTTATATTGTGACCTTTGTATGAAAAGCTTCAATAACCATTTTGCAGTATTCAATTTGTGTAATGGCAGACAAGCATTCCCCAGGAATACTGATAGCATATTACTCAGATTGTTTGCTCATTTAACCCTGCCCCAGGTGCCGGAATCTTTTAGATTAAAGATACAGAAATAAAAATAGAATAGCCTAGCAGATCGTTTTTGGCTGCTGTAACACATAATCATATCCTCTGATCCATTTTAGTTTTCTATTACTTGTTAATAGAAAATTTCAAGTTCCTTGAGTGTCTGCAAAAGGTGTCAGATTGACAGCAATTTAATTTTGAGTAACAACAGGAGAGACAGCTCCAGTTAATGCACACATTAGTATTACTGATAAAAATATCTGTAAAATATTCTAAAAATATTGATGATGTTAAGAACCTGGTAAGATCTCAGGTTCTGTATATATACATTTGCATTACTTACTGGAGGTAGAAGTAAAATTTACAAGAGGAAATTAGTGTTTAGAGTGTAGTAAGACAGAAATGTGAGATTCAGTTTGTTATATTAAAAAGACTGAATTTTATCTCTTAGTGGTGGGGTTTTCTCTTTCACTCTGCAAAGGCTTGTATTAACCAAAGCAGTCAAATACAAGTAGCTATAAATATATATTGGAGTCATGCAAGTATTTTACTAGTGCCTAATTACTCTGCAAGGAGATAGGGCTTTGGGTGGGGTTTTCCATACTTGCTGTTAAAATCAATTTAAAGATTTCTTCTTTCTCCTTCTTTTTCCATTTGTTTTCTTGTAACTGTAGTCAGCTAGCAAAATGCTGTACAGGAAAAGCACCAACAAAAAGAGCTGTTTGATAGTGGCATTGTTTCAGGCTCATAGTGTGGAGACCAAGTGTGAATCTGGTGATTCTGTGCACTTGTGCTGACGATAGTGAAATTAGAGGAGAGAAGGTTTGGTCAAACAATGTCATCTCTGTGACCTGCTCAATTTTTTACCTGCTGCCTTTAAATCATAACCTCCCTCCTGACGCTGTTGAGCATTGCCAGTGAACCACCAGGTTGTTTATAAGAAGACATTATAAAATAGTTCGTGTTGGAAAGAATGAGCTGCCCAACAAATTAATGGCATTGTGAGGTGCTGCCTGCTGGGGTGAAAATAAATTGTAAGAAAATATGGGGAGACAGGTAATGGGCACTAGCCATGCTGCACAACACTTCTCAAACTGCTGCTGAGTGTGTGCCAATAGATATGGCAATAACTGTCAACAAGATTTACACTACTTTCGCATTTACACAGTGAGAGTAGAAAGGTTGAAAGAATTCTATCATTTTATTTAAAGTTTAGCGCCAACTATTTCTGGACCTGCTATTTCCAGGTGGCAGGGTTGCAAACACACTGCTTATCTTTCGTATGTGTCAGTGGGTGGGTTTTTATTACCATCAAAAGTCCTTGAAATCTGACATCAGAAAAATAGCAGTGAAGCAGAGGTATATACTTAATTGCAAAATCCAAGTAGGTACAAATTTCACCACTTATTGTATATGTTGTGATTTTTGATAGCACTAAATTGTGCTACCTATCTATAGCCCCAGTGGGTGATTCCTGCAGGTAATACATTTTCTGGCTGTGCTTCTTTCCCTGATATTGAGAAGGCACAGCTTAAAGTCCCCATGTTGGCTTTGTTTTCCCCTTGGCATTGCATTCCATGCTGTAGAAATCTGCATGAGGCTAATTGAACAATTTTAAAGATCCCCTGTGTGGGGCTCAGGCATTGTCCCATCATCCTCCTTGTCAGTATTCAGACACATCTTTTCAATAGTTGTTAGCACTGTAGAAATAGTAAAATTATGAGCTTGAGCTGAATTTTCTTATTCTGGTTTGCACATCCTCAGTGGAACTTGTAAATACTTTCTATGTGTGTTACTATATAAAGAAAGCTCTGGACACTAGTCAAATAACTTCATCTTACCAGAAAGGCTGGCTTGTGGTTTTCAGGGGATTCAGCTGCCAACCATTAAGAAACCCTTTTTCAAAATATGGACTAGAGCAGGGATAGATTTGCAATGGATTAGAGATGATATTTTTGTATCTTCTATGTTTTTCTTTCTTGTGTGTGTATTATAGTTAAGGAAAAATTATATCCTTGCAAAAACCCCAGTAATTTCAGAATCCAATAAATAATGTGAACCTGACCAAACCATTCCTTGTAATGCTTTATATCAAGTGTATGAGCAAATTGGCAGTTAGTGATTATTATTTATTTTTTCTGTGGTAACACCCAAAGGTCTTGGGCACTAGGTGCTTTACAAACACAGATCAAATGGACATTTCCTGCTTGAAGAATAAGAGGCCCAAAGATAATTTAGGTTGGAAGAGACCTCCAAAGGTCATCTAGACCTACCCTCTCTGCTCAAAGCAGGTCTAATTGGATCAGGTTGCGCAGGGGCTTGTCGAGACCTTGCACTCTAAAAAATTTAAGAATTTATGATCTAAAGTTCATTTGCTAAAATCTGAGGGCTTGGTTGCTGAATGCAAGGTTAAGAAGTACAATTTTATATTGTATTTATGTGGCAGTCAGTATGTAATTAGTTTTATTTTCATCTCTCTTATTCACTCAGTCATAGGCTTAGCTGTCCCTGTAGTCCTGTCCTAGAGGCTCCTCATTCAGTCTCAGAAATAAGAGTTCTCTGCTGGGGAATTACTTTTTGGAAAGGGCCTCAGAATAGCCACCCATGGGCAAAATCAGCATTGTCAAGTGAAAACACAAAGGAACTCTCGCCTCTACTGGAAAAGAGTGCACTGGAATTGATCCTCTCATTACTTTTTCTGATCACCATTCCCTGCCTTTTCCTCTAAAGTTTGTAAATGATCCTTTTTGGATGCTTCAGATGGAGTCCTAGTATGTTCATCTCTTCTTTACAGACCTGCTAAACCCCTTGATGGTCAACAAGGAGGCACATGTTAAATTGTAAGTTCGTGTTGAAAATCAAATAGAGCAAATAGTATCTTCTAGAAAGCCCTGCCCCCCTCCCCCCCCCCCCCCCCACCCCATTTATGTGGACTCTGGATATAGTTGGGGATGTAATTTTCCTTCTAAAGTTTTAAGTTTCTCCTTACTGACCTCCTACTTCATGCTTTTTTTGATTTCAACTCTATTTTCTTATGAAAAATTAGTTGAAAATTTAGGACCTCAGGATCCCAAATGGCTCACAGACCTATAGAAATAATGGCAGAAAGCTTTATAGAGTGCAAGTGACCTTGTATTTATATGACCTTCTACAGATAGTAAAACATTTCTCATAGGTGGCCATTTTCTCTAGGCTATGTGGAAAAAGTTATTCACGACTTGAGTTTTTATATTTATTCTGTTAAAAATATTCTTTTCCAGCTTAGGGATGTTTAGAACCATTACCTAAGAACAGATAAAATGGATGATTAAGTCTTTAGAGCTTGAAAAAGTTATGCTAGTAAGAAACAATCAGCAATTTTTGTTATAACATCGGAAATAATATTAAGATGTAGGCACCTTGAGAATTACTGAGCAAGACGTAATCAGAAGACATTTAAAACATCAGAAAATAATTGCTGTATAATTAATTGGGGTGATGGAGTTGATTAATCTAGCTCTGTCTGAAACAATTTATTAACTATCATTTTCTACAGGTAAAAATCTTTATGGTTAGTCTTATATATACTGACAATGCTTTTCAGCTATAGAATTGCCAAAATATTTAGGGATAGTTATTTAGATATCCATTCATGAGGAGATACATGCTTACTTTTAATATTTTCATCCTATGGAGCCTTTTCTATAGTGAGACACAAAGAATTAATTCAAATATCACTGTGGTGATGTCACTGTTTATTTATATATGTGTCCAGGTTTGTAAAACTTTGTCTGATGAGCACCAAGCTCTAACTGGGAGTAAATAAAGTAAGACAGCACACTCTTCAATTACTTTGTAATAACCTGTATTTTAAAGTAAGCATCAGACCAGTATTAACATAAAAAGCAAAGAAAAATTTCTGCGTTATGGACATCTACTGGAGGGAAGAAGTCATGATATGTGACTGCAATAGATGTGTTTTTCAATTTTCCAATGTATTAGTTTCCTGCTTATATTGTACCAAAAGAATTGTTTGAATATAAAGAATGAAGAGGTCACTTTGATCAGACCTCTATGAAATAATTTCTCCTTCGTGAAAGAAATAACACTAAACATAAATTCTAACATTGCTTGTTGTGATAAAAATTTTAAAACATGTGTATTTAGAGTATTCAAAATTAAGATCATCTGCTAATTTTTGTGTTGAGTGGTGACCCCTAGTAATGCATTTCATTCTCTTGCAATAGGATTGTCTCAGAGTTATGATTTTGGTATATATTAAAAAGTCAATTTAATAAAAATGAATAAGCAAAAAAGATTGCAGTAAAACATATGAAAATGCCAGGGTTTTTTATCCCAGCTAGATAAATTGTTGTATTTTTTTCATTTTATTTACCTCATAGTTAAAATTATCCCTGTGGAAAAGAGAGAATGCAGGTGGATGACTGACAGGGCTGTCTCATGTGGGCATCTCTCTTTGGCCACGCTGTATCTCCTTGGGAAAGGAGTCTAAAGCAGCTTCTATTGACCCTCTGTTTTGAGCTGTGAGGCTGGTTGCCAAGATCTGTGTGATGAACAGAATGTCTCTTTTCAGACATGTTCTTGCTACCCCAGATGTATTCTGTCTGAATATGAACATTTGACATCATCTACCTAACTGCATTGGTACAGTTACAATTTTTTTTATCACTTCTTACTCATGAGTTCATGAAGTATTGTCTGCTTTGCTAAATTATTTTAACATGTTGTGTCTTGTATTCTACATTGAATTATGAAGTAGTCATATGCCAGAAAATTCATGGTAATTTGTTGTCAGTACCAGAAAAGACACAGATGACAAGGGCTTTGACCATATTTATCTAGTTTCATTTCATTTTGTATGGTAGAGGTTTTGTGGGTGAGGTGGCAATTGGTTGTTTGAATGATTAAAGGTAATGTAAAAGTTCACTTTCACATTACTTTGATTCAGCCAGAGTCAAAGGATATCACCATTAGAAAATTATTACTATATTTACAAGGTTTTTTGTCTTCTGGTAGCTCACATTTCTGAGTATGAGTCTTTTTATTAGTGAACAAATAGAAGAAGAGCTATTTTATAAAACTAATGAGGAAACTAGTATGCTTAATGGCATATTATCTCTTTCTCCAAAAGTGTGTTAAGACTACCTCTGGCAAATTGGTAATGTCTGTTTAGTGCTTTAGCATTCAGAAGTTATTTTTTTACAGGCTAACTAGAAGATTTTATAAAATCTATTTTGAATATCTTGAAAAATGTGTCAAATAGTCTGTCTTATCAAAATCTGAAAAAAATCCCCAAATTGTCAGACATCTCTTGAGGGTAATATCAAGGTTTGGGGTGGCTTTGAGAGACAGGTAGTTAAAGAAAATTTCCCTTGGCAGTTGGATCGTGGAAAAAGATGTGTTCTGCTGGGGAAATGAAAGGACTGTGTTAAAACAAAAGCTAATAGGAGAGAAGATGGCCTTTTAGCTTTAAAAGTAGAGGAACTACTTGCAAGAACATGAAAGAGAGAGTGACATTGTGACCAGTGAATTCAAAAATCACTAGATTCCTTTCATTGTACATGCATTAAATATCTTTTGGTCTAGGCCACATGTTTGATTTTCCTTTTTTTTTTTTTTTTAAGGGATTTGGGGCTCTTCTTAACATATGTTCCATCATTATAGGAATCTGACAGATCTATGAAGTTTATGACAAGTCTTGCCAATGTGAGCAGCTAGATAATTGACAAAATGTTGCTAGATAATTGAAAAAGAAAAATCCATTTAACTAACATATATTACTTGTACAGCATGGTAGATGACACTGTTACACATCTAGCAACAAAAAATGGCAGAGGATGTGAAGTGGCATACCTGAGTTATTTTGGCAGGGAAGTCAGATCAGTGTGTCTTCCTTCCCCTTAATAGAAAATGGTTCATACTGTATGTTGAGACCCCAGAAGGGCATTACATTCAGCCTAGACATGGTTGTTGAGATGGCTTTCCATGAGGATAGTGCTGCTGTAGGATTTATGCTGTAAAGTATTTGTGTTTACAGTGGCTCTGTTTTCAATGTAATCTTGAAGGCTGCCCTAATCTGAAAAGTTAATTAACCCAGTAAACAAAGTAAATCTCTTAATTCAGTGTTATGAAGCATATGAGTGTTTGTTGTGCATCAGCTGAACATTTCCCAAGTATTTAGTAAACACCTGTGCAATCACAGGATACTTATTAATGAGTATAGTGGCCTATCCTTATGTGTCTAACAACTTTTGAATGTAAACCTTGGTTCCCAGCAGTCTTTATTAATGCAGTCTTCTTAGTAATGTAGACATTGTGAACTAAATCAACTGCATCTAGAGATCACCCAACTTCTTATGGCAGTGGTTACTTTTTCTCTTCTTTGACTTCCCTGACCTCCCACAGCAGCTGTTCTTACAGTGATTATCATCCAGTTCAGCATGCTGCTGTAAAACAAGCTTGCTTTTTAAAAACAAACCTGTTAATTTAGTATATACTCTCATTTTAAATGAATAGATTTAAAATTTGGAGAGAAAGTTAAGAAAAAGAAGTTATTTTAAAGCAATTGTTTACTTTAATATGATATTTGTGTATCCCCATTTCACCCACCCATAAGACAATACTTTCTAATTGGCACAAATTCAGCACGCTCAGAATTGGTACATGAATAGAGAACTGCATAGCTAATAGTTTCATTTAGAGGACCACACACAGTTGCTGCACATGTGAGGGAAAAAAGCTGACAGATGTCCACATCCCCTGGTTCTAAGAATAATAATAACCCTCCAACCTAACAGGCTGTGAGCAGGAAAGGCTCCCAGAGCACTGTCACCTTTTCCCCTCACTGAGAACCATGTACATTCCTGCAACTTCTTACATGATTTTTCCTAGTCCAGAGATAGAAGTTATGTATCTGAATGGCATATAATAAATCCCCTTATGAGAGGAGATTAATTTGTGCTTATTATAAAGAATAATATCACTTTCCCCTACAATAATAAAACCTTGTAAGCCACCTCAGTCTCCTGCAAGAAAGAATAAAAAAATGAGAATTCTTTCCCACCATAAGGAAGAGTGATGTGATGGTTCAGTAGTATCTGGAATTTAGTAGATAAAGTACGTGCTGTCCCACTTCCCTGCTTCACAGAAAGCCTAATTTATTTTGCCCCACATGTTGTCTACCTGAAGTTTTCAAGTTCTTTTGAAAAGCTTGGGTTTCAATAAGGAGGGTCTACTTTTTGGCTCTTTCAGTCACAGAAAATTGCATGATGTAAGATTGAAGATTAAAAAAACAGAAAAAAAAAATTATGTTTCTTTGGAGAAAAAAAAAATCTCAAGGATATGGGATATTACACATAGGTTCTAACTGCCTGAGACTAGTGGCCCTATCAATTTTTGCCACCCATAACAAGGAAGAATAGCAAAAGGAGAGGTTAGGGATTTGTAAGAGAGACAATACATTATTTACTTCTAAAATTTCATAAACTCAAGTTAGAAATACTGTTGTCATTTGAAAGTTAGGAACATCTGAAAACTGTGTGCTTTCACCTGAGGTGTTCCTTCAATTTTTCCCTGACATACTGAGCAGGTTTTGAAATATGCGTCACTGCTTGAGATACTCAGGAAGAAATGTTTGTATAGGAAGAGTCATGGTCTTTTAATTACAGACTCTGTTTACACTAATATCACAGCCATCAGCAACTGCATCCATGCAGTGTCAGCAGTAATTAGCACTGAATATATAGGCCTCTACTCAGGAAGAATTGCTGAATGTATGATTTAACAGCACTGGAAGTGCTCCTACATTATCCCACACAATAGCATTTTTAGTATAAACTACAAATGTCTAAAAAGGATTTGCAGTTTAAGTATAGATCCCAGCTTACTCTGCACTAACCTTCCCAAGATAAGACCAGAGTAAGTGGAAGACATTAGGTGAAAAACATGAACAGTATAATGCAGGAGAAATCTCATTTGACATGAAAATTTAGGTCCCTGTCCCATTGCCTTTCATGCAGTTATGACTGTAGCTATGCTCGTTAAGACAGTCCAGTGTTAAGGCACTGATAAAAGGGTATTTCAGTGGACTCACTTCTGACTTGCAGTGCAGCCTCAGTTAATGTAATGGAGGCTTAAATCCTCTAGGTTTCAGAATTGCAAATTGAGTATCACAATTTACTTGGACTAACTTAGTTACATAGATTTATGGAAGCCTGCTTGTCAAAAGAGTATTTTTTCCCTTCAGTGCTAAACACATCTCTAAAACTTTTGTTTACTAGGTCACTGGTATTCAAATCTGAGTTTCTTCTTAAACCCAGTTCCTCCATCTTCTTAATAGCATGCAGAACATAGTCCCAAAACCACAGGGAGGATAAATTCATTTTTATTTTATTTTTAAATAATGGAGCCTTTATGCATTCTGAAATGAAAGTCTGCCTTCAAATGGAGGTTTCTCCTCTTCCCTCAGTCATGGGGTTTTGGGTGCAGAAAGCTCACTGAAAGATGGGTGAAAATTGTAAATAATTTAGAAAAAATACCATACATTCTAGAATCTCCTGCTCCTTGCTGAATTTGTTTTGGCATGCAGAGACACTAATGCACCTGTGGAGAGAATGTTCTCCGTAATGGATGACATCTGGTTTGAAGACAAAAGTGGAATGTCAGTAGACATTGTTAAGGGAATGACAGTGGTAAGAGCCAATCCTGCTAGTAACTGCAGAGAGGTCTCTGAACAACTGTTTGAAAATGCACGCAGCTTCCTCAAAAAACTCAGCATAAAATATCTGCAAACTGCTTACAAAAAATGCTTTAAAAAACCCCAAACCATTTTTTTCTGTTAGAAAGATCTACCCAAAGTTACTAAGATGTTTTAGAAGCAGTCTTAGCACAGACTTTTCTTTCCAATAGCATGTAGAATAGCAGTACAGCTGTTTATATGGGTAAAATTCTGCTGTATGTATTATATCTTCTTCAGAGAAACATAAGGATAAGCTTCCATGAGATTTTAAATACGTTTTCAATTTATCTTGTTTTAAATTTAATTTAGCCATAATAAGTCTAAAGAATTGTTCAACCTTTTGTAGTCTTCTTAATTTCTTGGATTACTGACTACTTTATGATTAAAAACCTGCGCAGTCCACTTAAAATTAATTTGTTGATGAACTTTGAATCAAGTTCAAAATCAAGATATATTTGAGAATTTGACCCAAAATTAGGATACAATTTCAGGTTTATGCTTAAGTCTTACAAAATTTTTTCAATTTTTTAACCGTGAATTTCTCAGAAGTTATCCCCTCTTTGCACAGAAATAGATCCTAATGTTTTAAGATGGAGCATTCACTGTATATGTATACTTAAATGTGTATGAATCAAAATATTAAATAAATGACTGAGGAAATAAAAAGTAAATAGATTTATCCCTGTTTCTAAAGATCCTTCATAAAAGGAATGGCTCCTAATTTGCACTGATGGTATGCCTTATTACTGCATGCCTTATTATTAGAAATAAATCCAAACCCAATTTATTTCCATTCATTTTTATAGGGAATGCCATGTAGTTCTTTTAGAAAGCAAGTAGAAAATACCTAGACTTTTGTGTTGTATGTGATTTACAGTTCTTTCCTACCATCTGCCTTGAAGAACAAGCAAAGGTCTCTTCCGAATTACTCTTCATATTTGGGTAAGACCTAGGTAGATAAAGACACCCCCCAAAAAAAGTAAAAGTGGAAACTAAAGAAAGTAAGTAGACTGTTTTAATTGCCCAGTTGTCTAGGTCTTGCAAATCCTGACCTAGAAATTAGTTCTGCTGTTCATCACATTTGCCTTTCAGCAGTAGCTGCACCATAGCTGTCTGCCTAACCAGGGCATGGTTCCTTTTGTGCTCTGAGGCAGGTATTTGAAGTAGATCAGATGAATCAGATTGTAGTCATGTCTGTTATTCAGACTCAGTCATGGTCATGAATAACTGAAGCTAATTATTCACAGGACTGTTGCCTTCAGAAATATTTGCTGAGGTGGAGTTGATGAAAAAAAGGTGTTCCAATAGCCCACTCACCAATGCAGCTGTGACAGGACAGTCTAAAAGGGGCATAAGGTAAACCTGAAGGGCTTTTCTGTGGTAATCCTTCTTCCTACTGTCTAATGGTTTCCTTAATGTGTCAATATTTCATTTACATTTGTGTGACCATGCTCTGACAGGAATGCCAATAAAGCCTCTAGATGCTAAAATCGTTCTGAGTTATTTCTGTGTGTGGGAGTCAATATGATGCAAGCCAGGTGAGAGACTTGGTTGAATTAGGCCATGACAGATGCAGAGTTCTCCAGCAGCTGTGCCAGAAATTTCTGCCCTCACAGCTGTTTGTACCCCCCCCCTACACTGAAGACAGGCCCCAAGGAGCAGGTGGGGACCGAGCAGCAGTATCTGGGGTTGTCAGACCGAGGTGGAGCATGAGCTCACACCTTCGCTCTTCTGGGGATCAATATGCTGCAGAGCCCCTTGGTAATGGCTGAGAGGTTTTGATGGCTCTGTTTTTAAAGATGTGTTTCTCCTGCAGAAAGATCAAGAGATTCTCTTCTGTTTCCAAAAGCAGGGAATGTCTCTGATCCCTTGCAAAGGTTTTTCTTTTTGTAACAGAAAAAGGCAACTATCTCCAAGGTATATCTAGTCAAAGTCACTGGGATTTTTGTTCCTACAGGTATGGATATATAGATGTAGCAATGCTAATATGATTTGGGAATAGAAATGTGTTTTAGGCTCAATTGTGATAATGAGAAAAGCATTATGTGAAGGTGGAAGTGAAACATGAGTTTCTTCCTCTCTTGTCTACATCAGTGTTAATATATAATTTGTGCAAAATAGCATGTATATTGATGTATATTATTTAAAAACATAAGACTCAATATACTTGTGAAGCATTCTACATTCCAAATGGGTTCAAGTAGAAATAACATTAAATAAGTGACTATTTATTTTTTCAGTAGAGATATGTTTTTCAATATGATTAATAGAAGGAAAATATTTGGAAGGTTATTTGTCTGCATCTGGAAGTCTAGAGGCCATAAGCCCTCAAATGTTTGGAGTACGGGAAACTAAGAGGTTGCATTTGAGTAGTGGCAATTTGAATCATTTTACAGCATTCATTGTTTTGTCCTCTTATTAAGTGAAAAAGTATCAAACATAATAAGCAGCTACATAAGGCAGATCCTACATGAAATTATTTATGCTATTCATAACCTTTTTAGCAACAAGCAGGTTTCCAACGCAGTGATTTACAGGTGTTTTTCAATAAACGTAATCAAAGTATTATCTCTTCTTTTGAATAAGCCTCTGTTGGAGCAAACAATGAATAGGCTGTTTTCTTTAGTTTACCTATTTTTTTCCTGAGTCCCAGGAAACTTAGATGCCAGATATATAACTACACATCTTGTATTTTAAGGAGTAAGAATATTTTAAGGTTTAGAAACTTCCAGTTCTTTAACAACTAACATGTGACATTAATGGTCAAATTTCAGACTATTAATGAGGCTCTTAATATCAGTCAGGAAATTAGATATTAATAATGGACCTGAATCTAACCCAGTGAAATACTCCAGAGCTTTGGAAGCATTCACATTCTGACCTGAATAGAAAAAAAAAAACAGCTTATGTCACCATGAAAGCAAGCCAGCTAAGTCACTTATGTACAGAACAGCCTGCACATGGTAGCCTAACATTTCAGGTGTACCCCTATGTAAATTTCTTCCACATCCGACTTAACTTTCCAAATGTTTTCAGACCAGTATTTCTTGAGAGGAAGGACAAGTGGAAGGTACACTTTCTGTGCAAAACACATACTTGAGAACCACCTAAAGTGAACAGATTACTGAAACAGTACATTTTATACTGTTAGTTTTGTATATGTTATTAATCCTGGAAGATATTTATAGACTAAAACTAAAAACTGTGGTTTTCTGAAGGCCTTATGAATGAACTTTTGTATCTGCAAGCCTCTCCATTATTTTCTATCAAGGGCCACAGTCTATTCTCATTTTCATGATAGCATCTCATTTTTATTAGTTTACAAAGACTCCAGTGTGTAAACCATATGCAATAGTAGTAGCTATGAAATATACTGGAAATAACTATTTCCAGTAATTGAATACATTGCCTTTGGCTTTAATTGCCAAAAAAAGTCTTAAGAAAACTCTTTTCCTACAGGCTATACTTTCACCAGTCTCTAAGCTGGTCATATAAAGTAGCTTTCTTTCACATCTTAGCAATTTAAAGTAAAAGCAATGATAATTTTTGTCTGTTATTGTTAATTAAATTATAGACCCCTAATTCTCAGGATATAAAAACTGTATTCCCTCTCCAGAGTAAAATGAAAGCTGGGGAAAGCGTGTTTGTCTGAATATTGTGTGGAAGGATATAGAGTGAATGACTCCATCCAAACCCAAGTGCAGTACCTGGGTTTTACATGGTCCCATGGACTCCTGGGGCTTTTTACTGAAGGTAAATATAGCATGATTATAAGAATTAGCAAAATTCAGGTTGCATTTTGACAGAATCAGTCGCAAAGCACTGATCACCCCTCCCATTCAAATTAATTCATAAGACACTGCTGATCTATTTACCTTTTTAGTCTGTATTTCATACTGTACCTCCAAATCAGTCTGATTTAACTGCCTCAAGTTCTACAAAAACCAGAATGATTCTCTGTATGTCCAAAAAATCTAAATAATTCACAGAATTGTAGCTCTGAGTCTTGTTGGATTTCTCTTGCATATGTAATAGTCAGTGATCTAGAGGTGGTGACATTTCTTTGTTTTTGTTGGAGTTCTGCTCAGGAATCTCCCTTGCTTTTCATCTCCAGACTACATTTTCCATCTGATTTAATATGATGGGATATCTTATAGACATGGGGTACTGACGAAGAGGTGGAGAGGGAGCACTAAATGTGTAGAAGATAAATTTCAGGAAATTTGGAGGACAAGCCCCAGAGAAGACCTGATTCTTTTATCCATTCACCAACCATTTAGAGAGATTGTTTTCTAATTTTTGCATTCCAGTAGTCTTCCATTTTTGGTAAAGAAATTTCTTTATCAATTTTGGTAAAGAAATTTTTTAGGAAAGTAATGTGTTTTTGTTAGGTATCAGGAAGAAACTTGCCTTAATGTCAATCACTTTTGTTTTTCTACTGTCCTTATTTCAGTATCATACATGTAGTGAAGTGAGTAGATAAAATGTTTTGATTTTTGCAATGTTTGATTTTAGGTCAATATATTGGTTACCCCAGTTTGCCAGTGCTACAGTGTAGAAAAAATGCTGTAAAGATCTATAGGGATGTGAGTTTTTGATAGATCTGGTGGCCAATGGAGAAAGCTAAAAATAACAGATTTCAGGTTCTTAGTGTTTGGATTTGGTTTGGGGTATTTTATTTTGGTCTGGGAGTTTTTGTTTGGGTTTAATTGTTGTTCTTGTTTTTTCTTGCTGGCACTAGCTTCACCTTTGTCTTATACAGAAAATGAGCAACGTTTGGGGATTGATCCATACCAGTGGGCATTTGAATGAGAATCTGCCCAGTTTTATAAGTGATATGGTGTGCTTTGTTATGTAAAAATTACTTAAAACATGAGTCTGTTTTAGTTAAGAATTTCAAGAATTTTCAGGTTTTGCATTGTCTGAGAAATGCTTTCGTTGGGCTGGCTGGGCCATGATCACCAGTGAGAGGGACTATGAAAAACTTCACCTGCCCATTAGAGTTTTCTCTATCAGCAAGGTGCACCTGCATGAAACAGAAAAACACAATCTGACCACATGAGGAAGTGACCAGACCAAGCATTTATTCCTATTTTTATAGTGCCCAGCACACCCCCAGGCTTTGAATAGTGTTTTGTGGCCATGGTAATTCAGGTGAGAAATAACCACAGTTAATCTTCTTTCAAAACTTTGGTATAAAGAATATTGAACATTGTTCACCTGAGGGTAGAATTAAGAGGTGACTAAGTGTTATGCAAAACATTAGATTGCAGGTATCTTTGGAGATAGTTTCTAGGAACAAGGGGGCATGTCCACTGCCTTAACCTAGGTACTGGTGTTAGTCTGCTGTGCACTGCTTATTGCCTCCTCCTGGTAATTGCATTTTGGAAAAGGTGGTTGTAGGGACACTCATCTCTTCACTGAGATACCTTGTTTAGATGTGTAAATGTCAGATGCCTTTTCATATCTGCCCACAGTTCCTGGTTGACTGTTGTGGTGCATCACCATTATTTGATATATAATGCTACCAGAAGCAGAAAGGCCTATGAGTTCTGGACAAGATATGCAGACAATATTTTCTTAATACTTCTTCCTGTGCAATCTTTCTTTTGAAACAACTAATTTATTCAATTATTTTAAAATTCAACAGCGTCCTACTGAAAAAGAAGGTTCCTTTGTCCTAGGCCTGGCCCTGTAACAGTAAGGAAGAAACCCCCTCCTATCTAGTGGGATTCTTCCATACCTGTTAGTGTTACTTTCCTTCATTAAAAAAAAATAAATAAAAATATATTAAACTGTAAATCAACTCCAGAAGAAACAAAAAGATGTATGAAAATACTTAATGAAAGCTAATCGCTGTATACTTTATAGGTATAAAGTAAGCCTTAATCATAACCCTGCTAGCACCTAGCTTTTTGTCTAACAAAAATTAAGTGCTTCAATAATGCCAGGCTATTATATGGGTTTGTGCTTACACTATGGAATTACTAAAATTAACCGAGAATTCCACTCCTCCTCTTGAGCTGCAAGCTCACTGCTTTTTGTGTTGGATATGGTGTTATGTGTAAACGGGTTATTATAAACTGAACTCAGATTTTATGAGGACTTCCAACATGAGGACTGACAACAGTGCCCTTCATTTAAGGAATAGGAAAATTCTAAAACTGCTTTGAAATTTGTAATAGCTGAAAACATCAGTCTAGTTCAGATTCCATGTTTTTGTTTGCCTTTGACTGATCATTAGATTAGTTTAACTTTGAACCTACAAACATAAAACAGTAGCTAAAAAGTAACATGTTGCACTTTTTCTGTAGCAAAATTATGATTAAAGACTCTTCACCTGGGAAGATTCAGATCTTCACCATAAACATAATGGTGCTTCAAAAGGAAACTAATGATGTAGTTTATGAATTTTAATTTCTGTTTTAAAAGTCAGCAAATGCACTTTCTATAAATGTAAACCATCTGTTGGCACCTTCTAAAAGACTAGAATTCAGTTCATCCAAGTATGAATTATTTATTTAGGATTTTTTCCCTAAGTAAACTCTGAGTTTTCTTTTTTTTTATCTCTCTCTTCCATAATAAACCATGTTTCTCTGTTATGAGATGTTTCAAAATCAATGCATTCATAATGGTGACATATACAATGTGAAATATTTTGAATTAGGATTGCATCATAAAGGTAGTACAGAATAATTTGCAGCACATTAAAGTGTTTTTAACAGGTATTTTTGGTTTCAAGTAGCATCATGTCAGGTACAGAGTAAGGCAATGTTGGAGTTGCTGTTGTATCACAATTCCTTGGAGAGATATGTTGCTTTCATAAATCCCTACAAGTTAACGAGAGCATATATCTGTGTAGATTTGATAATTAGTTTAACAAGAGCTGGAATAAAATTGTAGGAATACACTTCCAATAAGCATCTGTATTGAAACAGATGTATGTTGATGACTCTTTTTTTTGGTAGAAATTCAGCACAAAGTGGAGCTCCAGATCCTAAAGAAGCTGTGCCTTGCACTTGCTGGTTTTATGACACTTTCATCTCACATGGTTTATTTATTTATTTTCTGGCAGCTGTTCTTGATGAGATATATTTGGACACTCGGGAGAGGAAGCAGAAACAGATGATCTATCTTGTTGCACTTTGCTAATTAGAACAATTCCCAGTGACCTCCATCTGCATAGTTTCAATTTTGCCTTTGAATCATGAATCAACAAACATTTTCTCTATTTGATATCCCACTGTTCCTTGATGCTGTGAACAAATAGCATGTTAGCCTTGTCTTTCTTTTCCAAAAAACCCTGTTTGCTAGGAATTGATGTTTATTGCAATGCAACCTGTAGAGCCTTGTTTGGCAATACCGATGACCACGCCATGGAACATTAACCAGTTTTGTCACAGCACGATGGGTGCAAACAGGCAGTCATTTAACTGCTTTAAAAACCATCCCTATTGCACATCTTATTTCCATTAGAGCTTTGTACCTGTCATTCAGTGGTTCAGTCTCCAGCCATTTCCTGTCTTTACTAAAGTCAGTCTCTCTATTGCTCATATTTTTCTGTTCTTTTACTAGATTTATGTGAAGCATTTGCTATCCCATAGATGTTTCTGTCACTGCTGTCAATTACAGCATGCAAAGGGATGAGTGATTTTGCTGAAAACATAGATAAGTAAAAATTCGTTTTGGACTGGAAATGTGTGCTACTTCATGGCTGACTTTCAAAATCTATGTGCCCTTCAGCTGTGCTTTCTTCAAAAATCCTCTTTAAATTAATGCCAGGATTCTCATTTCTTACCTGTTTTGTATTTGTATAAAAGTTGATTTGAGGTGTGATGAGCGGTACCTTTTACTGATTGCATATTTTCTCATTGGGTGTGATGAGTTTCCATGTGTGTATTGTGATTTAAGGTTCACTTAGGGGAAACTTGGGAAGTAAGAAATAAGTATTTAAGCACTTTGAGACTCATACAGAATCACCATCTGGGACTACCTGTTTATCTCTCTTTGTTGGAGAGAGGACCTGGAGTAACTAACCTGTCATTCTGTCATACCTGTTAAATGCCTAAAAGAAACTAAAATGAAGGTGAACTTGGTTTTGCCCACCTGCCCCCCTCTCCACCCCCCCTACTTCAACAGGTTTTGTTCCCTGAATTTGTGTATATATTTTTAGATAATAACTCTGAGCTGCTGTTTTCTAAGTTCTTAAAGTACTTTCAAAATTATTTTTTTCCAACCAGATACATTTGTTAAAATATAAGCCAGTTTTGGTATCATTTCAATTTTTAACCAGATTCCACCCTATATAGATCTTGATTGAGTTAAATAGTTGTCTGTGTCCATAGCTTTAAGAACATTCCCCTCCTGTATTATTTTCAATTTATGTTCACTGGATTTGCATAGGCACTAAACATTCTTATAACTACTTGCATCGGTTTCTCAGGTGTAAGACCTCATCAATTAGTTAATGTAATTTAAATGTTGAATAAACTTTATAGTTAGAGATCCATTATTGTCATAAAACCTGAAAATTCATTTCAATATGCATTATGAAAACTATTTAATTAAGATTTTCAATTTTAAAAATAAATTTAATAATTTTTATTCTCTTACAGTGTTTTAATAATGTTGAAATCTATTAATGGTATTCACAATGAAATTTTAAAAAACCCAAAACATATAATTTATGGAATTTATTATTTATATAATAAAATCGATTTGCAAGAATCAAAATAAAATGTTTCAATGTTATTAAAGCAAAATATATCCATTTGTTGAGAACATATTTTTTAAAGAATTTTAAGAAAATTTCAGTGTTTTTTATTTTTTTTCCAAAACCACTGGAAACATTCTTGCCTACATATTGGAATTGTAAGTTGACTACTAGGTTTTCAGTCTCGTCTCACTTTGGATTTGGACCCGACACAGGTCGACTTTGCATTTTTTTTTTAGCTGACATTTTTGTGGTTTTTATCTTTGCTAACATGCTTTGAGACCTCATTTGCACAGCAGAGCAATCTTTTAGATCAAATAAATGAGAGAATTACCCAAATTCTCTTCTGTTAATGGGCTTGAGTAGTTTTACTTATTTCAGTACAATTGTTCAGTAAGTAACAAAGAAAAGCCAGCAAGCTCAGCAAGTAAATAGCTTTTATTTAATCCATTTTCTTTGTTATTTCATTCTCCTGCCCTTTCCTCTGGAAGAGAACAAAGTTAGTGGGAAAAGGGATTTGCAATTTGAATGTTAAGGAATCATTCCATATCATATATGTAGGAACCACTGGAACAAAACTGAGCGTAACGCGCCGCATGGCTGCATGGTCTCCGTACAATTCTTTGTTCAGAAGGGAAGAGAGCTGCTCCCTCTGTCCCACTGAGTGTGAGCCTGCTCTCCTGAGACAGCCCAGAGCTCTGCTGGCACTGGTGCATGTTTGTCAGAATAACACATGTCTTCTGCCTTCACCTCTCTGCTTGCCCAGAGATGCTGCTGGGCCGGCAGAGCCGGAGCCGCGCCGTGGCGCTGGGGGAGCCAGGGGTGTTTTCTCCCGAGAGCTCCGCGTACAGTGGCATCTGCTATTATCCTAATCAAGTTTCCACATAAACATAAAGGCAGAGGCAGCTTCCCAGTGCTATAGGCATTTAACTTAAACATTTATCGTTACACTATAGCAACTGTGTGAGGCCAACATCTCTCAGTCTGCTTGGCTCAGCGGCTTGTTTTGTAACACTCTCAGAGCTGCCAGCTCTCAAGACATTTGGTGTTTTTCTTCAGTCCCCAAATCATGGAATCATGTGACACAGTAAGAATATCTTTCATTTTATTAAAAAAAAAAAAAAGTGGGGGGGGTGGAACAAAAAGACAAAATAGCCCTGAAATGTGAAAGAATATTTTTAACCTTTCTGAGCACAAAGAAATGCTTGAAAATACTTCTCTCATCAGCACCTAAACCTGAATAAAAGGACTCTTCTTCCAAGCTGTATGTTTGTGTTTTTAAGAAACTCTCGTTCATATGAGGGGGCAGACAGATGATTTCTTGAACAACTGAGGATGTGTGTTCTGCAATGGAGATAGATTAGGTGTTCTTGGAATGGAGCCAGAAGAGTTTTTCTTTTTCTTCTGTTTATTGAAGAGCTTTCATTTCTTTGGGTATGAGGTCTCCTTAAAATTTACTGTCTCTGACATTTCTATTGAATTTAGATGGTCTAACTTCATAGTCAAATATTATTATTATTGATTTGGGAAGTCATAATAGGAGTAGTTATATTTTAGGTATTAGCACTCTTCTGAGGTAACCAACTTCATTTTATGGAGAGTAGTTTTCCTCCATTCTGTCAGTGATGTAAGTTATGAATAGTTATAAGTTATTTCTTAGAAGTTTATTTCACATTTTAAGACATCAGTGGGTCTGGAGTTCTGGTAAAAGCCTGACATATTGCATAGAATGAAAGCTTGGTAGGTTTCTGCCTATTTTGAAAAAATAATCCATGCTTAAACAGAAATCTTGGATGCTGCAGATTTGAACGTTGGTCCTATGAGGACAGAATCCAACTCCTCAAATGCAGTCAGACATTGCAGCCAATAATCTGTATTGTGGAAGGATAAGCATGTAGCCTGAATTCTCTCTTCTCTAATACAGTCTAGAGACCACTGCAGCATAAGAACCATTTCTTACAATTATTTTGGCTTAGAGGTTTTATTTAGCCTAATATCAAAATCTAGATTGCTTTGTAATTTGCAGAAATATCATTTTGTCGAAGATGAAGTCAAATTTTGTATCCACCAGAGACTAGTAATAGTGAAGGAAAATTATGTCAGCCTGCAGGCAGGTCATTGACTGAATTAAACAAAGTCTATTTCGTTTCTTGCCTACTCTGAATTGAAGAATGTAGATTTAGCTCATACTTTGACTTCTAGGGAAATGTGTGTGGAAATGTACAAATTACAAACGTTCAATAATCCACTGCAATTTGTTATATTTTTCTGTCTAGTTATTTTACAGCTGTTGTTAGTATGTTATTGTGCCACACAGTATTTTATTTTTATTTCCTTTCTTTCCTTATTTTTATATTGCTCTTGAAGAAGAGCATTTAATACTCTTTCTCAAATATATGCTTATGATTTCTCATCCTTTGTGAGTTATGTGTATGTGCTGCCGTGTGGTCGTTTTCTCAGACAATTAGCAAGTTTATTTTTCCTTTAACATTTTCTGAGACTAGAGAAGTGGCTTATGCAATAGGGTGTCCAATTTCATAAATAAATATATGCACACTCCACTTATTTTTTTTTCTAAGAGCATTTTAGCACAATAGTGATTTTTTTTTAGATGAAAAGTAGAAGAATAACTGCTGTGTAATCAAACTATGTTTCTTACTCCTTGATCCAGTTCTTCTTCCTCTGAACACCTCTGCTGGCTGCCTAACAAGGATGGCAAGAATTCCTACAAGATAAGTTTCAGTACCTGAAAGGGGTTTTCTTCCTTACATCAGGCAAATTATGAGTGCCTGATATGCCTTGAGTTACAGTTTCTATTCGCCCTGAAACTGTAATCATAGCTCTATTAATATTTCTATTTATCTTACTTATTTGAGTTTGTTTCAGAATCCTCTTTTACTTACTCCTCTGATAGCATTTTCTGCTGTAGGTTCAAAAGTTTATTTCATAAATTTATTTCATAAGGAAGCTGATGCTTTTTAAAATTATTATGTCTTCTTTTAGTTATCATTGAATGTTCCCATTTTCTTGCATTATAAAACGGTGTATCAGCCTAGTTAGGAAGTCCTGTATTTGGAGGAAAAGCTAAGATAAGAACCGATGATGATAGAGAAAGTAGGACAAAATTATGCTGATGTTCTTATGAAAAAGATTTACAACAGAGAGGCTGAAGCATCTCTTTTGAACTTTGTGATACTTACATAAACTTCCCTAAAATCATCTTTTTACATAAAACATTGCAGGTAAAAAGGTAAAAAAGGACAGCATCTATAAGATGGTGCTCAAAAAATTTGTTGTCCTGTTTGGAGGATCTCTGATTTGTTGCCTTTATAGAGAAAAGCCAGGTAGCCTGTAAGGTATTTTATATTCTTTGATATCAGAAAGCTGTTATGATTTCTATTTCTTGGATCCCAGGCATTTCTCATTTATCATACTTTTGAGCCTAAAACTTTCTGGCTAACAGTTTTGAACATTATTCTTCTCTGGCATTAGCAATAACTTTGCCTAAACTGAAAAACCTTGGGGTTCAAGCTCCACAGCTCCACTTTATTTTGTGTTCTCATACTCTTGGCTTGATTGCTTACATAAGTTAAAAAGAACTCAGCAAGTTGGAAAGAGAAGCTGCAAGTGCTATATGAAAAGTATGCAGTGGCTGCTGCACCATTTACACTGTAGATGAATAATAGACTAGTATGTAAACAAATGCAAGCCAAAGATGAATGCAAAATGAATAAGGACAAGCAGGATAAAAGATAGGAAAATAAGATTTGGGAATATTTAATATTTCTTCTGCGAAAATACTCTGCCAGTGACTCTTCACTGTGGTATAATCCGAATTTCAGAAGGACCTTTCTGCTTTGCGCATGTATTTGAAAAAAAAAATAAAATCTACATAATCTACATATGCAGTTACTGAACTTTTTTGGTGAGGGTTCAAAATTAGCCATTCATCAGATATGTAGTCCTAGGCTATTACTAGACCAAACAAAGTTCTGCTTTGTGAACTCTGACAAAAATATTCTCTTCAGACAATGAAAAATATCTTAGAAGAATCATGTCTGTAGTCAAAGTAAAAATCATTATCTTATGTTTTAATAGCTAAAAGATTGCTTAATTCAAATTTAGTACCGTCACCAAAACAAGAAGGAAAACAAAGGAAAGACACAGAAAGAGAAGGCAGGCAAAGGAAAAACACTTACACAGAAAATATGCAGAAAAATAACACTGTGGCATTGAAGAACTGAGGTGTGTGTTATTTCTACCATGCTAGTTTTGTAACATTGAATTTAAACAAACTGATAGGGCTCACTTGCAGTGCTTTGAGTTCTGTAGGGTTCAGGAGAGTTTAAGCTGTTGACCTGCATACCATTCTGTGACTGTCTCAGGCAGAGGGCATTGAAAGTCATACTAACCCCTAACACAAGGAGCAAGAAGAAATATCTTGCTTTAAGTCATTTCAGTGTAAGGAAAACGTGGATTGAATTGCTCAGACTTTTAAGCCTTATGTTATTTCTTTCAGCTAAGGACTTCCAGGCAGGGAAAGTTCATCTAAGTAGGCACAAAGCATGACTGCAGAAGTATTCCCTCATCAAAATATATACTATTGTATTGTGGTTCTATTTTTCATAAACTTCATCTTCTCTCCAGTTTATAGAAAACCTGTGCTGTGCTAATTCTGGAATAGTTTGTAGCTATTTCTGTAAATCTCATGAGTAGAGTACTCTGCTTTTGCACTGGGAAGGTCTAGAAACTGATTGATAAATCTACCCTCAGCAATATAATATTCAGCTATTTTTTAAATAAAGCATAATATTTAATAAGTGTGTATTTATCTTTTACTCAGAGTAGATATTTCACCATGTTAAGAAATAAACTCTTTTTTTTTTTAAGGAATTGTGTTTTGATGGGCACATTGAGACCTGAACAATTAAAATCCCATTTTAATGATCCTTTACTGTCATCATTAGAATTGGAAAAGCATAGCAGCACTTGCTGTAGTTTTTCCACATATATACATTTCAGACTGAAAAGTGCAGTGCACAGTCATTCAGGACCATCACTAAAATTATTCGACTCAGCATATTTGGCACCTTAATAATTTTGACACCAAGTTTTTTGTAAAATTAGCACCAGTGTAAATTTAATGGGACTGACACTATAAAAGAAAAATAAAACAGGCAGTCTAGAAACATTTCTGTGCAATTTAGGCACATCTCTCATGTTTACTGTCATAAAATTTTATGGCTGCATAGGGAAGTCAAATTATCTACAGGAAGCTGAAAATTAATAAATACCTCTTTAAATATGCAAGAATAGATTAGGTCTTTTCAGGAGAGGTGAAAGCAACGTTAGACAAAGGAATCTACACTCATACATGCACATATCCCATTCTGTTCCAGTTTAACCATTGGAGATTTTGCTGCTGCGTGAAATAGGTGCTAAACCAGAACTACAATCTAAATAAATACTTGAGTCATTCTGTTTTATCTTGTTATGGACCTTCTTACTTTTAAGAAGACTACAAAAAGGCAAGATGTCTGACAAGGCTGAGGATTTGGATCAGTGCTGGTCTGGACTCTCCCAGTGCTTCCAGATGGCATAGAGAGAGCAGCAGGGGAACACATGTAGTCAGCTGATCGCAGGACACCTCTAGGTCTTCTGGCCTCTCTTTTAGTCTCTATATGAGCTGGGAGAAAATCCTCTGTGGTCTGTCCTATTTCACCATTACATGTGCTTTCAAAGAGGTTATACACACTTTTGAGTACTTATGGCAGGAATATTACTTGTGTGCCTTTCAATTTACTGTTCATAGTACCAGATTCCTACACAGGATGGTGTGAGATATACAGAGCTTTGTGGCATTTTCAAACACCATTATCTCAGACCATTTCTACTTGGCAGATGACCAAAAGTCATTTTCATAAACCTGGCTTGTTTCCTGTGTTTCAGAGGCCAGTTACAGCCATTTGCAGATTTGCATGAACACAGTGTGTACTTATATAAACAGAAATGCAAGGACACAATTGTTCCTGTGGCTGCTTAATTCAATTTAAGAATTTATAAAAAATCTTTTTACTCTTTGAATGTGAAACTTGCTCATTTGAGGAGTGAGTTTTGCAATAGCCAGGCTGTCAATTGCTGGTGGGTATCTCTTGGTACCTCTTTGAAGTTCTCCATCTGATTGCATCTTTGCAACAATCTCTCTGCCTTTTCTTTCCATTTGCCTGGTCATTCTGTGCTATCATTGCATATCCCTTGCTACTTGCATGGCACAACCCTTATGAATCTTCACAAATTTTCTCAAGGATTTTGGATCACATTGTTTTTGGGATCACTGTTTTCTCCACAGAAAAAAAAAAAATAGTAGAACTTAGCTTGGTAGCTGACTTAGCTTAGCCCAGGTGCTTGATTCCTGTGTGATCATATAAACCCTCAGATTAACAGAGCATAGCTAATCTCAGCCTTGTGCTGTCTGCAGGTTTTGACATTTATACCCTGGAGATTCACAGAACTTGGATAAATTAAGCAGGCTAATACCAAATCTGTTTTTAGGCATGCTGATTTTTATTATCTTCGGTCTGTCCGTTAATACAATGACCAAATTGCCAATTTCAGTAATTTTCTTCAACTTTCCTAATGGGACGGTATGGAGGTTTTTGAGCACACATCCTGCTTCCCATTCCAGTTAGAGCATGCTGCCAATTCAGAGGCATTAGAATGCAGCAGTAGAACTTCAGCTACCCAACATCCACTGGTTTTCTACGGAGTGAGTTTTGTAGTTTATTTCCTTTCCTGATTACTGATCAGCAGGTATGTGTTCTCTTTCAGTCAGTGGCTTTCCTTTGATTATTTTTCTTAAGCACAAAAAGTATCTCTTGTGATTACAAAGAAAGTGCAAAATCTGAATCAGAAATTCCCCAGGTGTCTGATGCTTTCTTAATATTTTCTGGTAATTATAACAACTTTTCTTATTATGGAAATTATACAGCTCTTTTACAGTGGCATAAATATTCTGAAACATTGTGGAATGAAAAAGAAAAGCCAAGTACTGTCACAGTTTGAACTGTGCAGAGACAGGCAATGGATACTGTATTCAGAATTTGGCTTTGTGATCTGACTTAGAGAATTTTTCTATTTGAAAGAGAAAAAAGGTTTGCATTCTCAAGTTTTTAATATATTTCTTAAACTATTTCCCCAGTATGAGGAAAAAAACAAACGGCAAATGGGTCTGTTCAGAGTAGCTAAGTAATTAGTAATTCCTGGACACACCTTTTGACAGTATGATTCATCCTGTACATTGGAAAAAGAAATTTGCACAAAGACACGTATCCAGTGTCTGGAAAGAGCCTGGCTGGATCTTCCTTGTGCCCTCCTTTCAAGTATTCGTATGCATAACAAGAGCCCCTGGTGCCATCTCGTCCCCAGGCCAGTGTCTCTCAGCCTTTCCTCGCAGGAGAGATGTTCCAGTAGCTTAATCACCTGGATGGCCCTGCCCTGGATCCTCTCCTCTCCCATGTTTCTCTTGCAACGAGGAGCCCAGAGCTGACCCAGCAATCCAGGCACAGCCTCACCAGGGCTGAGTACGGGGCCTGGATCACCTCTCTGCATCTGCTGGTGTTGTTATGCCGAAGGGAATCCAGGATAGCACTGGCCATCTTTGCAGCAAGGCCACATTCCTGGCTCATATTTAACCTGGAGTCCATGAGGATTCCCAGGTGCTTTTCTGACAAGCTGCTTTCAGCTGGGTGGGCCCCACATGTACTGGTGCCTGGGGCTGTTCCTTCCCAAGTGCAGGACTGTGTACTTTGCCCTGATGAATTTCAGCAGGTAATTTTGGCCGTGGTTTATGGAGACTTATCAGCATTTGAACAAAGGGGGCGTGTTCTCCCATAGTGTGTCTAACAAGGGGACTTTGCATGGCTATAGACCCATATAGAGGTTTCTACTTAGACTACCCTAAAAATGATACCTAGGAAGTGGGGAGATGTAAATAGCTTGGTGTTACAGAATTTGCAAAGTAAAACTGTGAGCCTGGAAGTGGCATAAGGACTTTTTCTGGAGGCTTTTTCTAAGGTATTAGTTGATCTCAGGAAGTGAACACCATATCCCAAAGCGTTAGTGGCCATAAACTTCTCCTCTAACATGATAGAGTCAACATCCTTGGCTATACTTAGGGCTGTAAATTAAACAGGGAAAAACATCAAGTCCTGGCACATGCTTATTACCAAGACCACTGCCTGATGGAAACTAACTTTCCATAGTAATGTCTGGGTGCAGGCCAGGGACTGTTCCCAATAGGCAGTACTGACAAAGCTAGACTGTTATCTGAGAAGAGAGATTTAACTGTATGGGAGGAAGCCATTCTGTGCCTGTTAGCCCCAGGGCCACAAAACCTGACCTTGTTTAGTTTAGCATTAGACAGAATACTTTGACTGGAAGGCAAGAGGAGGGTAAGACAAAATGCAGAGATCGCAGTTGACCCGTGGGTGTAGCAGGAGGCATCATACTCTGTGTTCTCAACAGAAGGGTTGAGATATTCATGTGCAGATTATATTTCTTCTTAGATGATCCAGTAATGCACAGATCCAGTCCTTATGATCACTTCAGCACGGTCTCAAATCCTAGAGGGCATTTCTTTAAAAGATCGTTGCTTGGTTTGGAAAGCCTGAGAATATGAGGATGGCTTCCAGCTCCTTTAAGCTGAAGGGGATCATCTGTTTTATGTGTACACAGAGAACAGAACCACGAGTAAGGGGCTTAAATTCTGTCAAGAAATTCAGCTAGACTAGAAAATCTTTGTAATGTAGAGGAGAGCAAGAAGTTAGAATAGGCTGCTCAGGGAGATGAGGGAGGATTTGATACAGTAAAGCCGTGAGAATGACTGAGTGACATAGGGGCTCCTGCAAGTCTGTTTTGTTGGTTGTTTTTATTTTTTGGTCTGTGAGTCTTTACAAACATCTGTAGCAGTAATTTTTAAGATTTGTTATAAAAATATTGGTTGCAAGGGAGCATCAAATTCTTCCTGCTGTTGTTGCTTGAAACAGTGCAGTGCCTGCTTTCTAAGGTACAGCTGAGAAGCCTCCACCCAGTAACCTCACCATCCAGAAGCTGTGTGAGGAAAAATCTAATTTTACACCTGGAGGGTATATGCAAGCTGCTCTTATACCATGCATCCACAGTGCTCCATTTTAGGCCCTGAGCTTTTCAACATCTATTTAAATTATTTGGATGTGGGACTGGAAGGGATACTAAGCAAATTCATGGACAATACAAAACTGGGATGATTCTAGAGGGCAAGGAGGCCCTGCAGAGAGACTTCGGCAACTATAGGGCTTGGCAGTCACCAACCTTATAAAGTTCAACAAGGGAAGTGCTGGATTCTGCACCTGTCTTGGGCAGCCCTGGATGTGCAGACAGACTGGGAATGGGATGCTGGAAAGCAGCACTGTGGAAAGGGATCTGGAAATCTTTGTCAATGGTGACTTGAACATGAGTCAGCAGAGCCCTGGAGGGCGAGGTGTGTCCTGGGGGCATCAGGGACAGCATCACAGCCAGGCAAGGGAGGGGATTGTCCTGCTCTGCTCTGCACTGGGGCGGCCTCACCTCGAGTGCTGGGGGCAGTTTTGGGTGCCACAACATAAAAAAGGCATTAAACTGTTAGAGGGTGTCCAAAGGAGGGCAATGAAGATGATGAAGTGTCTGGAGGGGAAGCCACATGAGGAGGGGCTGAGGTCCCTTGGTCTGTTCTGGAGAAGAGGAGGCTGAGGGGAGACCTCAGTGCAGTTACAACTTCCTTTGAGGGGAAGAGGACGGGCAGGCACTGATCTCTTCTCTGTGGTGGGCAGTGACAGGATCCAAGGGGATGGCCTGGAGTTGTGTCGGAGGATGTTTGGGTTGGATATTGGAAAAAGGTTCATCCACATGGTGTTTGGGCACTGGAACTGGCTCCCCAGGGAAGTGGTCACTGCACCAAGCCTGAGAGAGTCCAGGAAGTGTTTGGACACTACTCTTGGACACATTGAGGATATCTTGTACTCCTGAGGGTTGGGAGCTGCACTCAAAGACCTTAGTGGGTCCTTCTAACTCAATTATTTTGTGATTTCTTTAATAGTTTTTCTTCAATTCTGCTTTACTTGCCTCAAGTTGAAGCCCTGCATAAGAAGAGTGGCTAATGCCAAGTCAATGCATTGACAAGGGCAGAGAAGAGGAGCAAAACAAAATTTATGTAATTTGTTTTCTACATTTACACATTTCCTGCTCTAATTCAATTATAATCTTTTTTCACTATTGTGGATCACTGATGTATCTTCGGTTTTCAAGGGTTATTTTCTGTTTTCTTTAGGATGTCACAATTCTCATTCAGAGGCCTCTCAGAACAGGCATTAACTATTATAATCTCAGTGTATTTCTAGGAAGTCATTTGTGTTACTGATCACAGCCCAAAAGCAGTTTCCAGAATGTTTATATTAGATTTAGTGTCTTTCCATATTAGAGATTTCAGTTTTTACTAAAAAAATAATGAGATTAAAAATTCACTATCATAACAGGCAGGTTCTTATCACTTCTACATCAATCTGTGGTATTAAAATTATAATAGTTGCATTTTGTGAATTAATTCAGCTCATGTGGCAGGGGACAATGACTGGCTTTGCCAGAGCTCTAGAGCAACAACTTTGTCTTTGTCCTTCAATGTTGTTAGCCTCCTCATTTGCTTCCTTTAAATTGAGGAAATAATCAATAATACCAGCTGCAGCTGTTTCTGTCCCTTTGTCTGCCAGCCAATCAGTTTCAATTGCAAAATCAAAATCACAAAGAAGCCTGCAGTCATGGAATTAGTGAAGCCCAGAGACTTATGACATAATACAGTCTCTAAGCTTTTAAAACTAGAAATTCTGCAGTGAGAGCTAGGTAAGTCCTTTTGCCTCTCTGCTTTCTTTCTCCCTTCATGCAAATACACTTATAAAAATACACATACCCATATCTACATGTTTTTGCTCGATCAGACTAATGTACATAATATTTGAAAGCTTGTTTGGGTGGATTTCTATGTTTTCTTTTGTTGTTTCTTGTTTGTTTCATTTTTTGAAACTTCAAAAACATATCTGCGGGTGTAGCTGATTTTGAAGGGGAAACATTTGGATATTGGACTTCCAAATGAAAACTTCCAAAGCAGAGTTGCATGACAGGATTTGTGTGCTAGACTGTTCTAGAATGAAGTCATTGAAATAAACCATAAATGCACACAGATGTACTTATCCACCTGTTTTGGTCAGACACAAATAGTTCTAGGTGCCAAGACCTATACACCCTCACTAGTAAATATGCTAACCTGGGAACACTTCCTTTCTTTTAATACATTCAACCGAATTTTTGATACTTGGGTTTGTGGGTTTTTTTCCTTCTAGTGTTGTGCTGCTCACCTGGAAGTTGAAACAATGTACTTATGAGCATATTCATAAAAAGGACTGCTTCCTTATTATAATACTAAAAGGTAATACAGGAACAGGTTTTTATAGAGGTTCCCAGAACCTGTAGAAGAGGCAAAGAGTAAGCCAGGATCCCCTAGCTGTTAAAGTGTGGTTAAGTTCAGCAAACTGATGGAGAAGTAAATTGATAGCTTATATGTCTTAAAAATAGTTTCATGAGAGGGCATGTGCTCATCCTGTATGAGCAATAGGATGAGCACATATAATATAAAAAGAAAATATAAATTTTCTTCCATGAAATTTGTTTCTAAAATCAATTCAGTCTTATTTTTGCCTTCTAAAATTAAAAGTCTGATCCCTAACTAGGGTAGTATTTTAAGGAACACATCAATAGCATTCCCAAATCCAAGAAATCTGAATAGCGTGCCTTATTGTTTCTCTGTCTGATCTCACAGAACAGCTTTTAAGATCATTTATTACATGCTTCTCTGACAGAGATCAGTGAAATCTGTGCTCAAGTAGCCCCTCTGAATGCACTCCTGTCTCCTGGCAGTGCTCTGTAGCAGTACTCAGGAAACTCAGATCTGCACCAGGTGGGAAGCCATGAATCCCCCCAGTGCCTGTACAAAGTTTACCCACACGAACTCTGGTGTTTTCTGGATTTTTATTGAGAAGATAGATACTTATTCATGAATACAGAGATAGAAGATGAAAAGCAATATTCATCTCTTCTTGAAAATTATTTTCAGACATCTGGAAGTGTAAATACAGTCACTTTTTTTCCCATGTAGATCTAACAGTATTCACAACTGTTATTGCCAAGGACTGTTGCAATACATTTTTAAACTGTGAGTTTATTTTTGACTGATATTGTTCATACTGAGTTTTAGTGGTTTATTCTTTGCTGAAATCTTTGCTTGTTCTCACTGCACCATAGTTTCATATGTTAGAATGTTAGAAAGCAATCTAAAATCTGATACTATGTGAAGGTTTGTGATTTTATTCACCAATGATTCAGTTAATCTTTATTCAAATACTGAAGTTGGAAATCCTCAATATAAAGGCCAAATAGTTCTGAATGTTAGTGTTGTGTGAAAAATTACATAGGAAAATGTATTTAAGTAGCTACTGTTCATTTTTTTTTATTTGATTGTGTTCCATTAATATCAATAAATTTTCAGGAAAAGATCTCTTTCTTTGGGGGCATAGGAGGAATGAAAAAAATCATTATAAAGTAATGATTATAAACTAATCTATTGATAACTTTATAGAAATTATAATGCTATAATATGAGAACTAGAGAATTAAGGGAAATTATTTCAAGTATTAAGTTTCAATAAATGTCAAGAAGAAAAGTTTTCATAACATTTTCCAGAAATATGAATTACCAAAAATATGTTTTGTGTAGCAAAGGTATAAATACAAGCAGTGTGAATCCTGTGAAATAGAAAAATTTCCTAATCCAGAAATTTGAGTGTTACTGTCACTCATGTGGTTATCAGTATCTAAGCTCTTTTAGCCTTCTGTAGATTATTCGTTGAGAAAAATCATTACACTAACTTATGAATTTATTGTAAGTGGAATTTAACATAGCATACTATAAAAATTTTACAGGTACCTTATTCCTGCTGAGTCCATGGACTGTGGATCTTTTCAGCCTAGTGCTGTGTTCTGTGTGGGAATAGTCTTAGAAAGCAACAGAGATTCTCTCATCATTGTCAGAGCGCTTCACTGAATCCGTCACTATCTATTTTCCTGTTACTTGCTCTGTTGCAGCACTAAGAAACAGGTTCTTTTCCTATTTCCAAACTGGAAATGTGTCTTTTACCTCGAGTATAATCTTCATTTATGTTTCAGATCTTTATCTTAAAAAATGCTTTATCACTCTCTTGGAATTTGACTACTGTTAAAGATTTTAAAGTGGTAAAGATTATAACAATGCCATATGTCATTCTTGTTGTTTGGAGGGGATTTTTTTGATTGTTAAGTTAAATGCATGTAATTTGTGCAGACATTTCAAAAAGTGATACCATAAAAATGGGCGTTTCATCTTCTTATTTTGGTTAGAATAGAAACTAATAAAAATTATTACTGCTGTGGAGCAAATGCACAGTCCCAGACCAAAATCACACATGACCCAGGTGAAGTTTGGTTAGTTGAGCTTACAAAGCAATAGCTGAGTTAAATCTGAGCCAGATCCCTCTTTTAATATATACAAATCCTACACCTAGTGTAGCCAAAATTCTGGGAACCCAAGGTCTTTTAATCCCTCCATAGCATTTGTTAAACAACCTCTTGTAAGTTTGATTTTTCCCTGGGGGAGGGGGGGAAGCACTTGCATATATATGCACAATCTAATTCTACAATTGCAAATGCAAGCTTACTTAAGCAAATCAGGAAGGGAGATCTGGCATGTTGATTATTTTAATTGAATTGTTTCCCCAGATCAGTCAAGAGATCTGAGCTTGTTTATTTCTTGTTCTCAAATGGTTTTCTTTATGCAAGCAAAGCATAAGTGTTTATGCTTTTACTTGTCTCTGCCCCTTTTTTACATCACTTTTCTTTGGGGGGAAAATTTCTCCAGTTCTTTGTCCCTGTGAAACTATTTACTGCAAAAGATTCCTTCAACCGTTTGTTCTCCAAAAGGAGAGGTCTGTACACTGTAGCTTCGAATGTATTGCTGTGGGTCTTACTGATTTTATTTTTTTTTTTTTATTTATTATAGGTATTTTAGGTATGGATTTACACATTAGCTTTTTTGTCTTTAACACATGATGCAGGTCAATTTGGAGAGAAAAGAATTTGATGCTATCATAGCATGTATTGAGATAGAACTTTAGTTCTTATTCGGCCCAAAGTACAGTATTAGAAAACGGTACTTATTAGACACAGGAGCAGCATAAAACTTGTCATTGTTATGTTACTACTTTGAAATTACATTAAAAATGGTTTGCTTCCTATTACCATTAGATACTGTTTTCCAGCAGGATCCTTTGTCTCCCTTGAATCAATATAATTTATTGTTTTCATTCAGTATTTGCTGAAGGTGTGGGCTTGTTTCCAGCTTGACATGCAGAGTTCCTTCAGATCAGTAGACTATTATACTGTTACAGAACAATTCAGTGTTTTCATCACTATACCACAAGTTCATGATCTAGCTACAGAAATTCCTTAGGCCAAAACATGACATTCAAGAGTTTCAAGGACAAATGACATCTTTTAAATCACATCTTACTGCTCCATTAGTAAAAATGTAAACTTTGATAATTTAATTGCATTTAATTTAAGAATGGTTTCGTTTTCAAGATAAATTTTGGTTTTCAAGAAGTTAAGCATAACGCTTCACTGTGCATCATGGCAGTTGGTAAGATCAGCAGGAGAAAGTAGTCCAATCACTTCTGTGGAATCAATTTTAATATCAAAATATTAGTATTAATGAATAGATGGGATCCCATGAATCTAAATACAGCTTAACCTGTGATTGAAGTGTCAAAATCCAGCTAAACCACTGAGAAAGGCCCAGTACTTTTAGTTTCTAGTGCTGTGTAAACCTTGCAGGCAATGAAATGCATTAGGCACAGCTCAGTTGTCTGACACTAGCTACCTGCTTGGCTGGGTACTGGTAACAGCTGTGACTTCTAGCACTGGTCTGGGGAGATGGAAGTGTGTGATGGTGTTCACAGGGGTCTCAGGTTGAGGGAAGAGACTAGAATTTGACTCCATGTTTCAGAAGGCTTGATTTATTATTTTATTATATATATTACATTAAAACTATACTAAAAGAATAGAAGAAAGGATTTCATCAGAAGGCTAGCTAAGAATAGAATAAGAAAGAATGATAACAAAGGCTTGCGGCTCAGACTCTCTGTCTGAGCCAGCTGGGCTGTGATTGGCCTTTGATTAAAAACAACCAACATGGGTCAATCAAAGATCCACCTGTTGCATTCCACAGCAGCAGATAATCAATGTTTACATTTTGTTCCTGAGGCCTCTCAGCTTCTCAGGAGGAAAAATCCTAAGGAAAGGATTTTTCATAAAAGATGTCTGCGACAGAAGTGTATTTCCTAGCTCAGGCTTTGTTGTGACTCAGTTCAGACAGGGAGATACCCAGGGTGCCATATTGGTCAGGAGCACAGATAACTTCCTCAGGAGCACAGATAAAGGTCCTTTACCTTCTCACTATGGACTGCTAGTTAGAGGCCTCATCCAGGAAAGATATCTGGGTGCTCCACTCTCACATGCTGAATACGTTTCCTGTTCTCAGGAATACTTTTTCTTGCTTTCCTCATAATCCTATGAAAATTCTTCTTTTTCTTACACATTGATGGGCCTCTGATGTGCTGTGAAAACTGTAAGGCACTCTTCTGTAGGCTTAAACCCTAAGGCTATCCTGCTACTGGGAGCTAAGCTGCTGTGGCTATGGACCAAGGTTGTCTTTTATTCAGAAAGATAATTTCTTTCCTAATAAAAGACAACCTTGGTCCATAATTTGTAATATTGTTAACCTTGTAATATGGTTAACGAATCAGGTCCCAAGTGGAAGGGAGCCTTTGACACTTGCTTCTTCCTTATACAGTCAATGAAGAGAGCCTTAAGGGAGTAAGTCTCTCTCCTGATGAGACCAGGAATTGGTGTGCATCTATAGAGGGGTTGGATATGCTCAGCTCCTTCCTCCTTCAGTGTCCTCTGAACAGAGGTGCTGGCACTTAGATTCAGTGGATTGCAACCTGTGACCATAGTGAATAAACCAGTAAAAAACTAAAATGTCCTGCATTTTAAAAGGAGATACCGTGACATTAAGAGAATCATCATGCCAGTGTCTAGTAAGCAGTCTTAGTAAGAGGTGGCAGGACATGGAAGATGGCATAGGATGAGTGATACAATAATAAAGGCATAACAGATGGTAGTTCTGGTACTAAGAGTACCAGCGTGGTTCTCCATAAACTGAATGAAGGAATTAAGAAATAAGAAAAAAAGGAAAAGACTAGTAAATATACACTATGGATTTTGCTAATGGAAGATACTTGGCCAGAAAATACACTTTCCAGCAGTGAAATGTGATGATATAAGGAATCTGAACTAACTAAATAGGCTTAAAAACAGAGGTGATGTGTCCTGTACCATAGGAGGTGGTCATTGGTATTAAGTGTTTGGATAGGGAGAAGTTGATTTTACTTTCTGAATCTTTTTAGCCTGGTTTTTGCTGTGTGAATTTATGGCTGCAGTTGTGTGTCTGGTACTTAAGAACATAGTGGTACTCTTTGGTTTGTTTCCCTTGAGAGTAATTTGTGGGTGTGAAGGGAGAAGGGAACAGGAGAGCAAGTGCTCCAAATTCCTTCATTTGTTGACAAATGTGGCTGTACCTGCTAAACAGGAATATCACATTTCTCTGTTAGGTGGGATAACCAGGTATCTGCATCCTTTTAGCATGTTTTGGTACTCAAGAAGAAGCAGCAGCAGGGAACCTGCAGTTTTTTGGAAATATTCATAATTATTTGTTTTTAGGGCTTTGCAGGGATTTTTTTCTCCTGCTTCACTCTGTATTCAGGTTTGTTTTCTTTTTCAGTATGAGAAGATAGAAGAAAATAAGTTAACACTTAATGAGTATAATTTAAAATGAGCAATGTTGAAATAAGGGGATACCTAAAGACCCCTAAATATATACATAAATCAGCAGGCGCAGATGATGTTCAGTCAAGGGTTCTTAAATAACTGTCAGAATAGATTGTGGATCCACTTGCCATAATTCTGACAAGGCATTAGAACAGGTGATGTACCAGGGGTCTGAAGAAGAGCAAATGGTTTGCCAATTAGTTGTAAACTGGCAGATTGGACCACCTGGTCCAGCTGTATCTGAAATGTACTTCCCATAAAGTTTTCCTCCCAGATCTTTATTCCTAGGCTACTGGGTTCACAGTTTGCAACAAAGAAAAATAACGGAAGGTTTTTATTTAACACAGAAAAGGAAAGACTACACAAACAAAAACAAGCCCCACAAGCCTCATTTGGTCTTTAAACCTGGTTGTATAGTTGCTATTTGTGAAGCTTGTGCTTTTCAGGTATTTTTCTTTCTCATTTTCAAAGGATGTTTTTATACCTTTTCTAACTTATTTGTGAGCCTCAGCTGTGCTTTCAGCACAGAATCAATTTGGAGAGATTTAAAAATATAAATGTTTGAAAGGGTACTAATATCAAGGATCACTTTTGGCCATCACCCAAAAGTAAAAAAGCAAAATGCCTTCAATTTTTAAATCAAAAGTATGGAAAGCATTATTATTACTATTATTGTCAGTTTTCAAATTTGTAATTTATTTCCACAAGCAAATGTTAACACCCATAATTTCAGGTTTTAAGTTGGAGTATCTTTCTTACACCAAAAGTGAATTTAGGTTGTAATAGTCACAATTTGGTTATAACCGAGAAGCATAGTTAGATAAAGAAATATTACAAGATACTTAATGTTAAAATTTTGTAAACATTAAGTGATGTGTCTGTCTAATAATTCTTAGAGGTTTATTCCCCATGGCTAAAACTGTTCTATATACTGCTGAAATATATAATCTGGTATAGAGACAAATTGTGTTGGGATGAAAAAAAATTTATCAAGCCAAACACAATCTGTAGACTCATCAGCTTTTGTTGCATGGTATGAAAATAAAAATTCAATATTGGTCTGACATCCTTTCATCTCTATTCAAGTATATCTTTTCAAGTGAAAGACAGAGGTTTAGTTTATCTGTGAAAGCCAAAAAATATTATGATGAACAACTAAATGGACTTTTTCTTATCATCATCCGTACAAGAAACTATATGGAGAAATATGTAAACATTAGTCAATATGAGAGCTAATGGAATATAGAGGTTTTCTTTATTTCTGATTTTTAATTTAAAAAGTTACCATTTTGCATGGGTTTTGTATGGCAAAAAGCCATTTAAAAAAAACAGCCTGGATGTCTGAGCAGCTGATGTTTGTAGCAAGAGGAAGAGCAAGGACAGGCTTAATTCTGCAACCAGTGTTCACATTGAGTAACATCTGTTCATGTGAATAGTCCCATTGAGCTGCAGGCACACGCACAAGCTCAGAGAAAAGCCATGCTACTGTGTACAAGTGGCTTTATGATGGTCAGCCTAGAAAGAGATCATTGGCATTGCTCAAATGAGCAAGAGCTGGTCGGCTTGAAAAAGATGTGAAGCCTGGATGCCCAGTTAGTAACTGTGTTTCAGGGCTTTCCGTTTCACTGTGTATTTTTCTTCATAACTGTCCTCATTCATGCCTATTAAAACCCCCGTGAATGGAAAAATAGTTGTGAGCAGTAAGCTGACATTTGCAAGAGGGCTGAGTGACTGACCTGAAGAGAGGACACTTCTCAAGTTAGCCAAGGAAAACACCGAGTGAATCATCATTCTGTGCTGGGGTGGAATTTCTGCTGCACTGGGGAGGCAGCTCTGCTCGGGGGTGATGGGGGCGAGTATGCACACTCTCTTTGCCAGACCTCCCCTGGGGCTCAGCAGTGCAATGCAAAGTGGGTAGTTTACATCTTAATCTCATAGATTAATAGTAGCAATTATTTCTTTTTTTTAATTGTCTCCTCCTGCTTATTATTTATGTATATTCCAGTACCTCCTAAGGAGCCTAATCAGATAGTGGAGTTTCAGGGAACAAACACACAAAAAAAGCCAGTCCGTGCCCTGGAGAGCTCACAGTATGCTCAGTGTTTTGTTGGTGATTATGACTGATCATTGATTTCACATATGAAACCAGAGTATGAAAAATTTTGTGAGAATGTATATAAATTAAGGTTTTCCCATTCCCATCATCCAGAAGAATCCAGAGATATAATAACTCTAAATAGTTCTTTTGATTCGATAGGTACAATTGGACCAGGGTTGTAAATGTGATGAGATGTGGTGGCTTTCATACATAGCAGTTATGTGGGTGAGCTGAATGAAATTCAAAATCCCTGACTTTTCTCCCTGTGTCTTTGTCACTCTGTGATTAATATATAGATAAAAATAAAATGAAAGTGTTTAAGCAGGAATTTCTTACACAACTCATCTGATATTGCATCCATTTAGGAAGTTAAGATACCAAACACATGGTGGTTATTGTATTCCCCCAGAACTGGCAGGCTTTGGAGCGGATCCCAAATAAAGATCTATACTTCATAATATTAGCAGTAGTCATGACTCCCGTGATACAGTGTCAAAATGTGGTCCTAGTTTGTGACATACAAAAAGCAATAGGCAGTCTGTCTTAGCCTTCACAGATGAAATACTGCAACAGGAAAATCAGTGTAGTGGGGGTTCAGGAAAATGTATTCTCAGTTTGATAAAGCTTTACTTAAATTTTTAAACAACGGCTTTTTTCAATTGAAAGATTGCAAATTTAATTTAAAAGAAATTAAGGTAGCAAGATTAGATAAACATAAAACTTCTATTAAAAGTTTATTGTACATGCATGTGGAAAATTCTCTAAATTTACTCTGGTTTTATGTTTTATGTACACATAAAACATTTTTTAACATAAATAGTTAAAAGAGCAACAAAGGCTAGTTAGTTTTTGAGTTAGAATGCAAAATATAGAAAAGGCCAATATTCAGACAGTCTAACCTCAATTCAATCCTCTTGTGAAGGCCATAGTTTTCTGGACTTCATGTGGTGTTGTACATATTATTTTCCATGATAAGTGCCATGAACTTCAGTGTGTGTGCTGTGCTTTGATGATATAAAGAACTGTTTAAGCACTGGGAATTAGCATTGGCAATGTCATTTTCTAGGATATTTTGGAAGAAAACATATGATGGAGAAAAAATATCTCAAAACTTAGCCATTAACTCTGTTGTCCCTCACTGCTTTCCTTTTATCTTCCTCGTTGTTTTTGTTTGTTTTTCATGCTATAGCCAAAAGAGCATTGATTAATTTCATTTCATTCTGAGAGGATACTTCTCCCTTTATTCAATAGATTTAGGACCGGATCCAGTTCTTATTATATCTGAATATGTGTTGAGTCAAACTTTTGTTGAACTTTCTCTGTGCTTGCTATTGAGAGAACACTTGTTTTTAGAGTTTGTTTTTGTTTGATTTTTTCCTTGCATAAATCAGGATGAGGAATCTTGGGTTTTTTTCATGTGTTAAACTGGATAAGGATGTTTCTGCTTTTGCTTGTTTATTATTTTGTATATCTGTTGAATTTAACAATATGTTTCTATTAATTAAAATAGAGTACCTGGAATGTTCAATTGGTATTAGGTTTTGCAACAGCTTGGGGATTTTTACAAATTCAAAAATAAATCAAATAAAAATAACACAAGTCCCTGATTTTTGAGCTCAGATTGACTTGGCAGTTCCCTTTATATTAATTGTATATGTACCAGTTTCCTGTAAGTAGTCAAAACACTAATGTTTTTACTTGTACTTTTAAAGCCTTTTTAAATGAACATTGCCAGAATTTACAAGAAGCTGATAACTGCCATACTGTTACAGATGTTTCAGCTTCTGCAGTAAGAACTCAAACAAGATTTTCAAAAGCATAGTTATTTTTAGCATTTTGTAACTCTAGTGACCATTATCGGGTAAAGGCCGTGAGAAATTAGATACCTTAAAAGTAGCAAATGGCAGCTTTTACAGTTATTAAATAAAGGTTTGATTCATGTGGATTGATGGCACAATTACAGCATGTTTAACCCAACCCCTGAAATATGATTAACATAAGCTGATATTGTAGTTAAATATTTAGGTGATGCATACAACATTTTTTTTTTCTCTTGGATTCCTGATTTTGTTGTCATTTTCTGGAAATGTCACAATTTGTATCACACATACCTATAAACCTGGATGAACTCACTTTTCCTTTATTTTCTCCTATTCATATAGGGGAGGACTAAAATTATACTAAATTTTTCATAAGTCTAATATCAATAAATGAATATTTAATGAAAGACAAAGCAGGCATACAGAATAAACTGGTTTCAACAGCTGTGAACATGTTTTCATTTAGTTCATGCCATACTTACCTAGGATTCTTGACTCAAAGAAATTAGATTTGTTAAGAAAAAAGGACTATGAGTACAAATGCTTTAAACAGAAGTCTCTTTTTTCTATATAATCCATCAGTTGCGAGATCTTCTTTCACAACCCCTAAAGCATTGTTCCTTTTCATTTTAGTCAGCCAAAGCAGCTGGGTCTTTATAGCTGCAGAATGTTTGCTCGTGACTAACTGCTGTTTTGTACACCACTTTTCATCACTAACAAATATTTTATTTTTCGCTGTCGCTCCACGCTTGTCATAACTTGTCGAGGAGCAATGTAGTGACATATATTCAGTTAATCAATGACTTCTCTGTCTCTTCTGACCCAATTCCTCCCATGATGTATTCCTAGGAAGGTGTATACTCTGCAGAAGATGCCCCAGACTAGCAAAAGGGTCTGTGTGGAAGTAGAAATACATCTGTAAGACTCAATAGGATGATCTCTTCAGACCTTAAAACATTTGTGGTAGTAGATTGAAAGTAATTCACTGGCCAAAATTATTCTGAAGACATTTTGAAGTGTGATTGAGATATCTTATGACAGTGACATCTGATCCACTTTTGAAACGGCTCCTGAATACCCACAGCCATTTGGTTTATTACAAGATAACCACGTCAGCCATATGGTTTGTAATCTGCTGCTGCAGACCCATCAGGACCCTCAGGCTGTGATCTCATCCTCAGGGCAATGATTCTGATGAGTCTGTGGTGTTACCCTTGTCTAACAGTAGTAGCAATAATAATGATAATAATGTATACAAGAAATACAAATCAAACATATGGACATATGCATCTGATACTTTGTGACTGTGGAAGCTCATCAGGCTCATGACAGTCTAACACAGAATGCGAGACTGCTCGGGAACTGCAGGTCCTCGAGGCAGACACAAAGTCACAGCACAGCATCAGAGCTCAGAAAGGCAATAAAGTGAGTTTTGCTAATGTATAATTGTACTTATTTATGAAAGATATTTTAAAGCAACCATCCAATTATTTCATTTATTTAGAATTGCAACATGCTTTTGCCAGATGGTGTTTCGTATCGGGTCAAAAAATAATGAAGGAATTTGGCATTAGAACTGAAGTAACAAGAAAAGATGAGTGACTAGGGATTGCAAATTCGTTATAGCTTTTTGGTTTTGGGGTTTTTTTTTTGCCATCAAGCTTTTGTAATTTTTTTTGCTTCTCTTCCCTGTGGATTTATTTGTATTTATTGCATTTTTGTCACACTTTATTAAAAGTTAGGAAAGATAATTTACAATGTGTTGAAACAAACTCCCAATTCCCAGGGAAGTGTAGACTTTTAAATAATTTGTCCTTTCCCTTTTTAGATTATTTATTAGACATGTTTAAGGGGTTTTAACGGTGGCTGAGGATGGAAAGAGGTGATTTGAAATTGCCAGGAGAAAGAAGCAGTTTTTTGAAGAAATTCCTTCAAAGCTCATTATGTCCTCTTACTATTGACAATGTTTTGTTCCTGTCTTGAATGGGAATGTAGGGATTGTTAAGTAAAACATGGAGAGCTGTGGTTCAGACTCATTAACAGTGCACCAGCATGAGTAGATTCTTCACAATACAAGCACTATTCTAATATTTCCCTATTTTTCCCCCTTTCCTCTCCCCCTCCCCCCCCCCCCTCCCCTTACAATCCGTTCTTGGGAAGAATTTCAAATTTTGTTGGTGTCATGGTAATGGTGAATGGGCCATCAACTTCCACCTGAACTAACATTACCATTGGTAGTTTTGTAGGTTTTCAGGTTCAAACAATTGATTCCTGAAATCTTTGCCTAATTAAGAAATAAAAGATTGAGCCTGAACCACTTAATACAGTAGGTCATGATCTCAATGGACTCTGTTGCAATCTCAAATATTTCAAAGATTTTTAGATTTTGACTTCAATGAATACATCACAAGTAACTAGTTCTGCATTTCCTACCAATCATTTCAATCAGCTGTCTCATTTCTTAGTTTAAGGACTTCTACCAAATATTACCATTATTTCTATGAATCAGCTATGTCACTTGAAATAAAAAATTTCATACTATTGTGAGGATTGGCTTTAAAAAGTGACTTTATGTGAAAATCTAGAATTTCCCAGAAGAATGGACATTTCAATCCAGCTTTAGTATTTTAGAGTGGAAAAGCTTTTTCTACAGGCATTTTTTCATCAACTTTGAATAGATAAAGTATACAGTTTTTCCTTTAATGGTCCTTTCTTTCCTGGGGAAAAATGCTCATTTTCCTCAACCATCCATTTAGAAATTGCTAGTGACTCTGGTGTTATGCTTCTATGAAAAGCAAGACCAAAAAAAAAAAATCTGTGGCTAAGATCCAGAAATTGAAGGACTGAAACCTGTCTTTTGCTATGCTAGAATCTAAAGCCAGATGTATAATACAAATACTCCAGTGGAATATGGAGGGGAAAAAAAGAGATAATCTCATAAATACAGATGCTAACAGTCAAAATCACTCAAGCTGTACTGAAATGTCCTTTGCACCTGGCACTGGAGGTGTTAGCCATGCCAGTTCAGTTCCCCAACACAGATGTTCTTGTTGTACCACTTCTTATGTGTAACATTTAGGTTTCTGTTTAGCTTGACATAAATACTGTGCTCCAAAGGCCACCCATTTATTAGTGCACCTGCATCTCCTGCTTTCTTTAATTCCCTCAGTATATTGCATTCCCCTTGTGCTGCTGATCGTAGTGCAAAGTAGTGTTATGGAAAAGAAACTGAAGCTAACATCACAATGCATGAATTATAATAATGTGTGATTGCTTTTGAAAAAATCTTTCATCATATTATACATGTAAGGCTGAATTTTCAGATGCTGGAAATATGTAAATGTAAACTGCTTGTTGTACAGAACCTTATTTATAATGCTTCATAATTAGTATTCTGAAAGCATGTACCATAAAGTAGTTACCATAGCAATAGGTCTGCATAAACAGAGCACCTAAGAGTCATGCTTGAAACATGCATGTGGTCCATTGGATGTTACTGAGTATTCATGCTCAGATGGTTTGTTGGGCAGACACCAGTGTTAAGGTTGTTTAAAAATGTGTCGCAGAGACAACACTGATCTCCTTATCTGTTTCTCATGTACTTCTCTTATCCTTCATCATTCAGAAAAAAAAAAAAACCAAGAGTGAAAAAAAAAACAATCAAAATTAGATAAGAATAATTTTGTTCATTTTAGAGATCTTCTATTTTGCATTACAGTCCTTGAAAATAGATCTTTCTTACCATTTTTAATCACTCTAAAGACAAATTCAGTAAGGCTCTACATTTCAGTAGACCTTTTCAGTACAGGATTGAGGGAGGAGTTAGCTCTGGGCAAGAACTTTGCTTCTGTATTTCTCAGATACCTGAAACATGATGACTGGTGCTACAACTGAATAGTGTGTGCTCAGATAATTTTTTAGTGAAACATTGTAGCTTTCAGTTTGTGACAGAATAAGTTTTTTTTAAAAAATATAACCAGACCCAGTTTTGCTTCTTTTGTTCAGAATGAAATAAAGTTGGGGTTTTTTTCTGAGAGACACTGTTCAGGACTAGATCACTAAAAATAAATTGGGTCTTGCTGCTGTGATACTTGTGGCTGACTTTGGTCTTTTTGTGCTTGAGAAGAAATTTGGAACTGTTCTGTACTTGATCATGGTTATGGAAACACCTTTTCTTCCTGTGTGTGTTCCTCCTGAGTAAAGATATTGAAAAATAGCTATAGGTCAGTCATTCATATTTTATATATTGAAAGGTATAATAAGAAATTTATATTTGCTTTCTTTGTGGTCCTTTGAATTGTCATTCCATGTAAGGCACATCAAAGACATTTTCTTGCATCGCTATTAGAGGTAACATTCCCATTTGCTTTCTGCAGTAGCAAAGGTTTCAGTGTATCCCAGATATGTCTTCTTGTAAACCAGTAACAGTATAAAAAATACTGAGTATTTAGCAATGTGTGTAGTTCAGATAGGAAGAACAATAACAGCAATTCTCTGTATGTAGCTAGGTTAGATAGCAGAGACCAGATCCTGCAATGACAACTAATGAGAACAGAACAAATGCAAGAAAAAGCCCTGGGAAAACCTGCTCACATACTCCAGGAGCTTAGTCCTGGAGCTATCAAGCAAACTTGTTGCCCATCAAACAATGAGTGAGTAGAGGGTGCATCATTTCTTCAGGCCTTAACCTCTACAAAGAAGCCAACACATGGTAATTTTGAGTGGTAGATTTAGCAGAACTCCTAAGTTGTCCAAGTGTGCTAACTTGTCTCCCAAAATTCTCTTGGTGACAAGAGAGAAAACTATGCTTCTCCAGAAAACCAGACCGGTTAAATTCTTTTTCTGAATCCCTGTCAGGAGAAAACCAAGCCTTTCTTCAATTCTCCATATATAACTTCTTCACGCCATTACAGTTCCTCTCAAGATACCATCCTTTCATCTGCTTCTTCTGTTGCTCCTTTGTCAGGCTTGTCAAGCTTTGTCAGGCTTGTCCGAGAGATCCTAGGCCACCTCAGGCAACACCAACTACTTTTAGTTTGGTGGGAAACTAAATCAAAGCTTCTTTAACTTTGCGGGCTGCAGGAAGTTTAGGAAGATTGTCTGATTGATAAGAGTGTTACAAATGCCTGCCCCAGGGTTCACTGGATTCGACTTCAATTGTCCAATACTCCTTCTGTACAAAGAGAGGGTCTGAACAATGTAATTGAAACTGCAATCCAAAGTATGATTGTGGTATTTATTCAATTCAAATAACCCAGGTATTGAGAGTGAGGGCAAAGAAAGTTAGGAGGCAAACCCGCTACCAAAATGTTGGAGTCTCAGCAAGCTCAATAGGCCATATTGATGCCTTCACTGATTCTTTCCTCTTAGTACCTATCCAAACAAGCACCTTGGATATGTTTACCATGTTGAAGGCTCTTCCCCAGGTGCAATAGAAATACATAACTAAATGTTTTAAGGCAGGCATTTTACCCCATCATAAATGATGAGAAGTAATCTATGAGACATCTTATTGATGTTCAGAATGCTTTCCTGAGTTAGGTTCTTGGTTAATAAGTAAATAATGCTTTTGCTAAAACTGGTATCTATACTATCCACTCTGCATAGTATAATCTCCAAACACTATGGAATATAGTCATAGTAGAGGAAGAAAATGGAATTGGTTCTCATAAAGAACAAGAGAAATGAAGATCATTCTTGGGGTTTTCTGAACTCCTGGACCAAAGACTCTACCACCTTAATCAAAAGTAGTTTTAATACTCAGGTAAATGGAGTGAACATTATTTTCTGGCAGCTGACAAAAAAACTCTGGTGGATAAATATAGAGATAATGCTGTTAATACAGTTTGTAACCCTGCAGAAAGGAAACATATATCCCGTGTTAGTACTAGTTCTCCTAGAAATGTACAATTCAAAGCTGGTTTTCATTGATCAGATTTCTACATTTCCATAAATATTACTGTATTTTTCTTTTCTAGTCTGTGGCATTTTATAGGCTAATCAAATATCCAGTATTACTAGGAGCCATTTCAAGTCAATGCCAGAACTACTAAGGAGTAATTTGAGAATTAGATCTATTTTTGTTAGTTGAAATGATCTTGCTCATATTGTATCGTACCTGGTGCTCAGTAATAGGATAGCACCAGTACAAATAGGAAGATATCCGGTTTGAAGTTCTTAAATATCTGTTAAAAGTGGTGAGCAGTCCAAGCACATTAAAATTCCATTTTCCCCCATACAAGTGTTTGCTGCAGATGACCCCCACTGATCTTAAATATATTTCTGTATCTGTAACTGAATAGAGGTTTTCCGTACAGCATGTTCTAATGGTACTCTGGCCTTTAGCCAACAAGGCACTGAATAAGGCTATTTTTAAAATACAGAAACTGGGAACAGCTGCAGCAATCAAATTTGATAAAAACAGAGAGGAACTTCGCTTTTTTTTTTTTTTTTTACGGTTTGTCCAAGTTTAGACTCCTTTCATAGAATGGCTTTTGTTCTCTTGGATGAAGGGGGTATAAGGGTAACACAGTGAAATCCTTTTGAACAAATAACTTTTGAAAGAATACAGATTAAAATAATGGGGAGCTTTTTGGTGTGGAAGCATGTTCAGTGCAATTGTACTTCAAACTATTAAAAACATAAATCCAATAAAAAAGAATACATTTTGTCTGCCAACCTTTATGATAAAATACTTATACATAATGATCTCCCAAACTGGAAGATGAGATCTCTTGTTTCAAATTCTGAACATCTGAACACTGATATTTGGGAATAGTTTCTGAGTAGAAGTGATTTCATTTGAATGCTCTGGGGTTGGTTTTGGTTGTTGGATTTTTTTTCCTTCTTTTACCATTAATCAGAAAAGTTTTTATGAAGAACTCTCCCTTACTAAGCTGGGGAAAAAAGTTCACTTTAGGAAAAGTTTTACAAAGATCTTCTGTGCACGTTAAAAAGTTTCATAAAATATTTAATTGTAAGGACTGATTCTTCCTTGTTTATCCTTCTGGTTTTTTGGGGAGAAGCTCGTCATTCTGTGATTAATGAGAATTGGGAGATGATTGTGTACACAGAAAAAAATCCATTACACAGTAGTAGGCTGAGCTGTGTCTGTTAAATGATTCCATCTGAGGATAGAGCCCCTGTGCTAGACTGGTGCAAGATAAGATACTGGGTGAAATTCAAGTTCCACTGAAATCAGTAAGAATTATGCCACTAAATTCAGCAGAGAGAGGATTTTATTGATTGCATTCATTTTAAGTGACAAAACTAGCACTTTTGCATCTTACCCCATTATCCCATTAGGGCTATTAAGTGCACCATCAATTCTGATGGGGGAGCAAAATTCTACTGAATTCCTCACATACGTTTAAATGTAGGTAATATATATCATTTGTGTATGTCCATAGAGGTATAAAATGTGTTTGCATTTTTGTGTGTTTTTATGTACATAAAATATCTGCCTAATTTATTATCACCACATCTGAGTATCTCTCCAGGGTAAGAATTACATCAGTGATATATCTTCCTTCACACTAAGAGGAAGGTTTAGCTTGTTTTGTTTTGTTTTAATATTAGGAAAACAAAATATGAAGACAAGAATAAAAGCTAGAGAATCAATACTGGTGTGAAATGGATGTATAGATCCACCTGAGATTTTAATGTTTAGAAGCAAACTCAGCAACATGAAATACTCAAAACAGGGTCACTTACCTGTTTTGGTATAGGTATAGGACTTGATATATATCCTTGAAGTCAACATTAAGTGGAAGAACAGACTTCTGACAACAGAATGTTAAAATTCAGGATTTGATGATTTATTTCCTGTGTCTGCTCCAAGCTTCACATGTGATCTTAGCCAGGTCAGTTCTGAAATCTCTTGTGCTTAACTTTATGTGGTAGAAATAATATTATGACTCTTCTGGGTCTACACACAATATGTTCAGCTGAATATGCAAACAAATATTTTCCAGGACCTAAACATGTCTGTGTACAATTTTCACTTTGTAAAATGGACATAATAATATTATTTTTCCCCAATGCTTTGTCTGTTTTATTTGTCTGTAAATTCTTGGAGAGGAAGGCTGTCTTTTGTATATGTCTGTGAATCAGTAACAAAACAGAGCATTGACATCATCTGGGCCTTGGGATACAACTCTGATATAAACAATTACAAATGTTGAGGCAAATGTTACTTCAGGTAGCTTCTCTAAAGGAAGACACAACAAAACCCAGGATGTACAGATTGCACAAGATTTACTAATTTTTTTGTAACCAGGAATTTAGAAAAAGGTGTTCATTTGAAGTCAGGAAAATATTATGACAGTAAACACATTTCTAGCATTTTTTTATAACAGTCTCTATCACTGCATATGGAAGCAACCTCACATTCCTGCATAATGGGTAACTGGAGATTTAATACATGCTGTGTTCTAGGAAGATACTGAAGCATTCATGTGGTGCAGAGCATTGAGCTTGGGAGTTTTTCAAGGATTCTCTGGCATCATACCAGCTTTCAAATTCTTATCCAGTATTTTAACTGGAACCAAAAAATTTCCAGAGTGATGATTACTAGGGTTTGATTACATTTAGTAAGCTATGGAGCCTCTTCTCTTCGAAGACAAACTGCTGCCAGAGACAGATTTACCACTGACCAACAGTGTTTTTATGCAAATATGCCTGAGTGAGTGCAGTAACCCCAAGTTATAATAGAGTCATTCAATCTCTTGCCAGGACAGCAATATTTATATATTGTAAAGATAGATTGGATATCAAAACCAGTTCCATTACAGAGGGAAACTTCTCTATGTAAATCAGTTTTTCTAATCACACCATGTTTCTTCCCACCCACCCCCTACCCCATTTTGCTTTCCTTGCTTTATCTTCATAGATGAATTCCAAATGTGTTTTTCTCTTGTGTGTTCACTCTGAATATTGAAGCATTCAGCTAATGCCAAGATAATGGATAACGTAAACTCATTAGGAAACTTAAAAGTCTCCAAGTGTGTTTCTCTGGGCCTTGGGAAGGGCTGTAAAGGGCTTATAGTCACATACAATGTTTTGTCTACCACTTGTGCAAGTTTCTGTTTGAACTTCTCCTGCTGCCTTGTGGGAAGAAATGGGCAGTCAGCTCCCTGGTGACTTTATCTCCCCATCAGGAATGAGTGCAAGGGGTCAGCTGCCCCTCTGCGTGCTCGTCACCGTCTGCTGACAGCACTGCTCCCCTGGGAGAGCTGGCTTTGTGTACTGACGGGGCTAATAGGAGGAGACACGTGAAGTACTTTGGTTTGTGGAAGAGACCGGAGAGACGCGGTGCTGTGAAAACATTCCCACACACTCTAATGGCTCATTCACATAGAAAACAAGCGAGACCCTTCAGCTCTTTCACAGGGCTCAAAGTAGAACAAACGGGCTGGGGAACCCCAAGGCACCAGTCAGAAAACACTTTCCTAATGGACTGAGATGCTCTCTGTGATAGCTTACCTATGAGACCTCAGCTCTCCTTTAGGCAGCTGAATGAACTGGTTAGAAAGAAAAACTGCTCGGTATCTGATAGTTGCTTTTGTTCACTCTTAGCTGGGAAATTCTTGAAAATCTAACATTTAGTTTCCTAAACCTAAACTTTCTAAGACTAGTTATAATAGGTGAAACATTTTGAAGAATTGAAGAATTTTATCACTTAAATCACCAATTATTTTGAGACATAAACTTTAAGGAATTTAGAGATTTTAGAGGAGGTAAGATTTTTGGTTAGAGATAAGCTTTATTGGAGTTAATTAAAATAAATGGGTAGGCCTTGATGAAGTTAAGAGTTAGTAGTTAACTAATAATTGATTTCTTGTCAACATAATGTTTGGTTACCTGGGTTTATAAATGAAGAATATAGAAACTGATAAATAGCTTTTAGGAACATAAGACAATTGTAGGCCTCCTCTGTTCTCAAACCAATTAAAGACAGGGAATGGGAGTTCTACCAAGAGTTCATTTCTCATATTTGCATTGAAAAGGTAGAAAGGTCAGAACGAGGAAGACTTCATTTACTTCCTCATTTTGGGACCCCTCCCCGTGAAAGGGACCACTGACCCATTTCAAGGAACAAACTACACATGCTTAATAGCTTTTGAACTAATTACTGTAGGAAGCAGGGAATGGGATGTACCCAAGTTATGAATATGTGTTTGTATTTCGGGTATTCAATACTTGTATAGATAAAAGGACTCTGTAATCACCTGTAAATTGTGGTGTGTATTTGGGAGCTATCCCTCATGCTGCCCAGCATTGCAATAAACATAGACTTTCTAACTTTAAACTGTTAGAGAATTTTTGTCTGTCACAGTTGGATATTGGTACTAGATCAATATCCATATTTTTAATAAATCAATTTCTCTTTGAAAAAAATCAGTAGAATGCAGAAAAAACACAAGAAAGAAATGAGTCCCTAAAAAGAAATACATATTTTGCTTTATAGTTGTTAGAGACACGGAGACACAAGAATATAATTTGAGGATCAAAAAGAGTGACTTTCACAGTGAGGTTTCCAACACAACAGGGATACATGTCACAGGAAAGTCCACATTACAGACTGTTTTAAGTGACAAGTGATGTTTAGTGTGTGGCAGCATTGATTATTCTCTGCTACAGTTTATAAGATGCACAAGAAGTTAGCAAGAATAGTGATACTAGATCAACCCACAAGTTTGTGTAGCCTCTAACACCAACCTGTATTAGAAATAAAGCATGAGAGAGCAAACTTACAGTGATTCTTTTCTGTTAAGGTATCCTACCAAATATGTATCATTTTTGATTTAAGTAATTTCAGTTTAGTGTGGCCTCATGGCATAACAAGGTATTATGTAAAAAGGATTTCCTGCTTGTCTAGAAGTACTGTAAATCTCAGTTCTTGCATTTGAGAAATACTGAATTACATTACTGTCTTCACCTACTCCGTTGCACTTGGTATTTTGTCATCTTTCCTCCATTCATCTCCTTACTTCCTCAAGTATTTATTTTCATACAGAAGTTGCTCCATATTTGTTACCACATTCATTCCTCTGTCATTTCCAGTTATTTTTCTTCCTCTGCATTGCTGAGTGAACTGGAACTACAAATTCCATATCTTATGGATGTACCAGTTGCAGTATTTGGTGATCATAAATTGAGCATTGAGCTGATATTTTCATAGAACTTGCCACAGTAACTCCACAATGTTCATTCCAGCATGACAGTATCAATTATAGTCCAGCAAAATAAGCATATACACTTGGACACACGCACACCATATTTATATCCAAATGTTATATATCTGTGTATATAGCAGTCTACGTATCTGTAGTGAGTGCTCTTTCTCTTCATGGACATTAAGTTACATATATTGAACATATATTGAACTTCCTGCCTTTGTAAAGCCCCATTAATCAGTACTGTAAAATTCCTACACTTTTTTTATAATTGGGTTTTGTTTTTCCTTCATTGAATCTTCATTACTCACTGTCTACTTCTATTTCCAGATTATTTTGGGGTGTATGTTGAGCAGTACAGAGGCCTGCACTGACCTTTCTGAAAAATCAGTGATAAACTTCCACCAGAGTGAAGAATGACTTCCCCTTTCCTATCTGTTAATTTCATAGAAGATCAGATCTCCTTTAAGAGAGATTACTGTGTCTCTTTCTAAGTCTTTGGTGGAGACCTTTTAAAAAGAAATATCATCCCATTGTTTATGTCTTGACCCATTATATTCAAGCAGTGTACCTATAGCCATATAACATCCTTGAAGAGTGGGACTAAAATAGACACATTCCCTTTTCCACTTTTCACTCAAGTTCTTATCAAAGTCAATATATCTCAAGGATTTGTTGAAATGGGTATGACTGTGCAAAAGCGTCAGGTCAAATTTATCAGCAAGGGCAGGAGTGTGAACTAATGCAGTCAATAATTGCATGTTACATTTACTTTAGTTTTTACTGCTTCTGAAGGAAAGTTATGTCTAATTTAAGCTTGATTCTAAAAATATTCATATTTGGCCTAAAATAACTCCACTTTGGGAATGTGCCACTGCAAATGGGAAGTTTTTGAAAGGCTTCACTTTTTTGGTAGATGAGAGTATTGTTCAGTTCCATCTTCCAATGTTTAATATACCACATTTAATGAGAAGTACAGTGTAGATCAAAGGGCAGGATTTGGTCCTTGGTTACCCTGCTGCTACTGGCACTAATCTCACAGGTCCTGAAAAATTATTAATCAAATATATGTCCCTGAAAATGTCACTATTCTGAATATTGCACATATTGCCTGAGCCGTCAGAAATAAAAATCTGGTCTTAATTATTCTTCCATTTAAAAAAAAAGTCATTGTCTAATGGCCCAGTGAATAGGAATTTGATGTTTTCTTTGGCTAAATCGTTTTAATGATTTAGTACATCTAAAAAGTAGATGTGCCTCTATAATATATAAATTTTTGAAAATGAGTAGTTCTTTCCCAGTTAAGTCTCTGTGGCTACCAAGAAAAGCAGCATTTATTTAAATCTCACTTAAGTTTAAATGTTACTTATGGGAAGCATTTTAAGAAAAAAAATGCAGTGGAAAGCCAGACATACAAAATTAGGGTTACATGTGTTACATGGATGCAGGCTATAAAAATATATAGCTAGAATTAATGATATTGTACATTTTAAACTTTTGACCATCTTATTGTTTTCCCTTAATGGGCAAGAATATTGTTTTTTTTTTTCTTCATTAGTATTATATGGAACTGATTTCACAGTGATGAAAAAATGAATGAAGCAGAAAATATTAAGAAAGTATAAGAAGAAAAATGAAGGCTTTGGATAGTATCAGATTTTCTGCTGGAAACAGAATAATCCAGATCATAAATCCTATTTGCTTTTAATATATTTTTTCCCTCATCACAGTACTTCTTTCAGTTAATTACCTTCATTGAAAGCCCAAAGAAGTGAACAGAAAAGACTCCCATTGAAACTTTGGAATAGTCTCATAGATACGATTTTTAGCATGAAATTTTACCTTCATTAAGGGTTGAGGGGTTTAAAATACACAGAGTAATGTGGTCTCTTTTCTAAGTTTTTTTTCAGTGTTATGATAGACTCTAACATTTTATCTCAATGCTTTGCTTCAATGAAAACTGTATCTTTTGGAAACATTAATGTTAACAGCCAATTTATAAAATACATGTATTATACAGCTAGAAAAGAAATGTTTCTTTTTCTTGTCCTTTTGGTCATGGCACCATGTATTTATGCAGGAGAATATAAAACATTTCATGCAAAACGCCCTAGTTGATTCTGGATAATATTTCATTACCTTGCTTGGCTGCTTCTCAAGGCAGACTGCTTATTACTCTTTAGGTATCTGTTTGTACCTGAAATTTACACAGAACTTTTCTTACTCCTTGAAGTCAAGTAAACTAATTTTTATTTAAATTTTTTTTGAAGTTTAATGGCAAAGTACTATTTAGTCAAAAAGAAATGTGAAGCAAACAATATATAACAGTGCAAACAAGCATGACAAATTTGGAAGGCTAGGTGGGTAGTTAATGTTTTCTTCTGCCTTCTTGCATTGCATCTCTGTACTAATTAAGACACTGATCCAATGCAAAATCTCATCATAATAATGCATGCATGTAAAGACTGAATTAGAGCTGTACACATTGTCTGGAAGTACTGTATAGAAGAGCATCCAATAGGGTCTGGAGCACTGACTTTTTCTTTACAGATTTTAAATATCTGTTGAAAAAATAAAAAGCATAAATTTCTGCGCTGTAAACATCTCATTCTTTGTGTGTCAGGTAATCAGAGTGAAGGAATATCTTTTGTTTTCTCATATAATGAAATTATTTCTTTAGTCTTCATGTAACCATGGGTATAATTATTCTATTTCAGAATAATTTTGGTTAGGATATTGTAGAATTGTGTGATAGCAGGGCCCAGTTGTGTCCAACTTAAAGCTGTAATTCTCCTTAGGAATAATAATTTTGCCAATTCTGTTCTCCACATCTTTTATTGTTAGCTTGTCTTCTGTCAGTTCTCATTGGTCAATGTGACTGCTTTCAAAGTGCTGACCAGACAAAATCTGGATTTTTTTCAACTTTTGCAGATCTAAGTGACCAGCTTATGGAAGTGGTGGGTCTGGAAGGAGCCATGGAGATGGGACAGATATACACAGGTCTGAAAAGTGCTGGAAGACGGCTTGCCCAGTGCTCATCTGTTGTCATCAGGTATCAGCAGCTTTAACTTAGACTGCAGTGTTGGAGTGAAACTGAGGAGTTTTATGTATTGACTTTATTTTGTAGTTTAACAGTCATAATTATAATTATTATTTCTTGTGAAAGTATCATTTTTGTATATGGAATTAATCTATTCCATCTACATTCTATGCCCATACATCTTCCTTTCTTTAAATGTGTCAAAAAACTAAAAAGAGGGTGTTTACATTCAGTCTTCACATGTTGTATTCAAGTGCCATTTTGTCCAATGAAGAGGTATTGTCAAGCATTTGGAGCAGAAGGAGTAAGGCATGAACATCTTGGGGTTTATTGTTGACATATACTCCATGCAATTTCAAGCCAAAAGTAATTTAGCATTACTTTGTCACATTTTAACCCATTTATAATGCATACCACACCAGGGAATATTAGTGTGTAATTAGTAATTGTAAAGCACTTTTTGATCTGTGGAAGTCAAAGTGCTCTGTTTTTAATTTATTTGTTATTTACCGAATTCTGACAAGCCACTGTTATTGAATCTGTTGGTGTGTGTGAGCCGATGATGGTGGAGTAATCTAATTTCATTGTGTTTTATCATTTCTAAGATAAAAACATTCACAATAGAGTAAACTTGAATTAGAACACAAGGAAAAAGTAATTATTCTATCTTTTGGATTAAATAAGGACTGAAAAGGAATTGACCCTCTCTTTTTCAGTCGAGAATTCCTCAGTAAGAATTTTCCAAAATTTATTAAACCCATAAGCTCTGCAATTATGTGCCTAAAACAGAAGAGCAACAATAAAAAAAATAAGTAGGAACCCTTGCTGAACTATAAACTGAGAGGTCATTAAAAAATCTTCCTTCATTTATGGCCATAGCTGATAGGGGATAATTCCTTGTAATGTTAGTTTGTTTTCAAAAAACATCCAAGCCAGAATTTCCATTGACCAACATGAGTCACTAATTTTTCCATTATTAGATTTATCCACTCCACGCTATTTCTAATACACAGGGTTGGAAAAGACCATAAATGTAGTAATTTTTTTTTTCTGTTCTCATTTTGCTACACTTTTCTTAAATGTGACACCCAGAACTGGAGAGGGAATAATGTCTGTATCTTTCTGTTGAAATCAGTGCCCCTTTGCTAACAATTTAAATTTATAACATGGCATGTTAAACACTCTGAATATAGTGCAAACTTCATTCTCTGTGAGTGTTCTGTCTAACTCAGACACTGTGACTGTAGTAAGTGATGGTAGACCTAAAATTTATTTCTCATTTGCTTTATAGTAGAATAATATACATAGTATATATATATAAAATACTATTATTGTTATTGTGTCATTCACTCATTATTTCACAAATTACAGACTCTTCTTCCATGAAAGAGTAGTGTATTACTAGCAAGATACATTAGTATTTGCCATGTTTTTGCTTTGTACGTTGAAAATCAGACTAAGCTTTTTAAGTTGACTATGTTACATTTGTAAGCATATTGAATCGTACTGGAAATTCCAAAGGAGTTTAGGGTGAATCAGGGTTATATCTGTATGCCATCACGTGTGTGCCTTTTCAATAAATACACTTATCAATTTTTCTAGTTCCTTTTTCTTATATTATGAAATTTGTACCTTTAGGACCAGCAAGTCTCTGCCTATGCAGATAGATGGAGAACCTTGGATGCAAACTCCTTGCACGGTAACTGCAACTGATTATTTTTCTTCCTCTTTTTTGCAATGGTAGAAATATTTCTCTTATGTTTAGAAGACATTTGTTTTCATCAGTATTAACTCAGTTTTCTTGAATAACATCTTCAACTGTTTTTATATACTTCAGTACTCCCTGCGTTTTCAATTCGTCATTCTGAATTCAAACACAGGTTAGAGTGGAATAAAAAGACATCTATTTCAGAAGTTTGGAAAATACTTGAAGAGTGCAGTCTCAGTATCCCTTTACCCAATATGGCCATTTATTTATGATGGTGTATCAGATTTTGTCTCTCTATTGCTGAGGAAAATTCAGTCTTTGTTTTGATGCTAAAATGCAGAGAGTAACTAATGTTAGTCTAAAAAATTTAGAAAGCTTTTCTTTTGTGTTTTTGAGAGTTCATATCAAGAAAGTTTTAATTAAAGCTGAAGTCTTAACTGTTCTGCTTCAATTATACAATAGGACTAATGTTTTTTTAAGTCCTTACAGTTTAAGGGGTAAATAAAGGAAATTAATTAGTTTCTTGTTTCAGTACCCACACATAGGAAGTGAGGGCATACAAACATCAATCTGCATAGGTTAGGATAGCCTAGGCTAGGATAAGAACTTTCTCAGAGAAGGTTCTTTGAGTGACTCTTTAGAGACAATGCAAGAAAAGGTGTATCTGTAAGAACTCTCTGTTTTCATATCTCTCCAATAAATCATAGAGGCTAACCAGGCCTTCAGAGAGGAGGCTGATGAAATCAAAGTTCTTTACTGTCCTGTGTATTGTATTAATATGTTTTCTTATTAATTTCTACTAATTTTGGTTATCTAAAGAGGACCTGTACTTTTAAGTAGATGAATTGCTATAGCCTTCAGCTTATAAATATGACAAAATAGTATTGTAACAAGGAAGAAATCCCACTACAAATGGGAGCAATTTTCAAAGAAAGGGTACTGAAATCCTTTCATGAGCTTTATGGCTCTGGTAGAATTAAAAGTTACACAAAAAATAAAAGGGATAATGTTCAGGAAGGTGCCAATAGTTGTGCAACTGACAATATGTGGGTTAGGATGGCAGAAGAGGGTTGTGATAGTTCATGTTTACCAGATCCACCATAGAGTACAACTGAACAGTGGGAAGGATGCTGAGTTCTCATTCTCTAGGGAAGTGCTCAGATTCTGCAATGTGAGGAGAACCATAGAAACACACACTGTGTGAAAGCAGAACAGTGGGGGTTTTATGAGATTTGTTGCAGAAAACCTTTTGGAGTTAAGACATACCGTTATCTTTACCTATTCTACAATGATGGCTCAGTGCAGAGCAACAGTACTGAACCCAGCAGTTACTTGTTCAGGAAAAAGACATGGAATTTTTCAGTTGCCAGATTACAGAAGAGAACTTACGGAAGGTTGCTGGCAATAACATGTGCTTTTTTTTTTTCCTGTCCTGATGCTGCAGGGGTCTGTGCAGAATCCCTGTTATCTGATTGATAATGCTAGCAGAAGCTGCCTGTGCAATTGAGAACAAACCTGGGAAAAAAGACAATTCTTACATTTCAATTACTGCCCTGAGGGAAACAGTAAATTACTATTGACAATTACTGCTGTCCAGTTTTAAAGGGGATAGAAATGGCATATACTCTTCTGAGGAACCTATTCTTTTTGCTATACCATTGTTTTAAAAATATACTTGGTGCTGTGTAAGAAAACCATGCTGTTGAATGTACTTGTTTAGTCTTTGAGGAAAAAACACATTAACTATTTGCTATACCAATGCACTTCCATGAATTAAGATATAGAAATATTAATTTTTGTTATTTTATTCATTTTTGTGGGGTTTTTTCTGCTGAGGAACTTCAGATTTAGTGTAATAGCTCCTTGCATCTTTGTATAATGTACCACACTCTGTTTCCTACATCCTACTAAGTAAAAAACATGTATGGTCAAACCTCTTTCCTCCCCACTAATTCTAACTACGGTAGAGGTTTTTCTTTAAGTTCTCTGCAAAGTGGCTAGGAATTCTTCCTTAGATAATAGTAAGATAATACCCACCTATGTCCTTAGACATAGATTTGATCAAGATTTGATATCTGAGTTTGTTTGTGCTTCAGAGTGATCTTTGTTTGGAAGCCAAAGCGTGCTTGATCATGTAAATACCAGGGTGATACCTGTAATGTGTATCCAAACCAGAGTCTGTACAAAACCCCCAGAAAATCAAAATCATTCTTTAGGCTTAGTCAGCTATGTAATCAGTCATTTGAGCCAGCAAGGGCTCAAATTTCAGAAAACTAATAAGGAGGCCAATATAAAAATCATTAGGTTTGTCTTTTTTTAGAGAAAAAACTGTCATTCTCTCCCAAAATGAAATCAAATGTATAGTGACACATTTTTAAATGAGAAAAAAAAATCATCATGGCCAGATAAGCAATTCTCTATAAAGTTCCCTAGACACTTGTGATAGTTTGGCTTTCCTTTCCTTTTGCCTCTTAGGAAGTTTCTTTCTCTAGTCATTATCAGAAATCGAGGCCTGTATATAAAGATGCTTACATTCCTGCCTTGTGCAGAGACAAGGGGAGACATTCCCAGGCTACCTCTTCTCGCATTAGGATGCTGAGGCAAGGCACTTATTAGTTTACTAGCGATGTTGTTTGAAGGAAAAAAGCTGTGTTTGGATATACCATCTCACTAGTTTTAGGAGAGAGAAGTCTGCACCTTGTTAGGTTGCACACATCAGTGAGACACGGCAGCTGAGCCTCAGGTTTTTGATTCTTTTGTGTTCCAGCAAGAAAGCTATTGTTAAAAAAAAACAAACAGCAAAAAACAAAACCTGCTATCTTTCCCCCTTCAACTATCTTTTATGAAGTTGAAATAACACACTTTTTTTGGTATCTTAGGAATTTCAGTAGTGTTAAGAACTGACCTATAAATATTATAGAGACTATAATATAAATATAAAGAGACTAAGTGAGAAAGAAGTTCATAGAATCAGCATGAGTTGAATCAACTCTTGCCCAGCTTGCAAGTACTTAAGCTCAAAAGTACTTTTCTGCATTGCTTCAGGTTTTGATATAAATGAGAGTATTTTCCAAATGATTTTTCAAGAAATTAAGTTCAACCTGATCAAAATTCTCCTGCTTTTCTATTATGCCTATTCAGGAAAACAAGTTTGGCCTCAAATCCCTGTTGTGTATAGGATACAGCCTGCACGTGCAGGCTTGGAAGTTTACTTCCTGTGGAAGGAACCAGCATGTTTCTCTTTGTGGCTTCTCCTTTCTGACTGGGAGAAAAGTTTCACACAAACAGCATGAGTTGCTGACCCTGTTCTTTCTCATGCATTTGGAGGCCATGCTCCTCCAAAATGATGCTGTGAGCTCTGAGAAAATACTGTGGAATGTGGTAGATAATGCAGTGGTTCTCCAGAAGCTGTGATCTATGATTTTTCCTTTCTGTGGTCAATTTTAGGAGTAAACAAATAGTTGTGTGTTTCTTTTAAAATCTTTTATGATACATTGCTTATGCACCTATCATCCATACAGGAGAGCAGGTACACACTCATGTAGGTTTTGTGCATTCTTAAAAGTGTGAGTGGCTTGGTGTAAAAATCTGTCATCCAGAATTATTCAGTATGTTGAACACATGCAGAATGCAGTGTCTAACAAAGTCAGTCTGCTCTGGTATAAGATGAAGCATCTGAGCATCAAATTGTATTGTTTTCACTGTTTTGTTTTTTTTTTTTAATAGAAGACTCTTTGGGAGAAGGAAAGATGATAATGTTAATATTATGTTAAACATCTTGTCTGATTAGCTGAGGAAGAAATTCTATCAGAGCTCTCCCAGACAAATATAGCAACATGAAAGATATCTATGGCTTCACCTGATCTCCAAACAGGTCATTAATAGTAATGAAACTTCAAAGACTCTCAAGTTAATTCAATAAACTTCTAGCTTTAGCCATCAGGGGTTTTTTTTAAGAAAAGTAATCTTTCAATTTAGCTACATAAATTATTAGCAATGTTTTGAAAAAATCTATAGCAATGTTCCATCCTAATTAGAAATAACTGCAATTTATGTTCTTTCATCTATTCCTGACTTGCTTGGCATGATATCTGAAAGAGTGTCAAGCTTCTAGAAACACTAGATTAAAAGTAGAAGAAAGAAATGTCTATAGAAGATGCAAGAATATTGCTTAAATAAAGAAACAAAAATAAAAACCCATATTCAGAGCTAATCTAATGGATTGCCAAAAACACAGTTTCACAGGTATCTGAGACACAGTATTTTCAGAATTGTTTCCTGATTGTTTACTGATAGTTTGACTAAGTAATGGAATAATGTTACACAAAATTAGCATTTCAAAACACTGTCATTTGAATGTACCTTAAAAATCAGTTTTGAATGAGTGGTTTCTGTCCAGATTTTCCTTTGGTCCGTAGAGAGGTGATGAGCCAGGGCCCAGGGATCCTACTGTCTTGTAGTTAAATGAAGAGAGAAACAAGAACTCAAACCAAACCAAGCTTTTATTGATAATCACTGTGTGCCAGAGCAAAGTGAGAAAACTAAAAGAGTTACAGATTTCTTTTATAGAGATTCATTGTCTCCACTACCTCACACATCACATGAAGCAGCTGCAGCTGTATTCTAGACTTAGTCTGTAAAGTATCTTTTTTCCATGTCTCTGGTTGTAGCAGTATTTTCTTATCAGGTCTTTATAATGAGAGAATTTGACCTACTGCACCTGCCACTTTAGAGCAAACAGGTGCTGGGTCCTAGCTATGGTGGCTGATTTCAATAGAATGTTCGCCAATTGCCACATAGTTAACCCAAAAATGGAAATCAGTAGAGAAGATTTTTGATGTTATACAAAAATGCTGCACTTTTTTTCCCTTTTGAGCAGCAGTGTGCATTCTGTTCCAAGGCCAGATTGATTTATTGAGTTTTTAACATTTTATTTTGCAGCTGGGCATTATTTTTTGTGGTCACAGGTACACTGCTGTTTAATTTAATTATTTTTGTTTATGTATGCATATTTTTTCTTAATTTCACAACAGTAGTTTTTGTAATTGACAAAGCAATTTACTGCATGTGTGCTTTCTGCACCCCAGACAAATACTCTAGCATGTAGTACACCTTTCTTTCCAGTTCAGATTGTTAAGAAAAGAATTAGTTGTGACTAATTGCCAATTAATTTGCAGTGGTTTTAGGGAGGAGGGGGAAAAACAATTGCACCTACTAATTAAAATTTAAAATATTCCAGAGTGTCATCTTTAGGTATCTGTGGAATACATAATTTCCATTTTAGTTCTGCACTGGATCTGTAACAACCCTGAGCTGACAGCTCTATTAATTTAAAACCTCAGTGATACCTATTAGTACAAAACATGAAAAAAATGCCATTAATCATTTATTTTAATTTTGCAGCTCTGTCATTTTCTCAGTATGTTTAAAAATTATGATGACACCGTAATGTTTTCCAATCTACCTGTGTGAAGGGGAAACGGATCACACTACTTAGGAGAGAGACTAGAGTATATTATTAGAGCTTAATTAATGCCAAACTGATTAGATTTGATTGCACCTTGCACAATAATATTGTTTAGAAATTTATTTAAGATGTGTTGCATAACGCTTTTAAAACAACTAGTCTAGATCTGAGAGATTTTGCCCGAAATGCCACATGATGCAAGTCACAGTTTAATTTTGCTCAGCAGTGCCTACGTTCTATCACTCTGATTTGTAACATGATTCCCCATACACTCTTGATCACCTAAGGAAGATAAAATTATTTGGCACTCCTGTGGTATAGAGGAGTTGCATCCCTCCATTTCCTGTAAGAGGAGCAGCATTTGGGTATCTAGACTGTGAGAAAACCCACTTACTTACACTAAAAACAACCAACATCTAAACCCTGCTGAGAACATGTAAAAAAGTGACCATAAACTAAAAGATCCAGTTGGATAAGGCTGTTTTTTTTTCTGGCAGTGTTTCCCCCTGTCTTTAAATACAGTAATAATTTATTTAACCTTAATTGAAATTTTATAAGCAGAGCTGATTAGCTCTGTTTCCAGTTTCCTATTGTCAGCTAGTGCAATACTTTAGACTCTGCATTTATAGCACGATGTCTTCTGAAATATTACATAGTAAATGTTTAGGCATTCTTTGAAGCATAAAGGTAACTAGCATATACTGCAGAAAAAGGAACATGAAAGTAAAACTGACTGACCTAAAAGATAGTGTTATCATGCTAAAATTTTTTATGCTCACTGCATTTCATTTAGTGGATATTCATGTGGCTTCAAGGCAATTTTGAAACTCTAACCTGCTCCTAAAACAAGTAAAGGCCTGGTTTATGCATTTTGAAGTATTTTTAGTATCAAAAATTCAGGCTTATCACAAAATTTTCTATGACATATAGGGAGATATTATCATCTCTTCTTTTGAGAATTATGATCTTTCAATTTGACCTGGTGTTTATTGCCATGAATACAATCATTGGACCTACTTTCTAATACTAGAAAGGTAATTTCTGCAAATGCAAGATTTTTCTGCTAGATAAATATTTACTATATATACCAACTCTCATGGGATAAAATCTTGGCTTCTGTTAGTGAATAAGAGGTTTGTCATTGGCTTCAACACTTTAAGTTTAGCCTAGAACGTTGTGGAGCAGGCTTACAAAAAAAAATCCATGGTATCCTAGCAATTCAGGTGGCTACAAACTTACCCCCAAAGTGGAATTCTATTATTTTCTGATTTTGTCTGTTTTTAAATATAAATTTATGCCAAGTATGTAAAATAATTTCTTGTTTGTTTGGGGATTTTTGTTTGTTTGTTGGTGTTTTTTTTGTTTGGGTCAGGTTTGGGTTTTTGTTGTGAGGATTTTTTTGTTTGGTTTTTGTTGATTTTTTGGGGGTTTTTGTTGATGTTTGTTTGGGGGGAATTGTTGTTTTGAGGGTGTTTTTTTGGTTGGCTAGGATTTTTTGGGGTGGTTGTGTGTTTGTTTGGTTTTGTTTTGCTTTCCTTCCAGCAGCAGTTCAGGCACTCAATTTATGTTTAAAATGTTCTTTATATTACCCTTAAGTTATTACTATTTTCAATAAATTGAGTAAGTGATCTCAAAAATTGTTTTCCAGAATTGCGTAGTAATTTCTATAAGTATATATTATCAACTCCTAAAAATACATTAGGTTAGATTTTAGCTTTCTGGATTTTTGTCTGTGCTATCTCTTTTCCTCATGTGCATGTGTATATGTAATTCACAGGTAAATTTAGGAAACATTAAAAATTTTAAAGAAGGGTCTTTTTTTAAAACTTTTATGATTCTGTTTCTACTAAAAAAGACATGAAGATGCTTTATGAATGGAAGAGAAACTGAAAGGTAAATTTTAGTCTTTAGACACTTCCCTGTACACACACAGAGAATCTCTATAGAGCTGTAAGTAGGAATTTTTGACTTAACAAAGTCTCTGTTGCTTCTAAGTAAAGATGTCTCTCTTTCTCTCTCTTGCTCTCTTTTTGTCCTCCCATAGAGCACTTTCAATGTTAGGTCCTACTTTGACCTACAACACTGTTTCTCTGTCTGAGATCCTCAGTGCTTATTCCCATCTTGAAGTGAGCACTGTCACTTGTCACCCAAACTCACAGCTCCAGCTCTGGCAGTGCTGCCAGTATGAGAACAGAAGCAGAAGTGAGAGACCAGGGCAGAAATGCAGTGCCTGAGAGTATTGAGAAAGACAAAATTAGCGTTCTTCAGGCACAGTACTGCAATGGTTCAGAAACATACTGATCTTTTTGCATCAGCCAAAAATAAGATGTTTCAATTTATTTAATTTTGTAGGGCAGGAAAGTGAGGAATTGATGTTTATCATTGTTAACCAATGCAATGTTAATAGACACGACCATGACTAAATGAAAAAATATACTTTAAATTTACACTTTATTGTGGCATTTTCAGAATGCGAAATATTTTACACTATTGGAATTGTGCCTATTTATAACAGTTGAAAATGTGTCTTGGAGAGAGTCATATAGGACTCATCCCCATGCATGGTAGTGGTTAATCATGTTCAGGCATGTTAGCTGATCTCAGCTGATAGGAAGCAACACACTGAAGAGGTTGTGGTCTCTGAAACAGATGGCTCAAGCCAAGAAAGAACATTACAAATGATAAACATTTACTCAGTATGTAATTGCATTCATCCTGAGGAGCATTGAACAGCCCCAACCCGACACGCAATCTGTACAGGGTCTAAGGATTACTCACCCCTTCCTACTAAAGCCGTCTTTTGAGCTTTGCTCTTTTATTCACTTTAGGATGGAATTACTGTTTTACCTCAGAAAGGAAACTTAAAGGCATTCCTACTGCCACATCATGGCCAAGTCTTGCAATAAGCAAGATTTTACCCTTTATGACTTGAAAAATTCACTCACACCAGCTGTAGGTTACTTCATGTCATGATCCTCAGGATCAGGTTGATATCATCACTGCTCCTGATCCCCAAAATACGTCTTATGAAGCATGTGGAAGTTACAAAAATAGGCAATTTTCCAGGACCAGATCATCAGCTGGTACTGACATCAATGGAATAATGCCAGCTTACCCCAAGTACAGATTTGGCTTCCAAGTGATGCCTGAAGCAGAATTTATTGCGAGAAAATATATTGGTGCCAGTCTTTGAAAGCCAGAGTTATTATCCATGTGAAAGCAATCTAAATTGCCAAGAACCCCCCATATGCTATATTCGATACTAATGAATAGTGTTGACAAAAAGAGGTCCCACGTGAAATTTGAAGTTAATGAACTAAGGTGGCATGAAAATGAGCATTTGGAGAGTAAAGTAAAGGCTCTAATAGAGTTAAACCAAGACACAGAGTCTTTTGAGATTTTTATGTTTCTGTCTTCTTACATTGTAAAGTAAATTTCCACCCCAAGAAATGTCCTGATCTATATTTTAATGAGCCTCTCCACGTGACATACATTTTTTGTTTCATTTACTATTAGTGAATGACAAGTGAAGGATATTCATTTTAGCTTGAAAATGTCAGGTATGCACTTTAAGAGATATATTTTTCCAGTTTTTAATGAGGTGGTGTTTCTTTTTGAAACAGATACCCATCTCTGATGTGGGTACTATGCAGGTGACAACTGATATTTAATAAGTGATGGTTCTTGTATTAGTCGTAGTTCACTAAAGAAAATGTCTCGGATTGCTTTTGAAAAACTCCTAACGTCACTAGCCCAAAGGCAAGATGTGACCTTTTTATTACATAATGAGAATCATTTATTATCTTACAATGTATCTTAAAGTCACAGACAAAATGCCACTTTGATAATTGCTTTCAATTAGCTTTGAGCATAGCATACATTCATAAAATGTCTTCTCTAATTTAGACTTGAATTAGAGAAAATTGCAGACATAATCTACTTTAAGGTTGTCTCATTTAAGGTGATTCGTAGTTCTATATCAAAGAAATCAAAACGGGTGGCTTTAGAGCAGTATTACAAAGTGTTTTAAATAGTCTTTTCAATATTTGAGTCTTTTCTATTAACAATTAATTAACAAATTAGAATGCTAGTTCATATTTTTGAACTTTTTCATGTGTATTAACTTTATACTTTTGTTCACCATGGCTGTTTTGAAATTAAGTACTGTCCTGTGGTAAAAGAGTACAGCTTGATTAGATGTATAAATAAAGCATGTAAATACATAGCTTATATCTTAATAATAGGCAACAGCTTGGTCTGTCAGCATGTATGTTCTTTCCAACTTTTAAATTCTTCCTCAACAGCCAGCAATAAATCCCACACTCAAAAAGTAAGATTGTATATTGGCATGTATTTTATTGCATGTGTTTATTAATATTTTTTTGCAAATAATTTAAACTATTTGCAGAAAAACTATTACACATAGATTGATCTACTGAGTATGGAACATCATTCATAAAAAAACCAAACAGGTATTTTCCTTTCAGATTGGATTAAACAATGCAGGTCTGGAAGTTATGTATAAAGATAAATCAGGCATCTCAGATAGTTGGAACTGAACTAGCTCAAGGGATAACTCTGTTTTTCTTCTTTCTTCCCCAGATAAAAATTACTCACAAGAACCAAGCCCCCATGTTGATGGGACCACCTCCAAAAACTGGTCTTTTCTCTTCTATCATCAAAAGAACAAGGAACCACAGCAAGGAATAAGCCTATGTAGTTTAGTTTAAAAAAAACAAACAACAACAACAAAAAACCAATTAGCTTTGTTGGGCTTTGGAATATTTATGCTGGAAATCTTTCAAGAATTTTAGAATATCTTCTATTTGCAAAATCTTGGATTTTGGTTTAACTGTTCTGTAGCTGAGCTGATGTAAAACTATGCTACTAGAAAAAGATGTTGTCACAGTTTTGTAGGCATTTTGCATGATGAAAGCAGATGTTTACATACAGTGATACAGCATATTTTTTGTTGCATGCATTACCATTTACTTATCTGTGGTCTTATTCTGCCATGGAATACGGGAAGAGAATGTCATGGATAATTTGATTTTCTCTCTTTTCTGTTTCAGCTTTTTCTACTACAATAACCATATGCCATAAGTTCAATAATATCTCTTCAATCAAACATCTTTAGATGAATAGTCAGTCTGACCTGTTTCAGAGTAGAATCATTGCAAGTCTCCTTAGCCATTATTTTTAGTTTATCATTTCTTTCTACCCTGAGAATATTTTTATTCAACTAAGTATTAAAATCCTGTAAGTTATTCTGATAACTCCTATGTACATGTGTAACTGTACCTGCTGAAAACATCTAACAATATGCACAGTATTAATGATCATGATTGTTCTTGTGTAAGTTAGAGTAAGCTTTTGTTAAGATTAAAAGTTGATGAAAGTTTGAGCAAAAACTATGGGACTAAGATCGTGCTGAGTGAAGATAATAATAATTGCAAAACTAGCCATCAGTGTTTGTTGAAAGCCTAGAATTATTTTCATGAGCAGTACATCTCTGTAACATGGCAAACTTTAAATCATTCTCCACATAGACCAATAGCATAGTGCATATGCACACAAATAACCAAAGCTCATGCCTAATTAAAGTGCATTTCCCACCAAAGATTTAGTGAAGGATGCTTCAGAGAAATGGGTTAATGCATAATTAATCAAACTCACTGGAGTAGATTCACTTCTGAAAATTTACAGTTCTTTTGATTGCATTGTCAATGTCCAGACAAATGTTTGGGTAGGGAAAAACATTAAATTAATTTCAAGTAAATATTCCCTTTTCATTGTTTCATGAGTTGATTGACATAGTAACATATGCTAAATATTGAGACATAGATACAAACTCTAAATATTAGAAAATTAAACATATCTTTTCCTGTCATAATAATTTATAAATTTATGCTATCCATAATTACTCATCCCCTAAGTTAATCTCTCAAGGAAATGATGACCTGTTGTCTATTACCATTTTGTAGTTTGCTCTCTGAAATCCAGACATTTCTTATCATAAATTTTGGTGAGGCAGTTGCTCAGGTTTTAACTTTCTTAGCTCTCTGAGAGACTTCCTAACAGCTTAGAAATCATAATACAGGGATTTGTCTGAGGTTTGCACAGCACTGTCTAATGTTGAAGGGAAGTCGAAGAATGGCAAATTTTTTCAGTCTTGCATATAAACAATCTCAAACAAAACTTTTTGTGCAGTCTTTACATTGTTCTTTGTTCAGAGTGAGCTGCTTCTCAGCTCTGCATGTCTTAAGTTCTCAGAGATTTCATAAAAAACAAGGAAAAAATAAAATTTTGCTTGTAATGCATGATTTCCCGTTTTTATCCAGACTTTAACATTTTAATTATTTATTAAATCTATTTTTCTATTGATTCATTCATCCATTTTAAAAATAATACTTCGTCATGCTGTAGTGCACGGTACTGTGCATGTATTTAAATAAAGTTACTATCATTTGTTTCTCAGTATAAGAATTCAACAGAGTCCTAATTTATATAATAGACATTAAAATAAAAGTCAGTATATAGTTGGTAAGGATTATGTCTTTGAAATATACAGTCTATGTTCTGTAAACATTAGGAGGTAAATGCCAATTAATGTTTTGTTCAGCATTAGGTAGAAAAATATGAAGGTGATTATTCGCTAAAATTAAGATCTTGTATTCACCATTCTTGGGTCCAGTGGTGTTGACATTTACAGTTACCATAGGAGTAAACTAGTATTTTTCCTGTGCATTGCAGACACACACACACACAGAAGCATTTGATGCACTGAACTACAAACATGCATAAGTATAGAGCAAAGGTTATTTGCAAAAAGAAGGAATTTGCTGATATAATATTATGTTAAGTGTATATTGGTTTTATGAAATTATGGTTACAGGTGATAAATATTTTCACATAACTTGACATAGGATTTTCTACCAATGCTCTCAACTTTTTGTGGCAAAAATGTGTTTAACAATAATATATAATGTGTTCTCTATGATTATCTCATGAACATTGTAACTCTGAAAACAAATAAAATTATACATAAGCTATTACTAAATAATGTATGCAATTTTAAATGTGTCAGTCTGTGATAGCAAGTTGGTCACAACACACTTTTTTTATATAAAGAGGGATAGAGGAGTCCATGCCATCAGGATTATACAATTATATTCAATTCTGAATAGACATGTAAACAGTAAATCAGATCTGCTGGTCAGTGAATATAAATTCTCGCTGTTCCAAATTGCAACAGAGCAGCCATTATACTGAATTAACAGTTTCCATAGCAGAGGTTGTCTTTCTATTAATCTTAGTTGTTGGGGGATTTTTTAGCATGGCCTCTAATAACTTAAAACCATTCTCAGGGTGAAAGTATTGGTGGTGAAGAGAAAAACTTAAGAGTACATAAAACATAGTAAGAAAAGAAAATGGTTGGTGTAATGAAAGAGAACTGAAAAAGTGAAGATTCTTTTCTTCACTTCAGTATGCACAGAACTAATGTGAAATTATTCATCGGTGTAAGAAGTGAAACAAAGAGTATGTGCATTTATCTACATACAGCTGAAATAGAAGCACTGTTCTTAGGTTGACTGAAGAGGGTATCTGCAAACCTACTCATACAATGAGGCATTCCTTAAGGCTTCATTAGTGACATTTGCAATGTAAGTGACAATTAAAATATATAGGCATTAAACGTGACACTAGAATTGCAAATCTTTGATCATTGTGTGTTAACTGGGCAACGTGCTGACAGAAGAACATGATGTCTCAGGGAAAAACTTCAACTTCTGATACTGTTTAAAGTCTCTCTCATTTCACATGAGTTCCTGTTAAAAAGAAGTGGAATACTTTCTTGCAGAGACAATAGAGAATTACTGTTTCCAGTACTTGTAGGTACATTTGCTCACTCTTATCTTAATCTTCTCTAGGATTGCATGTACATCGCAACAATGACTACTAATTTCCAAAATTATTTAAGGCAAATAAAGTTACAGATTTCAGCATGTTCCAGAATATCATTGTAAAAAAGAATATAGTTAGCTATGGTATGAAAGGCAGAAAAATACCTTTTTTATTTTTTAAAATCTTTAGTTTACTCTTTGTTTGCCAAGATTACAGCATTTTAGTGATTATTAGTGATTTAGGGTACTAGTGGTATTGTACAAGTTACTGCCTTTAACCCCAAATGGCTTCTGAGGCTTGTAACTTTGAGGCAGATCATAGCAAGACCAAGACTTTCTGGGAAGCAGACACTTCCAAGAGGTGTCCCTCACCTTTCTGTAGGAGTGACTAGGGAGAATGGCTACAAAATGGAAAAAAACAAACAAACAAACAAACAAAAAACCAGGAAGAATTATCTCTAGATCTCTAGACGTAGAAGTAGAAGAAGATCAGAGAGACCTCTGCTATGGAACGAAAAAACAGATGCTCAAAGTGAAGCATGGTGCAGTGGCATCCACAGAAATGGTTACCTGGGAGGCCAGATGAAGGCACTCACGGCTAATGAGCAGCAATGAGCCAGATAAATGGGTTAATTACCTTTACCCAAAGAGCACTTCCATTTGTGGCTGAAGGAGTAAAGCAGTATTTCCTTGCTTTGAATGCAGAAGGACCCTGAGAAATTTGGGCTGAAGTAAACAAGACTACCGGGCCCTTCAGGGGAAGGGAGAAGGACTTGCAAGCAAAGAGGAGCTGAAGGATTGTCAAAAGGAGGTAAAGGACTTTCCAGAACTTAATCTTTTTCTTTGATACCCTGAAAAAAAAAAAAGAAAATTTGCCTTTGCAAAACAGCAGTTTGTCAGGCTACTAAGTGGTTAGCCTGAAAATAAATAAATAAATTTAGAAAGCTGAGGTGGGCCAGAGGAGCACAGCTCAATGTTTTATGCAAGAGCGGTGAAGAACGTGTCAGCCTGTTGCCAGCTAATTGCTGCTTGTCTCCAGCTCCATCAGGTCTGAAAGCATTCTGTTTTCTCTCTGTCCAGAAGGAAGGAAACTTCTTGTGGTCCTGCTGAGGTGAGTAAAAGCCTTGCTGTAGCCCTGGCTGGAAAATGAATAAAACATGGGCGAGACCTGGAAGCTGTTAATGAGAAATAAAGTAATAGCTTAAAATCTGTGGCATGTGAGGCTCTGAGGTTGTGCTGTGCAGCAATGTCTGAGGTGGAAACTGTCCTCATGTCTACCAGGGTTTGCTGATGTCTGCCCAACCTGGGCTTGTGCCATGAGGAGCCTGATGGCTCCTACTCCTCGTTTTTGTTCAGACTATGGATTTTCAGTTGGCCTTGAAATAAGGGGGTTTCACCTTTTCTGTTTTGTCTGTATGTGTATGGAGCTTTTCCATTATCAGGTTCTCTTTATTTTACAAATACCTCTGAAGAAGAGAAACTTCTCCATGACCATTGACTTCCATTATGTGAAACTGCCTGACAGCTTGAAACTATTAATAGGCAACGATACTTCTAGGCATCCAGAGTCTGGGTATGGTGGTATTCAGAGGCTGCTTTCTTTCCCTTCTGATTCATGATACAAAGAGACTCCCTGAGAAGCACCTCAGGGCTCTCTTTAAATGTGACTCATACAAAGAGTAAGTGATAATCATCGGGCTTTGTTATTTATAGTAAGGGGGTTGATGGTAAAGAAGCAGATTCATGTGAGGTACCCACTCTAATAAACATGGAAAATAATGTACTGGGTCTGAGTGAGAACGGAAGATTTTGAAGTTTTTGGGTCAATTTTTTTACTAGTGTTGTTATGAAAATACTTAGCTGCTGATGGACCCCTTTGAAATAAACTTTTGGTTGGTTGTTTTTTACCTAGGGTAATATTTGCATGCTGTGAAGGAACACAGAAATTTGCATTAATGAGCTGCTTTTTGGACAGGGAAGTGAGCACTTCTTACTCTTTTGGTGCAAACCATCTTTATGAGCCAAGCTGTGCTGGCTAATAAGAGATTGTCAATCTTCAGGGCTGTTATTCTATTTACATTAAGTATGCAAAAAACTCAAACCACATGATAACAACTATTCTATAAATTTTTTGTACCTGCAGAGAGAGATTGATGATAGCTCTGTCTCTTGGTGAGGTGGACATTGCAACATGAGCATTGTCGCTGTAACTTCTGCCCAGCCATGAGATTAGCTTTTGCAAAGGATGTGGTGTAGGGTTGGTTAGTGATGGTTTCTTCTTTTGTTGGGTTTTTGAGTAAATATAAATGTGTTCTAAAACTCTCTTTTTATCCCAGAATGCTAAGAACTAAAACTTTGATTCAGACAGATATAAAATATGTTTATCATACACACATATGTAAGCAAGCAAACGCAGGAAGATCTATTTCATCTAAATTGAACTTTACCTCCATATGTTTCAATTCAGTCCTATTATTCAATGAAAAAAGAAAGAACTTGTTAATGTAGCTGGCTTTAGAGATTTCAGGGGAGAAATGGGTGTGTTGGGCTTTTGTTATCAGTAGTATGACCTTGTTACAACAATATATACATAGAGGAGCTTTTTTTAAGGAGCTTTTACCTCATTGATATCAATCACTTTTCTTTTACTATAATCTGAATACTGATAGGGTTTTCTTGCTGTTTGTTTTGCTGTGTTGAGGTTTTTTTTTTTTTCTGGAAAACTAGCTTAGTCTTTCTTTTAATGTTTCAATACAAATAGATTACAAGAAGCTTTGAAAGATTTAGTCCAGCTGCCTGATGTACGAAGTCTAAGCTTGGACTGAGATGCAAATTCAGGCCTTCTTACTTTGTCAGTAGTGCTGGTCAAAAATTCCTTCACTTCTGTTTCATCAAAATTCATTCAATTGTGTGGAGGAGCCTACCTTCCCTAATCAATCTGCTTTTTCACTGGATTCCTATTTCAGAGCAAAATACTTTTTAAATTTACTTTTTAAATGTCAAAATGTCCTTAAATGTTTAAAGGGAATGTAGTGTTTTGTTTGATTCATTATTTCTGGTTCATTACTGTAGTGATTAGCATTGCAGTATAACTGACTTTTCACTTTAAAAAGAAAAATGTGAATAAAATTATGCTCTTTTTAATTCACGACAAATATAG